>NC_056729.1:1533027276-1533382276 GCF_019279795.1 Protopterus annectens
CCCCCTCACAGTCCAAATAAATGAGTGAACAGTACACTGCTACTAAATCATGATAGGCCATACACAATGGCCAGACATACAACAATCTTTTAGCAAAACAAATAAAATGTCTGAACATAGCAAAGAAAAATACAACCAGCCAGTAATTCACACATGTTTATTATACTCTGATGTCTTGGCCAAAGACTTCATGGAGTAAACATCACCAGAAATACATGCCTTAATCTCAAGAAGCAATTAATACCTAATTACATAATTGAATACACAGCCTCCAATTGCACTCCTCATTTAACCCCCTAAGGGATAAAGTATCACAGTTAATATTAATACATTTAAGCCTGTACATAACAATTGTCCTTTTTATGAATGCTTCATCACACTGAGGAACAGATGTTTTCAGAAACAGTACCTTGAGACCCACTACTGTCCCCATGGTGTGATTTATTCAAATGTACAGCTATAGAACTGACATATTTCTTATCAGTAATATGTCTGACATGTTCTAACAGCCTAGGTTAAAAACATGTGTTACTGTCCTCCACATAAAATATGTTGCAAGTCCATCTAAGAGAATTCTCTATGCACCTACCTCTTGAATGTAAAGACTTCAACATGTTTCCCAGCCATTCCCCTCAGCAGGAATTACAGCACTACATAATGATAGACCAGTGTACCTATCCACCTACTACTGTATGACATCTGGTCCAAGCCTGACATAATTGGTGGACAGAAGCCCAAATACACTGCCATACATGAAATATTGCTGTTATACACTGATAATGTTGCTGGTGTTACAGGGTTTGTTGCAACATATCTTTTCTGAGGGATATAAAGTCAGAAAAACAAATGGATGTTATCATCTACATAATGCAATCACCAGAGTATGTGATTGGTTTGCCAAGGACAACACCTGTCTGGGGAACAGCCCATACATAACAGGCTAACCTGTGACCATTATGTGGATGGCCCTACAGTTGAGAGCAATGCAGAGACAGAACTTTGTCAGACTGAAACCCATGCAGAAGTAGCATGTGCAGACAAACCCTGTTAAACTAACAGTATTCCAAACATATAACAGCAATACTCACATTCTGCTCCTAAGTCTTGAACCTTCTCCACCATTTAGTTGGCTTGTCTCCAGAAGTCTTGTAAGAGGTAGTAGCCCACACAATTCCAGGATGTTTTCCTCACAAGTAAGGGAAAGGGCTAATGCCCACATGGAGTACTCATTTATAGGAGTGTGTTGCCATGACATTGGCTATTGGAAGAACTACACAGCTGCTATGAATGCAGTTAGCAAGTGGGGAACCCCAATAGGTGCACAGGCCATCGCCTTGTCATGAGTATCACCTAGAAAAGCCATGCTGCCACCTATTCAAACCAGCTCTATCCCTGTAGTGCACAGAGAGAGAGAGAGAGAGAGAGAGAGAATAACAAATGAAACATAAAGTGGAAAAGAGAAGAAAGAAAAAAGATAAGTGGAACATGTAAGCAAGTAATTGAATGTAGTACTTGGTCAGTAATAATGAGAAATATGGTTTGGAGGAATATATGTCTCAACAAGACATGCTGTACTAATGTCCTGCTAAACAGCTGCTATGGCCATAGCATCTGTCTCTCTCTGCAGTGGGAGATATCATAGACATACCTCTCAACTGTATAGATCCTCACGGCATGTCCACATTTTACCATTATGTATTTTTGTCGGTTCCTCCTGAGATCTGTACTTTACTGGTAAATAGCTGAGGATTGAAGTCATCAGGTAATGACGAAAACTTGAGTTTAAGACTCCACATCCTTAAGAATATTCACTGTAATGCTAAATGTATCATTCTATGAAATTCCTAGGTTTGTAACAGGTATATTTAAAGTCTGCCCCTATTTATCCCCCCATCATTTTAGGCATTGTCCAGATGTGATCCTCTGAGAGGTTTTGAGGTGGGATCACAGCTCAGGAGCCTGACTCACCTGGGAAAGGACAGCTCATATATGACAACCACAGGGGTGTCTTGTCAAACAGTTGTGACTGTGACACTGCTAGGCCAGTTAATGGGATGTTTTCCATATCCATGTTACCTGTGATTATGAGTATGACACATGTTTGCCTTGTAAAGCTAAGACACCTATAGAGGGTGTGTGCATAGCAGAGTACTGTTGCAGACATGTGTGTTGACCTGCATGTGATATATTGACTTAACATTCAACTGCACAGTGTTCTGCAGAACAATAAGCACATTTGTGACTGATATCTGTAGTCACATACACATATACCTGTGTTATGTCAGCCAAACCATTGGCAGGTCTATGAGCAATGCCATTGTAACATAATAGCCTACTTGTGACTGTTGGACATTTTCCAGGTTATCACAGTGATGTCAAACCCTACTGTGCAATCAACATACTAATGTATGGTGCAGCTGTATTAATACAGTATCAATACTGATGTCCCTTTTGACACCCATTTATGTGTGCCATTGTCCAGATGTACTGCTGTAACAGGTTGAGAAGTATGATTGAGCAGCAAGAATGTAAATACAGTGTGCCATACTTACATTCAATAGAAATGTATACCAGGTATCCCCTGAGCACATGTATGTATGCATATGTTCAGCTGGAAGGCACAAAACTAATCACATGCATTTCAAGTAGTCAGGTAAATAGGTTGTGCATATTTCACATGTGTTTTATCAGTGTCATTGCATACAACAGACATATATGTGTACAGCTACTGGTAGTTGCATTACCCTGACACTGATGTAGGTACTGGAGTAGGCATGATTTTCAGGTATTACTCAGAGAAGTGTCCACCCGTGTTATGACCCTCTGTCCATGTCTAGTCCAGACCAAGATGGATGAATGCTGTAACCATCTCAAGAGGTGCATATACAATTTTAAGGGTGTGCACACTCATTCAGCTGGCGTATTGTACTGAGTATTATTTCCATATGTTTTCACAGACCAGATTGTTATGTTTTCAATTGAACTGTACAGGCTACTTGTCGCACTACAAGTTGGAATTGTTATGAAATGAGTTATTGTGGAATCATGTTCCAATTGCACAAATACCAGGCAGTGTTTCAGGGGTGTGTACCCTTTATAGCCACTGTAGCTATATGAACACAGCACTACCTGACCTGTATATTCAGCCTCCATCAAGGTAGAGTAATCCCCTTTGGTGGGCAGCAGCAATACACAAACCACATAATAGGTTGCTACATTGGCTGTACAGGGACACATAGGTGCAGGCAACAGCTTTGAAGCAAGTCCACCTATATCTGAACAAGCAGGTAAGTTCATAGGTGATGTCCTGTAAGGCTGACTATGACTATGAATCGGACATATCCACACCACCAAGGACAATTGCAACCATGTCTCCACATATGTTGTACGTCTCAGATCAAACAATACAATTCACCCTGTACTGGAGGTAAAGAACACCTCATACACACATGCCATGGATGTAGGCAACCTGCATCACACAGGGTAGGTGGGAACATTGCCATCCTGTCCACCCCAGTCGTACATGGAGATATGCACATCAACCACACTCCTCCCCACAGCAATGGTGAGCATGTACATATTGCCTACTGATGGCAACAACAGCATATCTCCATGGGGCATAATAACATCAGTGTCTGCCTCCTACATGAACTCAGGCATGTGCTCAGAGCTCCATCACACACCACAGTCAAACACAGACCTGCCACCATACACACACCATCTACATGGAAGATGACCACTGTCAACCCTCTACATAGAAATGAATGGAGGATAGAGGATTATGTAATCAAGTGTCCAACACTGGGGGGAATAAGATAGCTCAGGGACAGGTCGTGTAATGCAAGCTGCTATAACCATAATAGCTTGGAGGTTTCTGGTGTAGTCTGGATTATTTGCAAGTAATATCCACTGTTTGCATTTTGACAACCGTATGAGGTCCTGTGACCTTTTCCTGTTTATGTCTTCCATGTAATATGCATAGTGCTCACCAACCAGCATTCTTTGTTGGGGAAACAGACATCATCACCCAATATGCGATTGGACATTATGCCCTGTCATGTGGACAGCGAGCAGAAGATGTGCGGGAGAGGACTGCCCTGTGGAACAGTGTGGTCCACAGGGTAAATTATGCCGGCCTGCACAGCAGAACTTATGTGTATGTGCAGCATCAGGCCACCAACCTCAAATGATATGCCCATCAATGGGCTGTTGCTGTAGCAAGGGACCAGCTAGACACAGGTGGGGCCCAAGCCATCCAGCCACCACTGACACCCACTGAGGAGCTCCTCACCACACTTGGGCCACATGCCAAACACACAAGCCATGACTGTGAGGGAAGCATTGTGGAGGTGGTTTGCACACACACACTGGATGAGGAGCGTGCAGGTAAGGGCCCAGTGGGGATTAGTACACTAATGTATCAGACATGCATGTATCTGTATTGTATCTACATGCATGTGTTAGGTCTGATTGCAGTTGTGGATGGGGTTTTCTAATGCACAGAGGTGAACATCTATGGTGAGGACAGGACATTGTGTATTATTGCTGTTAGTACTGTAGATGTGCAGACATGCTGCATCCATCCTATACCAAGGCCACATGTGCATCTGATGACAATAACTCCCTATCAGAACTACCTAGGACACTCTGGTCTGCATATGAGACTGCAGCCTGTAGCTGGTGGGTATTAGATTGCTCTGTTGTTGCCTGGCAATACCCCAGGCATGTGAAGCACATGCAATTTACCATGCACACAACCATCAGTAATAGCTATATTGCTTTATGTAATAGCTATAGTGCTTGTTGTGCATGTTTACAGTATTGCATCACAGTGGTCACCACTGGGGCCTATCCAACATGAATTCAACATTCCTGTAGCATACCTCACAGCTTGTCAGTGCCAAGATGTCTGGACAGAGGCCAGCAAATTGTGCTGGACAAACATCCTAAGGTAAGGTCATGCATGACACATTACTGGTATACAGTGGATATAAATTGTGTACATACCCCTCTTAAGATGCAAAGTGTTCCTGTTACATACTAATTAGGACCACGGTATATGACAGTACACACCTGTCCAGCCTTTAATGTGACCCATAACAGGTACAGTTCACTTCTAAAACCAAGCATCTATACTCATATATTGCACCTACAAGGCAGGCCACCTGTGAGGGCGGCAGACATCCTATCAACATGATGTTTCAGTCAGGTATGATACCTCATGCTGCCATATGTGTCAGTACACTCACCGTGACCTATTTGGCTATAATTTCACATACATGGCCAGTGTTAAGGCACACAGACCACTTCCGACCACATATAGGTTTCAAACATATGGATATTCCAGACATATCTGTACAGAGGACTGTACAATGGTTTAACCTGCTGCATGTGAGGCAGATGCTGTCACCACACTATATAAAGTAATGGCAGTGGGAGTTGGTCACCAGCCGTGTATGGTATACACATCAAAATGTTATAAGCCACACATGATATGATCCTCACACAGAAACAGTTGCCAGCATTAGGATTAGAACTCCTGCCTATTTAGGTATTCCTACTACAGTGCTACGCAGTTAGCAGGCACACCACAGAGCTTATACATTCCTACCTCTTCCACTGCTACTTTTAAGGTGGATGACATCAGCAGGGCTACTAAATTGGAGTGAAAAGAAGTGTAAAAGGCAGTACACAGGTCAAAAATTGTATGAGTCAGACAGTACATGATTCACACACACCCACACACTTGCCAGCATTGGGATTAGAACTCCTGCCTATCTAGGCATTCTTATCTGACAGTACATGATTCACCCACACATACACATACACACACACACACACACACACACACACACACACACACACACACACACACACACACACACACACACACACACACCTGCCAATATTGGGATTGGAACCCCTGCCTGTCTAGGTATGTCTACTATAGTGTTACTCAGGTACCACACAGGCTACAGAGCTTACTGAACTGTCACATGACCAAAGCTGCTGATAACTGCACAGTTGTGGCAAAGTATTACAGGTGGCAGACAGTCTGACTTCTGTTCCACCCATACATCATGCTAGTTCTTTCTGTCTTGCACTTCAACTAGCATTATGGCTTGGCACTTCACCAGGTTATTGTATCATGAAGTGTGGCACACCTGTGAGCTGTCAGCAGTACTAGTTAATCACAGATGTTGCTCCATTACTTGCTAGTTATGTCCACCCCTCCTGGCATGTTTGAAGGACGGTTATCTGTGCTTTCACCCATTGACCTGGTGCACATGTCCATTCTGGGGCACTGTTTCAACTGCCACATGTACACGGACAACCCTCTCCTCTAAAATCCAAACACTCTGATTTGTGAGGGTTACCCATATATCACCCAATGTGGATATATGCACTCTCCAGCAAAGAATGGGCTAGCAGGTCAAGAGGATAAGATCAACACCTGCACCACATCATGTGGAACATGTAGCTCACCATGACACCCACTTTGACAGCCATGATATACAGTGAAAAGCCACACACCCACCTTCTGAGAGGCACTCAATGGACATCTACCCAAACAGCACAGACCAGCAAGGCAGACACCCACTCAGACACCATTACATGGCACATGCCAAGGGACACATATTTAACCTACACAGTGTGTCCCCAACCTAAGCCCCTAAGGCTAACTACCTTGCACAATACAGTGATCATGGGTAACTCAATATTGATGTACACACATCCTACTCACTAGGTTGAATATGGAGCGGGTAACAGCCAAATATCAATCACATGCCAGCATCTAAAACATGACGCAGCCAGTCATGTCACTCCACAACAACTACAAGTAGCACTCCATATCCATGTGGATGTGAATGAATTGGGACACACCTCCCTGGACTACATGACAGGAGACATGGTTGAACTCTCTGATTATGCGGTTCAGGCAGGTGTGACAGTAGCCCTGGGCAGTGTACTGCTGTCACCCAGAATGATGCTGCGTACTATCAACAGATGGTTGACTTCAACATTGGCTTACATGTTATGTGTCATTCTTAGGGAATCCAGGACCTCTTTGCTTGGGATGGCATGATTGCCAGAACCCAATGACTTGCCATGGATGTCCTACATCTGTCACTGCTGGGTTGCCAGGTACTAGCTATGGTTCTTGCCACCCCTATGGTGCCTTATTAGGCAGTGTTCCTAATGTTATTAGGATTAGAACTCCTGCCTAATGTTATTACCACCAAACATGTATACAATCTGAGGGTCATGCTGTTCAACAGTGGACATCTAACTGTCGGGATGCAGTCACTCATAGCAGTTGCTGGAGTGGAAGACACATGTCTGCTATAATGGAAAGGTAGTTCACATCAGCAGACAGCAGACCTGCAGCAGGGGTGGGAGGGTGGCATAATGGTTAAGGTGTTTACCTTGCAGACACAAGGTGCAAGGCTTGATTCTCACACGGGTTAGTTGGCTAGGCTTAAAAATGGCCCACAATGGCAGTTAGCCTAGTACTAATCTATGAACCTATGACACATTCCACAGCTGTCAACCCCAAACATGGACCACACCACACCTCCACATGTGGTGTTGTCTCCATATTCATTATGGATAGGAACACCTCCAGACTAGCATCACATCATAATGTTTTGGAGATACTTCTGGTACAACTGCCTTGGAGTAATGGTGCTATCCAGACCACAGCCTGCTATGGGTCCACATCTATGTCCCTAGACTGTCAATGCACATTCCTCAACACCCTGCCATCTCTGATGGTCCAATGCAACACTGACATAGTATGAGTCTTCAACTACCCCTCCATTACCTGGGGAATGTAGCCAGTCACCAGTACAGTGGCCCAACACTTCTGAGATTCCTTATTTCCATTTCCCTAGACCAGCTCATACCAACCCCTGGTAGAGGATGCAACAACCTTGACCTGTGCTGACCACTTAAATATGGGACCGTTGGACATCCCCAGATGTCAATCCCTTCATGGTGAGATTCACACAGGCTGTAATCAACATGGAACTCAACATGTCAGCCACACCCCCCCACAAAGATAACCACCTGACAAAAACACTCCAAAACTGACTTTGCAGCCATGAAAAGAGGGGTGGATGTCTTCACTCCAACCACTGGCAATGGGATCTAGCTGCATGACTGTGGAATCATACACACAAGTACTGTACAAACAGGTACATGAATGCATAGTACTAGCCAGAGCCAACTGAACCCAGACACTGTCCTCCAAACACTGTGAGATATTGTGATGGTCCCCTGCCATTACTGAAGTGTACATCAAAAGGAAGACACTGTTACAGGGAAAGGTGGTATCCCATGACTGTTGAACTGCCTTATTAGCCTCAAACACAACTTTGGATCCCTCATGGAGTACCTGACAGACCTCTATGGCAGCAGAGATGCAGCAGACACTGATGACAGTCACAACAGCCTTGATAGTTACAGCAACAACCTCCACAGCATTTAACACAAGTGCTGTGAGTTACTGCACAAAGCTAATACCTATCCTGAGACAACAGATATTGGCCACAATCTTGGCAACAGATTCAGTGCCAGCTTTATCCCCGTCTCCCCCCACAAATGAAGTGCTGAATGAATGTTCTCACATGCTGTATCTCATTTACATTCTAGGCATCTGTGTGTCACCAGGATGTGGCCCTGCAGCAAGGCCACAGGGTATGGCAGTGTGGTGACACATCCACCATGTAGTTGTTAGGATACAGTATGTGCACAGTAATTTCTTGTTTGTAACACAGTGATTGCATATGCCTCACAGATTATAGGGCTGAGAGTTGTACATAGGTACATATTGATGTACAACATATGTTGTAGAATGGAGAATGATACGTGTTCTGGTTTGGACACACCTCCAATTGCTAATGACCACAGCAACAGGGGATAGTCATCAACCAACACACTGGGATTACTATTCACACACACACACACACACACACACACACACACACACACACACACACACACACACACACACATACACGCACACACTTGCCAGCACTGAGATCCATAGGTTCATTGCTTCATAGGTGTGTCATAGGTGAATGAGCCTGAAGGCTCTACAAGGCTAGCCCAAGGGAATACCTTGGCATCAGGCCACATGACAATAGTCCCCAGTGTGGCTCAGGAGTATATTCACTGTTGTGGTCCCCAGGGGTGGGTATTGTATTCCCCATCCACTCATCCAGGTTTCTATTGTGGGTTGTGCACATGTCCCACATGCATGCTCTTTGACATGTGGAGGTGTGCTTGAGGTCTCTGGGGCATGTTGTGTGGACAGATTGGTATCTTCTGATGTAGCATTCCTGACCTCATTTGGTGAGACCTGGCTATGTAACTGAGGTAGTGATTGCACCTACATTGACAGTATGATACGGGTATTCACTGAAGTTAGTGGCATCTGTCCACACAGGGCATGTGTATAAGGCATGGTATTCCCTTTGTGGGGTATGTTTTCAGACTCTACAGTTGTTGCAGGTGTCCAGTGGGGAACATGGCAAAAGGGCCACTGTACACATTGATTGGGCTACTGAGGGGATATAACAGGGTGCCATGTCCTTTTACTTGCTGGATAACACACAGTCAGGAGCTGTAACACATCAAAGTACTTTCTGATGTCAGTGGCACTGTTGTGGTCAACAAGCATGTAGTCCATTGCAATCACACCATGGGTACTATCTGTGAGGCAATATGCAGGGGAACTACCAGTTTAGTGGATGTTGCCTAGCCAAGTGTGTTTGTGCATGATATGTGGGTGGAGCGTGGTCTCTGAGTAATAGAAAGGTTGCCTATATTGCTCACTAATCCATACTGACTCATTTAGGGCTGTGGATTGTCTACACCAACCTCTCCAGTGTTTGACAACTGTTGGTCTTATAATATGGACATTGTGACATATACTAGGTCCTCAATATAATAATTCAGCAAAGCCTACCACCCAATGGATTCTGTTCTTACGCAATCACACCGACCCCCACACAGGATACTGATGACACACACTTGCCAGTATGGGGTTTCAAACCCCTACCTAGGGTATGTAATGCTACTACAGTGTACTGCATTTATTGCATTCAGCATGGAGCTTCTGGGATGCATGTTGTCCAAAGGTACTTCTAAGGTGAAGAACATCACCACACCTTGTAATTTCTGGCATTGGGTGATGCAGTGGGTGAGAGATTCCCAAAAAATTTTTATCCTACACACACACATTTACATTTGCCAGGGGGAGTTTCAAACCTCTATCTAACTACCTTTTTGGACCATTATGTTACACATTTACCACATGCACCACTGACCTGACATGGTTTAGGGTTGCCAACGTGTACTTCTAAGGTGGATGATATCTGCAGGACTGCTAAAGTCAGGCACTGAGATGTGTACTGGGTGTAAATGGGGTCAAAATCTTTGAGGTACAGACATACATATGTACACACACAAACACTTGCCAGGGATGAGATTCAAACCCACATCTATGTAGTTATTTCTACTACATTGTTCCATATTTATCACATGCACCATGGAGCATACATGTTAGAGAGCTGTGCAAAGGCATCTTTGAAGGTGAATGACATTAGCAGTAGTGCTAAAGGAGGGATAAGGGAAGTGTTGTAAGTGTGAATGACCACAAAATCAGGTCTCTACAAGGATATACACACTCTCTCATACAAACATTTACTAGAATCAAGATTGGAACACCTACCTAACTAGTTTGCTACATTATAGTATTACTCAATTATCGCAAGCACTATGGAGCTTCTATGTTAGAGAGCTGTCCAAAGGTATCTTTGAAGGTGAGTCACATCAGCAGCAGTGCTAAAGGAGGGGTAAGAGAAATGTTGTGTGAATGACCACAAAATCAGGTCTTTACAAGAATACACACCCTCTCACACAAACACTCACATTTACACAGTTGCCAGGATCAGGATTGGAACTCCTACCTAACTAGTTTGCTACACTATAGTATTACACAATTATCGCAAGCACCACAGAGCTCATATGCTGGGGAGCTGTCCAATGGTATCTTTAAAGGTGAGTGACATCAGCTGCAGTGCTGAAGGAGGAGTATGGGAGATTTAGTGAGTGTGAATAGCCTCAACCACATTCATTTAGAAACACACACACACCTTTACATTTGACAGGACTGAGATTACAACTGCCACATGGATACCTATTTGTACTGTAGCGTTAAACAGTTATCACAAGCACCACTGAGACTACAGTGCTGTGGGCTAACCAAAGGTATCTACAGTGAAAGACATCAGCACATCATGTGATATAGGCCAATGGGATATGTAGTGGGTGGGACAGGCCTCATAATGGGATTTTCTCTGTTGCTGTCTGCCTTTCTCTTCCCCACATCTCTGTGTGTATTTTGACATATTATATTATGTTGGCCTTAGATATGTGTGTGTATTCCTAGCCAATGTGTGTTTGTGAAGTATCAATGGTGCACAATTTGGTGTGTGTGCACAGACAGCTGCGTATAACCAATAACTGTAGTCCACTGTGTTGTGAGACATTTCTCTAAGTGCAGCAGCATGCCCAGTATGACGTTCTGAGTGTGTGCATCCATTCCTGGGAGGGTTGGACTCCAGTTCAGAGTTTTGTGTGCTACAGCTACATCTAGCAAACTGTTTCTGCAGGATATCTGTAGATAGGTTGCCAATATGGAAACACAATGAGCTTAACATACAGGGTATACTGTAACTATTGCTGTCTGTGCTGCTTACATGACATGTTTGGTTGTAGCATAGATATTCTGACATATGTACTGTTTTACACTGTGATGTATCATGTCATCAACTACTGACAGTTATCATTCTTTGCTCACAGTTATTTACCGGGAAATACGAGATGAATGAAGCTGAGACCCATATTCTGAGGCATATAGATTACACATTCTGGCACACACCTGCCAATGTGGAGGGGCAGCTACAAACAATAGACTGCTGGTTCTGTGTAAATGGTGCAGCACCTTGTTAGTATGCTGGCTGGGGATCCCCTCCTTGTGCTTTTCTCAACTTCAAGGAATGGCCATATCCTGCTGGTCCATACCTCTCAGCTGTACAGATACACCCATATATCTGGTCAGTTTACCATCACATTGTAGCTATTCATTCATGGGTTTGCAGTCAGGAGTAGTATGGGCAGATATTAGAGTTTCAGACTTTGATACACTCCATGACATCCATGCTTCTACACCCCCCCCATTACTCTCTCCTCCACCTAACATTATGTAAGCAATATCTCAGAGGTATCCCTTGAGTTGGGCCTTTATCCCAGTCACATTTATGGCCTGATTCACAGTCCTTGCAGTAGGACATTGGGAGGCATGCTACTGGCATTTGTCAACATGGCCTTGCATTTGTTTTCTGTTTACTGTTAGGTTCTTAGTTGGGACCCACTGACATTCCATACATTGGCACTATGGGTGAGGCATGTGCCTTTGCCAGAGGACTGTAGGGCATTTGAGAGTGCTGCAGACCTTCTGTTACTGCATTTCTACATGGGATTGTGGGGGGGTGCACACCTGCAGACTTTAACATTTGAAATGACTGTACTGGTGTTTTGGTTACTCTGTTGGCTTCCATTTCATATTGTATTGTGACCTATCATGCAGACAGGAGGCATGTCAGTAGAGTACACATGTTAGATCTTAATAGCATATATTTCAGTTTCAGACTTCTTACCCTTCAGAACTGCCAGACCTGTTGTAGTATGTCTGTGTAGGTCTGGTGGGGGTGGGGGGGCTGTTCACCATTGCCATCATTTGAGAGCCTTAGGCCAGCTTTTCTTCATGGTCATCTACACCTGTCCTGCTGGGTGAGGCTGGTGGTGGATATGTGACCCTCATTGACATCCATGTGTGTGACATATTGACACCCACAGTTCTTTGGGCCATCACATGTACTGCAGTGGGGGATGCCACCTTGTGTAGTGCTGCTTAGTATGTTGACACCAGTATTTGTTATGATTTTCCTGCTGTCCCATATAGCTGTCTGCTGCTATCCCATTCAGCCACCCAATTGCCTTGCATGCTTGCATCCATATCATACATACAAGTATGAGAACATACTAATCCATTCAATAATTGATAGGAAGAGTGACTTCCCTTGTTGCTGGGCCAGTATGGAGGACAGTGCTGGAGGGCTGACTATGTTGGATGCACATAGTACACTCCCTGTACATGGTAGAGCTCAGGTAGTGTCATGTTTGGCATCCCTTTTACTGTCTGTGTGAGTCAGAGAGAGGTATCAGTCTCTGGGTCCTAACAGTGTCAGTGTGTGTGCTATGCATTGCCTCTTTGCCAAGGCCTGGGCATACTGTGTATGCCTCTTTCTGCCTACAGGGGCAGGCTCAGGATGTTCCTCCTCCAAGTCCCTCTGTGCCTGTGCTGGCCTTGGCAATGGTGGTGGCTGTGTGGCCCTGGCCAGTGCTGTTCCTGCTGCAGCTGTTTCCACAGGATCATATTGTGTAGCATGGCACATACGATGAACATTTGTGTACATGTAGCTGGAGAGTACTGCAAGGCTCCACTGGATATGTCAAGGCAGTGGAACCATGACTTCAGCATCCCAAACACATGCTCTACAATGATCCTGGCTTGTGCGTGTGCCTCATTATGGTGTTCTTGTTTGGGTGTGTGTGCATTTTTGATGGGTGTCATCAGCCACAGCTCCAGTGCATAACCAGCATCCCCCACTAGATGGACATATGGGATGTCCCCACTAGAAAATGCCTGATACAGCTGTGAGCAATGCCAGATGTGGGAGTCGTGATAGTTTCCAGGGCTGCCAGCACAAATTCATAATAATGCCCTGGGCATCGCATATGACCTGGCAGTTGATGGAGGGGAAGCCCTTGTGGTTTATATAGACCCTGCCCCGCTCACCGGGTGATGCTTTGATGTGGATGTGCGTGCAGTCTATAGCACCAACTACTTCAGGGTATTCTGCTATATGGTGGAAGAGACGCATACATGTGGTCAGTGTCTCATGGGCAGTGGGGAAATATATGTGCTCATTGGCATGTTGTGTCATGGCATCCAGGAAGTGGTGGAGTACCCTGGATGCTGATGCCTTTGAGACCACCATGATATCCCCAGTTGGTCTTTGGACGGTAACTCTGGCTAGAATTCTTAAGCCTAGACATACCTTGGTATCCACTGGGATGGGTTCCCCTCTATTAGTTCTGTGTGTAATGCGTGGCCAGCACAGCTCAACGATTTGCTGTAGAATGTTCCTGTCTACCCTATAGCACTCTACTATCTCCAGCTCATGAAGGCCCTGGTAGGTTACCCTGGGTCTGTACACTCTTCTCCTCCTCCTCCTCACTGTGGGTCAGTTGTCTGCATTCTCCTTTTCACCACCCTCAGTCTCTAGTACATATTGATGGAATAAAGCAGCAGCAGCCTCTAACATATTTAGCTATTTTTGCCAGTTAAAAATCCCCCATCTGTGTACACCAGTGGTGTAGAGTTTGTGAGAAAAAACAGTCTGTATGGTGTTTGCATAGTTTATATTAGTGTGCTGGGTTGCTGCATGTGTAACTGGATGATTCTGATACATTCCACCTGCCAGCTATGCTAGTTTTCCTTGATTGCCTTCCTATTGCTGTTTCCTCTTCCCACTTCCTCCCTATTTACACCCCGAGACACGCTGCATATACCCGGTGCTCAAATGTAAACAGTTCTGCTATTTCCCCCATTTTTTTTTTTTTTGCCCACTGCACTCTGCACACACCTGTTTAGCTAATGTAAACACTTTTAAGCAGAAATGGTCCTCCCTGGATGTGAACACACTCTGCATTTCATGGAATAAGACAATACAGTCTCAGACACACCCCCTTCCTTAACTGTGCTTAGCTAGGGGCAAACATGGGCCACAGAGCTCCAATGAGCTTACAGGAAGCATGACACACACCCTTATGAAGTCATTCAACTCTTATACTTGCACTGTTGTACTGCTGTACCTACATGGTTAGGTACAAGCCGACACTTTGAGGAAATCTGTGATTCAGTATAACTCCCCTCATCTGCATACCCCAGTGTGTACATCCTTAGTTACTGCACTTAGATGGACCCTTTCCACTTGACAACCAGTGCTCCCTGGTATTGGTTACATTCTGCATGCCACTGACTATAATGGCAAAATGCAGAATTATCTTTTTTTTTTTACTTTTGGCATGATGCCCTTTACCCACTGCAAACCTAAGCTTAAATAACCGTGATCGGCCAAAAAAAAAAAAAGTTTAATTTAAAAAATAAATAAACATTTATTAATGCCAATAGCCTTATATTTGGCCATTGGCATGTGTGTTTGACTGTAATACATGCTTTCCATGAGCTGTCCTGCCTCCGTTTGCTCAGATGCAGAAATGTATTCAGTTACTAACTGAATGCATTTCTGTTCTGACACTGTTCCTGCACGGAGTCCGGCCAGCTTTGTGGATTGCAAACTCACCTCATTTGCATGTTTTTTACCAGCAATGAGGTGATTTGCATCCTGCATGGATTTCTGTGCAGGAACAGAGTAGGGCTGCTCATGCATGTGAAAATGGCACTTTCCTGGATCGATCAGTGGCCATTTTCTGTGCAGGAACTCCTACACTGGTCCTGCATGGAAAATGGCAGTTTCTGAATCCTGGGGTTAGTGTACATTTAGTGTAGGCTTTATTGAGTCTGGCCCTTAGTCTATTTGCTTTTATTAGTATTGTATACCTGACGTATTCTCAATAAAGTATTTCATTTCTAAAACTAATGTAGTCTGTTTTGTAACTTAGTAAATCACCAAAAACGGTTTTAGAGATTTTAAAGTTTAAATTAAAGTAATAAAATGACTATCAAAGAGTTTGCAAACTTTTAGACAACTGGTATGATATATGATTGTTATCATTAGTACAATTAGGCCAATAGTACTTTTTATGCAAGAAATAAGGCATTTAGAATGTGCCTTTAAAAGTTTTCATGACATAATTTTCAATTGTGCCTCATTTACTATGCAGCATGAGATTGGTGGTTTTAAATGTTAATTGATGTAGATATATATATATATATATATATATATATATATATATATATATATATATATATATATATATATATATGCAGTGATGTAGTTACCAGCCCACATCATCTGAGGAAGTTTTTGAAACGAGAACGTACCTGCATTTGGAGCGTTAGTGTGATTTCAATGTTTTTTCCTGTGAAGCGAATGCTTGGATTAAACTATTTTAACAGCTGAAAAGCTTTGTTTCTTGGCGTTTTTTATCCTGTGGATTTCTGTGGACTACACTGTTAAATCAACAACTACAAGGCTTGACTAAGTCGTTCTGTCTGTAAGCTTCATTGTGTTTTCTTCCAGGGTCTTGGCATATGGCTGTTTTGTAACTTAGGTTTATGTGCTTATAAATTCTTGTTTGTATGTACTTTGATGCAGCTAGAGATTTTCTCTCTGGGCCTCTGCTGAAAATGGGCACTTTTGGTCCAGTTAAATTTTCCTGGTAAACAAATGTAAATAAGATAAATAAGAGCTGGATCAGAGGATGCTGATGCAGGCCAGGCATGAGCTTTCTCTCAGCAGTCTGTTATGGTCTGATTTGACTTGGATTGCTTCTAAAATCATGTGGGCTTCAAGATATATGTATATTTTTTGTACTTGCTCTGTTTCAGTGATATTTAATACTTCTGTCCTGCATTTATTTATTTTGTTGAATTTATCATTGTTTTTCAGCCTGCACTTGTTAAAGAAACTCCATCCGCTTGTTACTGTATTGCTTTTAGGTTGTTTTCAACCCTCTAGGGTGAGACCTACTGGTTGACACCTATTGTGTTTTTATCTAATTGGCCAGAGGATTTAACTTTATAAAAGTCTTTCATCCTGCTCATATAAAACCCGTGCAAACATGGTTTCCCATGCTTGCATATAAGCAAACCTCTCCAGTTCAAAATCATCTCTAGGAAACACTGTCCATAATCTCCCACTCTTCACAGCTGCTCGAAGAGTTGCCAATTTGTGCAGAGGGTGGTACCACTGCAGATCATCTAATACTATACTAATAAACACTCTCACTTCGATTTTTAAGTGACTCACCCTTACTCCTTCCCATCTAGAAATTGTGGTTCCTTGCCGTACATAGCATAGGCTAGATTCAGACCTGCTGGACCTAGACTGTTTGGTATCACTGTGTTCTTAGACCAGCCATCTTACATTAAGAGGGTCTCCCTGCACCCTTGGCAGAAGTGTGTAGCTCAGAACCTATCTGAGTTGGGGATTGCTAGAGAAAGGCTCAGCTTGGGGCTTTCCTATTGGTAGTTGTGTTAAAACTGTTTAAATTTGCCTGTATATAAGCCTTGCATTTGTGCAGGTTTGCACTCAGTTTACCGGAGTTGCTCAATGTTTGGCAACTTTAGCCAGAGGTCTGGAGTGCATCTGCACTGAAATCCAAGGCATCCACTGAAAAAAAAAATGAAAAATAAGTGTATTCTAAGCCACCACAGCACTTTGTTAACTGTATTTAATTGAATTGCTGCTACATTTTTGCTGTTTATGACTAAGTCCATCTAGCCCACTTCCTTCCCAAATACCACATTCAGGAAAAAGGTTTACTATCAAAATTGTGCATGTCAATTTTGCGAGTAATGACTTACTCAAACTGAAATGCAGAAAATGTGCACATTGTTCACTCACATCTTCAAACGCGGTAGTGTCTCTATGTCAAATTCGACATTATCGACATTCCCTGGACATCCAGAGATGTACTAACACCATATTACAGGGGGCAAGCCTCTCTGTACCCACCACACCCCTGCTAATTATATAGTCTAACTCTGAGATCGCACTACAGTGAGGAATAGGGTACTTTTCCAGATCCTCACTGTAGTGCAATCCAATTGAAACAGCGATGCTCAAAACAGTGAACACAAGCTATGTGTCAATGTTTTTGAGGTGATGGGATTTCCACTTGCAATTTTGAACTTTTGCATCTTTACCCTTGACCTTATGAATGACGGTAAGGCAACTTTCAAACATTTGATAGTAAACCTCAGAAAAGTCCTGCCACAATGGATGGGCAGATTCCCAGCATTTCTCCTGCAACCTTGATTGATATGGGCATCTTGAGACAATGTAGCAATTGCTTCACATATACGGACAACCATTTACTCCTAAAGCAAACTGACACCCTATGTGAGAGATGGAAATGCACAGTGGAACTGAAGTAAATTCTCTCGCATAAAGACAAACTAAACATCAAAAAGGTTGTCAGCACACACACTTCACCTCTCACACAAACCTCATCTCTCACACAAATTAAGGTCATGACACATAAGTGCACATATGTGGAGGTATTCACTAAAAGCCACCAAAACAACAGAGACCACCCAAACGCACATCACCCACACTCAGCACTAAGCATAAAGAAACCACTACACATATCAACACGCATATCCATGTCTCAAGAAATATGGCCCTAAGGCAAAACACATCAAATGTCTTTGTCATAGGTGATGCCATAGTGAGACACACAGGGGTCCCTCTCACCCGAATGGACAATGAGAAGCTCATGGTCAGCTGCCTATCAGATGCCAGGATGTGACAAGTCACGCATGCACTCAAGTCACTCAACAACAAGTACATGTTGGAGTGAATGACTTGAGATGTACCTCTCTGGACTATATGAAGAGAGACATGATGGAACTCTCTGATTATTTGCCCCAGGCAGGTATATCCCTAGTCCTGAGCAGTATCCTACCCTCACCCAGGATGATGCCACAATATAAGCAAAAATTATTGACTTCAAGAATTGGATCAGCTTCTGGTGTCAGTCCAGGGAAATCCAGTATCTGTCAGCTTGGGAGGCTATGGTAGACAGACCTCTCTGCTTTGCTAGAGATGGTCTGCACTGTCTCCCCATGGCTTTTGGATACTGGAAAAGGCCCCTGCCTTCCCCATAGTGCCTTTTTTAGGCAATGTCAAAACAAATTTTCCAACTTAACAAATTTTAATCGAGATAAACTCAGGTTCATACTGGTTAATGCTAGGAGTTTAAACATGAAACTGTACTCCTGGAACCAATCCTCACATTGGAGGATGCTGACATCTGTGCAATTACTGAGACATGGTTCAAGGCTACTAAGAGCACCCTAGATGTGTAAGACTACAATGCCTTCCACACACTCAGACCTTAAAATGAGCGTGAAAGAACCAAAGCTTGATGTGCATCCATCTTCATTAAAACCAAATACACTTTGAGACTGGTCACACAGCATGACTCTCTCAAACTACTCCATGTCTAATTAACTATTGGGAAAGTACCATACCACATCATTGCTTAGCAATAGATTCCCCCACCATCAACCAGGATAAGCACACCACCTTCCTTGATTTACTGGAATTCCTTGCCATACAACCCAACACCTTAGTCATGGAAGATTTCAGCTATCCTTTAATAGACTGGGTTACATACATGACCAAAACCATGCTCGCCCAGAGGTTCTTGGACTTTGTTAACACAAATACTCTGGAACAGATAATCTGCACCCCCACTAGGAGCTGTAATGCTCTGGACATAGTACTCACCAACATGGGGGGGTTACTGTACTTTCTCATGCATGATGCCCTCCCTGGTTAGGTCAGAATACAAATCAGTCTCCTTTGAAGTAACAACTAGAACGGACACCCTCACAGGAGCAAAAATTATTAAAAAACTTCACCAAAGCTAACTACAGCCTAATAAGCAATGGTATAAAAAGCTTCATACCACCTGCAATCACAGACATCAATGATCACTATGCAGAAGTGTATGCAATGCCCTCTACAAACACTTAAATGACTCCATAAACTTTGCTGTACCTGACTGGATTAAAAGCAGGTCTTCCAATGAAAACAATCCACAGTGGTGGACTTCAAGGGTAAACATATTATATAACAAGAGGAAGAATCTGTTGTCCAAAAGCAAGAGGGATATCACTGTGCAGCGGAAGAGTTCCATCCTAAGCCTAAACAGGAAAATCTGAAATCTCGTAAAGTCTTCTAAAGCAAATTATGAAACTAAAATCGCATCCCTAGCCAAGGATAATCATAAGGCATTCTTTAACTACATCTGAAGTTTAAAAGGGAATGCCCAGCTATGTGCTGAACTGGTTGTAGGTGGGGTCACTCATACTACATGGAAGATATCACCAACCTGTTACTAGGCTAAAGACTACATTTTTGTTGTATTTTTGACTACATTAAAACATCTTTATAGGAGAGCGACCTGCTCTGGGAACAGTGTCAGGTGGGGAGCTTGACTGGGGCAGTACTCATGTCAAAGAGTAATGCACGTGTCCTAAGGTGAGCTCAGGATGGACAGAAACCTCTCATGGAGCAGAAGAGCAAAGGCTCACTTGATCTTGATTTTCAGTATGAATACAGACCATGAAAGCATTGCCTCATGATCCTTCTGGCTTTTTGGATTTTAAGCAGGAGGTGTCAGAAAAGTTACCACAGGGATAACTTGCTTGTGGTGACCAAGCGTTCATAGCGAGGTCATATTTTGATCCTTCGATGACGGCTCTTCCTATCATTCTGAAGCAGAATTCACCAAGCATTGGATTGTTCACCAACTAATAGGGAATGTCATCTGGGATTAGACTGTCATGCGAAAGGTTAGTTTTACCCTACTGATGATGTGTTGTTGCGATAGTAATCCTGCTCAGTATGAGAGGAACTGCAGGTTCAGACATTTGGTGTATGTGCCAGGCCCAAATGGAGAGATGAAAATCAACAAGCAAAGGAGAGTAGTAGTGCTGAAATTGAATTCATCCTCAAGTCTTGGTGAGTACCTTCACGAGGTGGACCCTGTTTTTCACAAAATCTCACCAAGGCGACAATGATGTATAGACTGTATTTATATAGCATATATCATGGACAGAAGTATTTAAAAACTAAAAAGATACCTGGGTGCACAAGACCCAGGATTTAAAAAAGTGCCTAATCCTGGTAGGTGCACTGGTGCTACGACAGGAAAAAAATGACAGTGCAGCAGTTAGCATTGCCACCTCACAGCAAGAGGTTCTCCAGTTCAATCCTCGGCTGAGGTGCCTTCTATGCGGAGTCTGCATGTCCTCCCTGTGTTTGCTTGGGTTTCCTCTGGGTACTCCAGTTTCCTCCCACATCCAAAAGACATGCTGTAGGTGGATTGGACACTCTCAATTGGCCTTAGGCATGAGCGCATGCGTGTGTGCCTTCTGTGGAAGGTTGGGTGCTGGGCTGGTAACTCGACACCATACAACAACAAAAATACTCAGAAAGATAGACGTGATAAAAGCAATGCACAAATGTACAGTATTAGAACAGATCAGGATCTATCATGTACTATCGCAAATAATAAACTAAAAATCTCAGCACAGGTGGAAAAACTTCCAAGATACGTAGACAAATATAAAGGAAAAGTACAAAATAAGCAATTTATTGATGACCCAAAAAAGTTTTATAGAAAATTGGGAAAAAAGGTAACAGGAATTGAAAGACCACCAAAAAACAAGAAATAGATACATTTTGGAGAAGTATCTATGAAGATCCTGTGGAACATAACAAAGATTCTAAATGAATAGAAGTAAAAGAAAGAATAAGAAGTTTAAAGGTACAGGATATGAAATGAGATGAAGTAACAACCAGAGAGATTGAAACAAAGTTAAGAAAAGCCTCTAATTGGAAAACCCCCAGGCCCAGATGCAGTACCTAACTTCTGGTTAAAAGTACTAACTCTTTTTTATAATATATGTATGGTTACATAACTGAAGACTCTTGTATAAGCTTTATGGACTGTTTTATAGTTTATTATTATTGAAAAGTGTGACAGAAAGTGATGTTTTTTACTAATTATATGTTAAAAGTGTATGTCCTTTTAAGGATTAGTAATGTAGGAAATGATGTCAGGAGATTAATGGTATAAAAGTAAATGACGTATGTAATTTATTTTATTGTTCTGAAGAAGTTCTGTAATAAACGGGACAAAAGCGCTCAACGCATTCTGGCTCCAGTGTGTGTTTTTTGTTTTAAAAGGACTAACATCTTTGCACAAAGATTTAGCCATGAGTTAGAATTATTTATATGCGCAGCCCGAACAGACACCAACCTGGCTAACAACAGGAAAAACAATGCTTCTACTTAAGAGTGAACCTGCAAGCTACCCTAAAAATTATAGACTAATAACTTGCCTTCTGACGATGTATAAACTATACACTGGAATTGATGCTGACAGAGTTTATAGTCATTTAGAAGAAAACTTAATTTTGGCAATAGAACAAATGGGCAATAAAAGAAAGTCATATGGAACAAAGGATCATTTGTTGTTAAATAAAGGCATAGTGGAGAACTGTAAAAAGGGGAATAATTTAAGTATGGCATGGACTGACTACAAAAAAAGCATTTTACTCCAAGCCCTAGACCATCCAACCTCCACCAGCCAGCAGCCAATCAACACAATCCTGCCAAGAAGATAAAGAAAGACTTCTGCTTATTCAAGATGGCCTGGGCGTGTGCTCAGAACAACCAGTGCAAAAACAAACAGGCCCAGAGACAGCAAATCTGAACTGGGGCAATACTACAGCTACTAGCTTATACTCTTTTAGCCAGTAAACACTACATACATTTTTATCACAGCAGAAGAACAGCAGTGAGCCACAAAATGAAAGTTTTTAAACAGATAAAGGAGCAAGGAGACTCTACAGAATGCTTTTAACTGCAAACAAATCAGTTATATGATACACTCCTTGGCAGGAAATCAGAACAAACAGGTGCTTACCAAGTAGAGGAAATTTCCAGTTAATACCTTTCACACAGTGAAACTAGCAAAAAAGCTTTACAAACAGTGTGACAGTAAAAACCTTATTTATCAGGCCTTGTAAGGCAGACAGTTTTAGTTCAACCATGCAGATTAGTTAATAGCAATAAAATACAGTAAAAAGTATGCAGCAGGCAATAAAAAGTCCTATATATAAATTGCTAGAAGTAATAACTAGAAAAAATAAGCAAAAAAAAAAAAAAAAAGGATACTTATTGTTATATATCTCAGATCAGAGTTGTAGTCAACGCCCCTCCTCCACTCAGTTCAGTGTGTATAGACAGAAATCTTCTCAAAGTTAGGGCTTAAATACCAGAAGATACAACCTTAAACAACTTTTTTTTAAAAAAGCTCAAAAGAGCCAATGAGTGCTTACTTCAAGCCCTAGACCATCCAACCTCCACCAGCCAGCAGCCAGTCAAGACAATCCTGCTACGAAGGTAAAGAAAGGCTTCTGCTAATTCAAGATGGCCTAGGCATGTGTTCAGAACAAGCACTCAAAAACAAACCGGCCCAGAGACAGCAAATCTGAACTGGGACAATACTACAGCTACTAGCCTACACTCTTTTAGCAAGTAAACACTACAGAAATGTTTATCACAGACTCAGTGTGCCATTCAACAAAAGCCCATAAGGCAAAACAATGTACCCAACACACTAGTCATAGCTGACTCTATAGTCAGGCACACTGATGTCCCACTCACCAGGCTAGACAAGAAGAAGGTTACTGTCAGCTGCCTGTCAGGTGCCAGGATTAGCCACATAACCCACATACACAGGTCACTCCACAACAAGTACAAATATGACTCTGTCATTGTCCATGTTGGTGCGAATGACCTGAGACATACCTCCCTGGACTACATGAAAAGAGACATGGAAGAGTTCTCTGATCTTGTAGCCCAGGCAGGCATGACCCTAGCTCTGAGTAGCATCCTGCCATCACCCAGAATGATACCGCAGTACAAGGAAAAAATGATTGACTTCAACGGTTGGCTACACTTCTGGTGTCATTCTAAGGGGATCCAGTATCTGTCTGCCTGGGATGACATGGTCGACAGACCACGATGCTTTGCCAGAGATGGCCTGCATCTGTCACCCGTGGGATTCCGGATACCAGCTAAGGCTCTTGCCACCCCTATAGTGCCTTTTTTAGGCAAGGTTCAAATGACAAATTCACCACTGTAACAGGAACAGGCAAGCAAAAACTGAGGGTAATGCTACTCAATGCTAGAAGTCTAAATCTCACAATGCACTCCTTCGAGGCACTCCTTAAAATGGAGAACATCAATATCTGTGCAGTGACTGAAACCTGGTTCAAGGCTCCAGACAGCACCCCTGCATTACCAGGCTATAACTCATACCACACTTTTCAGCCATCTAACCTGGACCCGAACACCAAAGGCAGAGGTGTGTCCATATTCATTAAGGATATCCACACCTCCAGGCTAATGGAGCATAATGCATCCGAGGTTATCCAAGTGCAACTAACTCTGGGAAAAACTGCAATACAAATTGTAGCTTGTTACAGATCCTCCATCATGCCCCAGGATTCCCACTCCAACCAAACACCCTAATAATGGGCGATTTCAACTACCTCACGATTAACTGGGAAAACTACTCTTGTACCACTCCTTCGCTCAATGCTTTCTGGAATTCATAAATTCCAATGCCCTGGATCGACTTATCCACACCCCCCATCAGGGGCATCAATATCCTACACCTAGTCATTACCAACATGAGTGGTAATGTTCCACACCTGAAGTCAACTCCTCGTTGGTCAGATCCAGCCATAAGCTAATCACCCTAGATATCCACATCCCGACCCCGCCCCTCATTAAGGAAACCATGGTAAGAAATTTCTCCAAAGCCAGCTTCATGCTTCTTAAGACAGAAGTGGTGAACTTCATGACATCCATGCAGATGGACAATACAATTACAACTGCTGAATTCTACACAAATGCACTCTAAAAGAACTTACACAAGTGCATGGATCGTGCTATCCCAAATAGAACCAAGACACTATCCTCCAAAAAAAAACAAAAACAATCTGGTGGTCCCCTGCCATAAACAAACTCTACAACAGAAGGAAGAAACTGTTGCAAAAGATAGTAAAATCCCATGAGTGGAGGAGCTCCCTGGTCAGTCTCAGTAAGAAGCTGAGATCCCTTATAAGATCCTCCAAAGCTAGCTATGAAAACAAAATCACCACTGATTATAAGGACAAACACAAAGAATTCTATAGCTATGTCAAGAATCTCAGTGGCAACACCCAGATCTGCTCTGAGTTACAGCACCACGGCATGAAAATTACAGAACCAACTGATATTGCCAACATCATGGCAGATAGATTCAGTGCTAACTTTACCCCCCTCTCACCCCCTAAAGGGCCCATATTTATACAGGAAGAATGCAGAGTCCCTGCAATCACAACTATGCAGGTAAAAGATGCACTCTCTAAAGCTAAAAACACAGCATCCATGGGACCAGACAACATCCCAGGCTGCATTTTACATGAACTTCAGAATGAACTGGCTCCTCACCTAAGCACCATGTTCAATCATAGCCTCACATCAGGCTTTGTGCCCATTGAATGGTGCACAGCAACAGTTATCCCACTCCACAAAGGGGGAGCCACCACTGATCCTGGGAACTATCACCCTATTAGCCTGACAAGCCTGGTCTGCAAGGCCATGGAACGTATCATCATGGAACTCATAAACAAAGACATTGGTATCCTCCAAACTCTGGACCCCATCCAGTTTGGGTTTGTGAAAGGCAGATCATGCCTCCTGAATCTGATTGACTTCTTTGAGGCAGTCAACAAAGCTGTAGATGAGGGTAAGGTGGTTCACACAGCCTATCTTGACCTCACCAAGGGTTTTGACACCATCCCCCATTCTGGAATTATAGCTAAACTCACTAAACTAGGTATAAATGCCTATGTCACAAGATGGGTTTCCAACAGGCTCACTGACAGAACACACACTGTAAAAGTTGCAGATTCCAAATCTGACTTCAAACTAGAGACAAATGGAGTACCACAGGGTTCAGTCGTGGGACCTCTCCTGTTTGTTATCTACTTCTCTGAAGTACAGGCTAACACAGAAGGCCTTTAGCAAACGAAGTTCGCAGATGACTGCAAACTAGGAGCCATAGTCAAGTCCCCAAATGATGTGGAAATCCTACAGAAGGGCCTCACTGAGACAGATGCCTGGTGTCAGAGCCATGGCCTCAAGCTCAATGCCAAAAAGTGCATTGTCATCCCCTTTGGTAAAAACGCTGTGCCCATGAACTACCACATAGGTGGCAGTCTACTTAATGCTGAATGTGTGATAAGAGACCTTGGGACCCAGGTGGACAGTAGTCTCTCCTTTGATAATCACATGACCACAGTAGTCAGGAAATCCTTCTATGTGGCACACCTCATCACAAAAGGGTTCTCATCCAGGAAAAAAGAGGTCATTGTTCCCCTCTACTCAACACTCATTAGACCCATTATAGAGTACAATGTCATTTTTGGAATGTACCTCACAAGACATCTGCAGCAGCTGGAAAGGCCACAGAAGTACCTCACAAAGAGGATTACCTGCCTCAAGCAGATGCCCTACACTGACCATCTCAAAAAACTCCAGCTTTACTACATAGCATATCGCCTACTCCAGCTATGTCAAACCCAGAGCTGTTGGCCATGCTACACGTAAATAAATCCCAATCCCTCCGAGCTACATGCTCTAGGGACCTAAACCTTGTCAGCACAATAAATAGGACATGCTGGAGGGATAGATTCCTGTCTCAGAGACTTCCCATGCTCTGGAACAAGCTACCCATCTATGTCAAGCAAAGTTCCTTATTAGCACTCTTCAAGAAAAATCTTGATGAGTGGATGGGAAATAGGAAATACACCCCGGGGATCACTTCTGTGGCCCTGTTCAACAGGGGTACAGGAAAATACCTTTCTTGGGTGGCGTAAGCCAGAAAACCTTGTTGGCTAGGCTTACTTAGGCCCTTGGGCCGATAGTCTAGTACCTACCTATGAACCTATGGACCTATGATAGTATTCCACATTCATGGATAAAAGAATGTTTAAAAATGTGTAAGATACACCCTACACTGATCAATTACATTACAGTGATCATGAAACAGTGGCAGACCACTTTGCAATTAAGCCATGAGAAAGGACAACTTATTATTCCAGGGATAAAAATCCAAATGGTGATATTCCAGAGTGACCCTCTGACACTGCTGCTGTTCTGCCCTGCCCTTACTCCATTAAGCTATCTACTTAACAGCTTATGTCATGGCTATAATGTGACTAGTAGAAAACAACAAAGTGCAAACTGCATAGCTCATCAGATGAAGAACTGAAGGCAGAGCTGCAAGTGGTCAAAACCTTTTCAGATGATATAGGAATGTCATTTGGTCTTGATAAATGTGCAAAAGCAACCTTTAAAACAGGAAAACTGCAGCACCAAGAAAACATCAGTTTGGGACAAGAATGTGATATAAAAGAACTTGAGCAAGAGGGAGCATATACATATTTGGGAATTGATGAGGGGTCAACAATAAAACATGAACAAATGCAAATAAAACTTGGTAAGGAGTACTTCAGGCGACTTAAATTAATCCTGAAAACAGCGTTGATATCTAGGAATAAAATTCAAGCTATAAACCGATTTGCTCTTCCTGTTCTAACTTACAGTTTTGGAGTGATTGACTGGACCCAAAACTTGCTGGATAGATTAGGTAGGAAAACAAGTAGGATGCTTCATGCTCACCAAATGATTTATAAAATAATCAGTCCATACCAAGATTGCATATTCCCCATTCTGAAGGAGGGATGGGTCTCCTTGAAATTGATTACTTGTATAGATCTACAATCGTGGGGCTTCACACGTCTGCTGACCTCACAAGACCCAAATGTAGTGAAAGTTTTGAAACATGAGGAGAATACATCTAAGATGACTTCACTGCTTAGGCTAGCAGAAGCATATCAGCGTCAAGCAGGAATGGAAATCAAACCACAAGTAGATAAAAATCAGGCAGCAACCGAATGTGCCAAAAACTAAAAGAAAGAATATAAGGTGAAGGACCAGATCAAAAGGCAAGAAATGTGGAAAAAGCATAAATATAGATACAGGTATAGAAAACTTCTGGAAGACCCTCATGTTGATTAGGAACAAAAGCAGGAATGGTTAAGGAGAGGCGGATTTAAACCAAGAGATGAAATGTTAATATTGGTGGCCCAAGATAGTAGGCTACATACACATTGGTTTACAAAGCCCACTGAACATGTTGGAGAAACAGACAAATGTAGGTTTTGTAAAACAGAATTGGAAACAGTTGCACACCTCGGTGCAGGTTGCACCATACTAATGGCAGAAGGACTGTATACTGAAAGACATAATAATGTGGTGAGACTATTGCATTGGGGATTGTACAAACATTACCAACAGTTCAAAAGATAGATGCTAGAAAACCAGATATAGTGGTCCAGGAAAAGAAGTCAAAAGTAACATTGATCATTGAAATTGCCACACCCAGTAACTACAGTGTCCTGCATACAGAGAGAGACAAAGTCATAAAATATCAGGATTTGCATGCAGAAACAAGAGCACTGTGGAAGAAAGATACCCAGATAGTTCTTATAGTAGTAGGAGCAACAAGTCTTATAAAAGAAGTTTGCAATCATATTTAGATGTGTTACCAATACATGTGACTCTGTACGAATTGTGGAAGGAATCATTACTGGGCATATTGAGGGTGCTGCGAAGAACACTATTGGCTGACATCAAAGAGTGAAACAATACTAATTTCATGAACATTAATCATAGTTTGACTTAGGAATGGGGTCCATGCCTGTCACAGTATTAGAAACCCAAAAGATTTGGAGAAATTAAAAAAAAATAGAGATTTTGATATGCCAAAAAACAACTTGATAGGCAGTGGTATGTTAACTAAAAAGAGAAACATGCTCCTGTCTCTTTTAACGGCTTGGGAGGGTGGCCTAATGGTTAAGGTGTTTGCCTTACAAACACAAGGTGCAGGGTTTGAGTCTCACAAGGGATAATTGGCTAGGCTTGCAATGACTCACAAAGGCAGTTAGCTTAGTACTAACCTTTGAACTTTGAACACAAACAACATCTAACAATTTATTTACTTGCAAGATTATTTAATTTTTGTCCCATATCCTATGGTTTTAATAATTTTTGAGAATATTTCTGACTGATTCTACAACATTAATATTTACAACTGATGTACAGGTGGATCCTCTTAAAACAGCGAATGACCATGACATCAACTTGCAGAACAGTGAGATGAAAACCACAAACATTTACATTCACCAATGTTCACATCATTGTAAGTTTTCACTGAGGAAGGAGGTAGTTGGCCAAGATAGTGAACTTTGCCCTTTTCACCACTGTAGTGTGATCTCAGAGTTGGAATATTTAGTTGGGGGGCTGTGGGGGCACCCCCCCACATGGTGTGTGTGTGTGTGGGGGGGCAAACCCCTCCCCCCACTTGGGTGGGTTTTATTTGCTTTGGTTTGTTTTTTATTTCCTGTTGGCCAAGTGTTTACTTACACAGTGAAAACTTATAATGATTTGAACATTCAGTAATGTAAAGTTTTGTGGTTTTTGTCTTGCTGTTCTGCAAGTCACCGTTATGGTAATTTGCTGTTTTAAAGTAGATTTGTACAGGGATAGTAGTTACTGCAGATTGTAAACAAACCTACCAGGAAAGTGGATGTCCTGAGTCACGTTTTAGCACTTTTGATGTGCAGATTAAATACTGCTTGATATTTCTTCTTCTTCTTCTCTTTTGGCTGTTCCCATTAGGGGTCACCACAGCGGATCATCTGTTTCCATTTCTTCCTGAACTCTGCATATTGCTGTGTCACACCAACCACCTGCATGTCCTCTTTCACCACATCCATAAACCTTATCTTAGGCCTTTCTCTTTTCCTCTTAGCTGGCAGCTCCATCCTTACCATTCTTACCATCCTTTTCCCAATATACCCAGCATCCTTCCTCAGCACATATCCAAACCAACACAATCTCGCCTCTCTGACTTTGTCTCCAAACCGTCCAACCTGAGCTGACCCTCTAATATATTGATTCCTAATCCTGTCCATCCATGTCACACCCAGTGCAAATCTTAACATCTTTAACTCTGCCACTTCCAGCTCTGACTCCTGCCTTTTTGTCAATGCCACCATCTCCAACCCATACAACATAGCTGGTCTCACTACCCTCTTGTAGACCTTCCCTTTCACTCTTACTGGTACCCATCTGTCACAAATCACTCCTGCACTCTTCTCCACCCATTCCACCCTGCCTGTACTTTCTTCTTCACCTCTCTTCCACACTCAGCATTACTCTGAACTGTTGATCCCAAGTACATAAACTTATCCACCTTTGCCAACTCTACTCCCTGCATCCTCACCATTCCTGTATCCTCCCTCTCATTCACACACACATATTCTGTATTAGTCATGCTGACCTTCATTCCTCTCCTCTCTAGAGCATATCTCCACCAGGGTCTCCTCAACCTGGTCCCTACCCTCACTGCAGATCACAATGTCATCTGCAAACATCATAGTCTATGGGGCCTGCTGTCTGATCTCGTCTGTCAACCTGTCCATCACGATTACAAATAAGAAAGGGCTCAGAGCTGATCCTTGATGTAATCCCACATCCACCTTAAAAGCATCTGTCACTCCCACTGCAGACTTCACCACTGTCACAGTACCCTTGTACATATCCTATACCACTCTTACATACTTCTCTGCCACTCCTAACTTCCTCATACAATACCACAACTCCTCTCTAGGCACCCTATCATATGCTTTCTCCAAGTCCACAAAGACACAATGCAACTCCTTCTGACCTTCAATATATTTCTCCATCAACAGTCTCAGAGCAAACATCGCATCTGTAGTGCTCCTTCCCGGCATGAAACCATACTGCTGATCACTAATCATCACCTCCTTTCGTAACCTAGCTTCTGTAACTCTTTCTCATAACTTCAAACTGTGACTGATCAGTTTTATCCCTCTGTAGTTACTACAGCTCTGCACATCACCCTTATTTTTAAAAATAGGTACCAAAACACTTTCTCTCCACTCCTCAGGCATCCTCTGACTTTCCAAGATTTTATTTAACAATCTGGTTAAAAACTGCACTGCCGTTTCTCCTAAGCTTGATATTGATGCTTGATATTTCTGCTAAACTGAAATCTAAACCAATGCATAGTAAATTAACGGCAGACTATAAAGAAGAAGAGTTACTCTGTAAACTAATTGGAGTGATATATTTAATGGAAAGACAACAGAAGGAATATGACAAGTTCTGAAAGGGAAATTGAATGAAAAAAGATTTAACATTAGGATCTAAGCATTCAAGGTCAGAAAGATATATTTCATTAAGAACATGGTGACAGATAAAAGTAGAAGAAGTTTATTTATTTACTTCACATTTGTTTACCAGCAAAGCCCAACTGTGCCTAAATGTTTCCATTTTCAGAGGATGCCCGGACAGAAAAGCTCCACAATCACAATCAATAAAAAATTAATTACAGATATTTTAAATGACAAAGTATCATGTAACAGTACAAGACATAGGAGTGAAAAAGAGATGAGCTCTTAATGTTGAACACTGAAATAAATAAATACATCAGACAGACAAACTAGTGGTGTGAGACAACATCAGGGATAACTTGAGGAAGTTTGAAATTTGTATACATATATTATGCATAACAGAAAACCAGCTGATATATATAAGCTGGGGTTCCATTAGAAATATCGAACATTCAAAAGTTCGAGCCTCATATGGTCGACACCATATGAGTGAACTTTTGAAAGCTCACAAGTTTCAATGGAGATCGCCGTAGGGAATATTTTCCTTTACTTCAATGTAGTGCGAACTTCGACTTGGTATATTTAAGTAGTGGGGGGGGTGAAGCGTTCAGGTAAGTTTTTTTGTTTATTTTAAATTTTTTATTATTTGTTCGAAGTTTTAAAACTTCCCTCATATGGTGTCGATCATATGAGTGTCAAAGTTTTAAACCTATGAGCACATAATATAGACCCCATAAGCTGTGGTAGGCGTAAAGACATACAAAATGATAAAATTGTATAGACTGTAAAACATTTTCTTATGCACAGCAGATTGTAGATATTGTGATGAAAGGAGGTACTGCCAGCACAGCTAGCTGGAATTTTGTAAATAATTATATGTCATTTGTGAATATCAAACTAATTTATATAAGATGCTTGTATTACAAATGTATTAGAACTGTATGTCATGCGTATATCCAACTGCTCTGTATATATGTTTGTGTTGAAAATGTATTTGTAAAGTGCTTGTGCTTAAAATATATCCACAGTGTGCCCCACTGGAAGAGGGAAATGTACATGCACTATTGCAACTGTTTAGATGCATATGCTAGCAAAGGAAACCAGAGGGTAAACCTCAGTTCAGCAAACTTTTGAAAAAATATTTGAAATTAAATCACTTTAAAGGCTAGGCAATAAAGAGGCTGTCTGACAGGTTTAAATGTAGTTAGAGACATAAAGTCTGTACTAGGAAGCTTTCTGTATTATCTTTGGAGTGAACTAATTGCTACTTTGCAAGCACGAAGGAATCCAATTGTTTAATGACTTCCAGCACCTGCCAAAATTTGAGCAAAAGCCCTTGTCTGCGTATTTTTACAGGTAGATACTAAATGCTGCCAGCAATGGGGGTTTGCCTGGGAACTAGAAGTCAGATGACCAGAAATGATGTCATTCTGCAAGCTATCCCAGCAGTAATGTTTTAGATATTATTTTGAGAAGTTTCTCAGTTAAGCAGAGCATTCTGTATCATGTCTTGGACCTGACAACAACAACAAGAACCATTCACCACACCACCTGCCTTGCTCTAATTAAGTTGCTAGGGTATAGTAACTGTCTTAGATGCAGTCACTAATATGGTGAAGCTTAGTTTAGATTTTGTTTTTCTTTATTTGTGCGACCCTGTACTGCAATGTTCTTTTAACTATTTCCTGTGGCTGTGGTTTTGAACTCTGATGTCACTGTGAATATATATTTAGTATTGTCTTGTTCTTTTATTATTTATTATTAAATATATTTAAACCTTTCATTATGACTGATCTGTGTGGAGATATTTAAGTTTTGAGAGTACTTGCATATTTACAACTTAGGCGGTAATTTTTCCATCATCGTTTATTCAATCTGTTTCTTCCTGTCCTCTGCATATTGCTGTGTCACACCAACCACCTGCATGTCCTCTTTCACCACATCCATACACCTTATCTTAGGCCTTTCTCTTTTCCTCTTAGCTGGCAGCTCCATCCTTAGCATCCTTTTCCCAATATACCCAGCATCCCTCCTCAGCACATATCCAAACCAACACAATCTCGCCTCTCTGACTTTGTCTCCAAACCGTCCAACCTGAGCTAACCCTCTAATATACTGATTCCTAATCCTGTCCATCCATGTCACACCCAGTGCAAATCTTAACATCTTTAACTCTGCCACTTCCAGCTCTGACTCCTTCCTTTTTATCAATGCCACCGTCTCCAACCCATACAACATAGCTGGTCTCACTACCCTCTTGTAGAACTTCCCTTTCACTCTTACTGGTACCCGTCTGTCACAAATCACTCCTGACACTCTTCTCCACCCATTCCACCCTGCCTGTACTTTCTTCTTCACCTCTCTTCCACACTCACCATTACTCTGCACTGTTGATCCCAAGTACTTAAACTTATCCACCTTTGCCAACTCTACTCCCTGCATCCTCACCATTCCTTTATCCTCCCTCTCATTCACACACACATATTCTGTATTAGTCATGCTGACCTTCATTCCTCTCCTCTCTAGAGCATATCTCCACCACTCCAGGGTCTCCTCAAACTGGTCCCTACCCTCACTACAGATCACAATGTCATCTGCAAACATCATAGTCTATGGGGCCTCCTGTCTGATCTCATCTGTCAACCTGTCCATCACGATTACAAATAAGAAAGGGCTCAGAGCTGATCCTTGATGTAATCCCACATCCACCTTAAAAGCATATATCACTCCCACTGCAGACTTCACCACTGTCACAGTACCCTTGTACATATCCTATACCACTCTTACATACGTCTCTGCCACTCCTGACTTCCTCATACAATACCATAACTCCTCTCTAGGCACCCTATCATATGCTTTCTCCAAGTCCACAAAGACACAATGCAACTCCTTCTGACCTTCTCTATATTTCTCCATCAGCAGTCTCAGAGCAAACATCGCATTTGTAGTGCTCCTTCCCGGCATGAAACCATACTGCTGATCACTAATCATCACCTCCTTTCGTAACCTAGCTTCTGTAACTCTTTCTCATAACTTCAAACTGTGACTGATCAGTTTTAATCCTCTGTAGTTACTACAGCTCTGCACATCACCCTTATTTTTAAAAATAGGTACCAAAACACTTTCTTTTCACTCTTCAGGGATCCTCTGACTTTCCAAGATTTTATTAAACAATCTGGTTAAAAACTGCACTGCCATTTCTCCTAAGCTTGATATTGATGCTTGATATTTTTGCTAAACTGAAATCTAAACCAATGCATAGTAAATTAATGGAAGACTATAAAGAAGAAGAGTTACTCTGTAAACTAATTGGAGTGATATATTTAATGGAAAGACAACAGAAGGAATATGACAAGTTCTGAAAGGGAAATTGAATGAACAAAGATTTAACATTAGGATCTAGGCATTCAAGGTCGGAAAGATATATTTCATTAAGAACATGGTGACAGATAAAAGTAGAAGAAATGTATTTATTTACTTCACATTTGTTTACCAGCAAAGCCCAACTGTGCCTAAATGTTTCCATTTTCAGAGGATGCCCGGAGAGAAAAGCTCCACAATCACAATCAATAAAAAAATAATTACAGATATTTTAAATGACAAAGTATCATGTAACAGTACAAGACATAGGAGTGAAAAAGAGATGAGCTCTTAATGTTGAACACTGAAATAAATAAATACATCACACAGACAAACTAGTGGTGTGAGACAACATCTGGGATAACTTGAGGAAGTTTGAAATTTGTATAAATATATTATGCATAACAGAAAACCAACTGATATATCTATATATATATATATATATATATATATAAGCTGGGGTTCCATTAGAAATCTCGAACATTCAAAAGTTCGAGCCTCATATGGTCGGCACCATATGAGCGAACTTTTGAAAGCTTACAAGTTTCAATGGAGATCGCCGTAGGGAATATTTTCCTTTACTTCAATGTAGTGCGATGTTGGACTTGGTATAGTTAAGTAGTGGGGGGTGAAGCGTTCAGGTAAGTTTTTTTGTTTATTTTAATTTTTTAATTATTTGTTCGAAGTTTTAAAACTTCCCTCATATGGTGTCGATCATATGAGAGTCAAAGTTTTAAACCTTTGAGCACATAATATAGACCCCATACGCTGTGGTAGGTGTAAAGACATACAAAATGATAAAACTGTGTGGACTGTAAAACATTTTCTTATGCACAGCAGATTGTAGATATTGTGATGAAAGGAGGTACTGCCAGCACAGCTAGCTGGAATTTTGTAAATAATTATACGTGGCCTTGATGACCATCGGTCAGATACAACTTTTACTATGCAATGTTACCATTCAAGGTACTATGGCTAATTCGAGCACAAAGCAAGTACAGATTACAGTTAATTTCTTCAAGCAGTCTTTTGTCTGATGTATCTCTTCTTTTCTGCAGCTGTGCATGTTCTCATAACACGAACAGGGCTGATTGTTCATATTCAATCACATTATAGAAAACAGTATTGTTCTATTCATTCACTATTCATTCATTTTCCTGACCTAGCAAATAATCACCTGCTTCTCAGTACATTTCCAAAAGGCATAAATATGAATTTTGCTGTGCTAGCAAATACTAGGTCAGAGAGCAACTTGCAGTTTCAGAAAGCATACTGCAGTTTGAAAAGCATCTTATAATTTCATACAGAATTGAGCTGTACATAAAATAGAATGAAATGTGTTAACCCTTTTAGCTTCTAATAAGCACTAAACATATACATTAATACATATTCTTCTAACAGAGGAGAAAACAAATATTGAGACTGGAGAATGTGCAGGATTCTGAGGAGCTGTTTCAAAGAAATCTGGTTGATGGAGATGAGTCAGCAAATGTATGTATAAATACAACCCCAAACAGAAGGGTGGTTGAATGTTTTACTTAAAGAAATGTTGGTGCAGAGTGAGAGAGAAAATGAAGGAAACGCTTCCTGGGGGACATTATGGAGAAAATCAAAAGGAGGATGTAGAGACAAGCCTGAAGAATAGTGTTAGATGCAAATAAAACCTCTGCAGAGAAAGTAAAAGAAGGCAAAGTGGAGTAGCAGAAAAGAAGGCAGACGAAAATAAAAAACAGAAGTATGTGGTACGGGTTCAAAGTATGGAAGACAAAGAAATGGGCAGGTATGAAGTGTGGGACAATTTAATAGCTCCTTTGGGTGTAAAATACATGAGGTAAGAGAATGTATTCTTATTACAAAGAGACATTTTATACATTATATTTGAGACTGTTTTTGCAATGGAAAATTTTCTTCAAGAATATTAAAAAAAGACTCTGTAACTCATGGAATCTTTATGTGACAAAATATTTAACAGGGAAACAAAAAAAGAAAATTCACGTACAATTTCAAACAGAGGTACAAAGACTTTGAAAGGAGGTTTGAAAACTTTATTTAAAGAAGTACTGGATATTGCAAATGTTTATGACAGAAGGGATTTATAGAATGCTGGCTGGGATTGTAATATCGTGTTAAAACTAGAAAGAGAAAAAATGATACATATACTAAGCATGATAAATGTGGAGGGGAATATGGTATAGTAAAATACTGGGGACACTCCAAAACTTTTTTTTTTGTGAAAAAGGAGGACATTTGATAAGTAGCTGTGACAAAAGAAAATGTTATATTTGTGAGGAAATGGGACATGATGCGCAAAATAATGTGAACTGAAGAGTTATAAATGTAACAAAATGGGACATTGATGGATAGATTGCAAAAATGAAAATAATAGTAAAGAAAAAATAAAAAGGAAGAAAAGAAAATGAACAAAGGGAAGACATTTTAGAAGTAGTAGAAATAAAAGAAAAATTAGATGAAAAAATAATAAAGAGGGCACAGAAGAAGGTTCTGAAATAAGTGATGAAGAAGACATAAATTGGGAGGCAGTAAAAAAAAGAATTCTGATGGTAAAATGGTAAAATACAAAAAAAATCTAAAGAAATAAGTACAAAATTAAAAAAAGAAAGGAAATAGAAGAAAAAGAATATATACAGCTAATGAATGGGGGTTGGTATAATGATTAAGGTGCTTGACTCACAGTCACAAGGTACAGTGTTTGATTCTAACCTTTGGGAGGAAATTGGATAGGCCTAGAATGGCCTGTTAAGAAAGCTAGCCTAGTAATTAGTTATGAATTTGTGAAACCATGAGTCAAAGGGAAACTACAAATTTTAAAGTTATTACTGCAAATGTGAATAGTATTAAGAATATATTGAGAGGAATAGGGATTTTTAGAGTGGTGTAATACATGAGATATAGATGTAATTATATAAGCAGACACAATATTTTTAACAAATGAAGAAAGAGTATACATAGAGAAACTATGAGGAGGAAAGATAAGCTGAAATGTGGGCAATGAGAGATGTTCTAGGATAGCTGTATTCTATAGCAATACAGTAAAGATATTAAATATAACTTTTGCAAAAATGCGAAGATTAACCACTGTAGATTTAAAATGGAAAGAACAAGTATATAGAATTATAGCATTATATTTTTATACTAATTGTAAAGGAATGGAAAGGTTATTTCATCAGATCTTAGACTATGTAGTTCATAGGTTCATAGCTGATTACTAGGTTAATGGCACAAGATCCTTTATGAGCCTAGCCAATAATACCCATGATATGACAATATTATATCTTAATTTCCAAGATGTGGGATGAGGTAGTATCAGGGTAGAGGGTCTTTGTGCGATGGAGCCTTGAGCCTTTTTACAGACTGTCTCTGTCCATAACGGACATGGACACTACCCTGGGAGTGAATTTATGGTTCCCCATCCATTTATCCAAATTCATTTTGAAGAGAGTGAGGGACAGGCTTTGTTTTATGAAGATAGAAAGTTTATTCCATAAATGAGGTAATATTTGGGATATGAATCCATCTCTTTAGCAAGTTCTGTTAGAGTCACAAATAAGGTTAAGGTCCATGGAATCCATAACCCTCATATAATCTTTCTTGTGAATATGTAACATTTTTATCAGGGATGTACCAGAGAATGTCTATAATAACAGGAGACTTTAATTGTGATTTAAAAGGCAAGCATAAAAGAAAGGAAATTATATAAGAAAAACATTTAGAAGCTATGAGATGTGGTAGGTTAAAACTTTGGGAGAAAATTCATGGATTTACAAAAGGGGTATGTATAGAACCAAAACAGATTATTTTATAGTATCAAAATGTTTAGTTATAGGAGCAGGGGAGGTCGTTGAACCAGGATTTTCTGATCATCATGCAATATGGCTAGGGATAAGGGAAAATGTGGAATATATAAAAACAGGCAAAGAATAAAAAGGATAAATGGGAAAGCATGGAATGAAGAAGGAAAGAGATTAGTAATACAGTTATGGAATGATCATTACTCTGAGAACATTTTATAAATATTGGTCTAAATGGTAAATTATATTTAAGGAAAAATATAAAAGAAATGTGTTTTACAGTGGCAATATGATGTGAGAAAAGTAGATAAAGAAAATATAAAAGAATACATAATGATGCACTGGAAGATTTAGAACACAATGATAGAAAGTACTTTGGTAAAGAAAAATAATTACATGAAAGAAATCAAGAAAAAAACACAAGAACTGTTATATAGGTAAAGATATTTTGTACAAGGAAAAATTGAAGAAGTATCAAAAAACGTAAGCAGATCAGTAAAGGAAGATTGTAGTGTAATGTAAAAAATGTAAAAGGAGAAATAGAAATAACTCAGGAAAAGATTATCTGCAGGATTCAAGAAACTCCATATGTGGTTCGTATAGAGCCTACACGGAGTGTTTCCATGTACACAAAATTGTGCCTGTGGTGGTGCCACACAATGCATATTAATGAAGCGAGGTGCTCTTAAACAAGGCTTTGTGGAGTGCAACAGTGTTTTTTTGCCTTGAAATCTCTTCGGGAATTTGGATAGCATTTCCATGTAAGATTGCTGTCTGCAGAACGGCAATCATACCTCTCAAGCTCTTACTGCAAGAAATCTGAACAAAGCTATAAATAATGGGGGCACAAAGGCCCCAGAATAGGGGCAGTTTTTAAAAACTGCTCTTACAAACTTAAGTAGTTGATAGAATAACAGGTTTTGCATTAGCATGAATTTTCTTAAGGTTATGAAATCCTGAATATCAAATGTCTTTCATTATTTTCTGAATTCAGTCCTCAATGATTTGCCAGTGATCTGCCAAAACCCCACAATTGTATGAGAAACAGACCAAAAATCTGAAGCAAAAATCTGAACATTCTGTGAAAATCTGTACAATTTGAGAGGTATGATGGCAATTGCTTTCCCTTGTTTGAAATTTGGCTGGGTCCTAAACATGTTTAAATTGAGAAAACTCATACAAGGGACCCTGCCATAGATATGTCATTCTGCATTTATTAATTTCATATATTTTGCTTTTCATTTCTCTCACTTTTTTATTTTTTCATGTTTATGTGATGATTAGCTCATTTGCACATTTTTAATTTTTTATTTTTTGTTTTTGACATGTTTGCATGATGCTTAGCTCATTTGCATGACTGGGCCACCCATGTATCGGACATGACCCACACAGCCGAAAATAGAATCCAGATGCATTCAATTAATAGTCTGGACATTGCCCAAATGCAGTAAGCAAGGCTGTGCTGCGCTAACACTGTCAAGTTAACAATGAATACTAATATAGGGGATGTCATGTAACTAATCCTGTGGCAATAGGTGGTAAGTATAGGTTTGGTGTGGAAATGGTTCTGGGTTCTATGCCAGGATGAACAAACTTTCCTTTTACTATGTTGACATTGCAGATTATACAAATGAAGTGAAACATAGACAAGTGTTTTTTCAACCTTCTTGTGGCAAGAGCTGTAAGTTTAGGACTACTGTCTACATGATCCTGGGTTCAAAAACTGCATATTCTATGCACTTTTTATGTTGTTCCATATCACATCATATTTACTCTCACTCGTAACTCCTGACATAGTGTAGCTGATATTAATATTTACATGTATGAGGACTGAGACACTAATATTGTGTCAGTTATTTACTTATTCATTTATATGGGTATTGTGCATATATTATCAAAGTTATAACTGTAGGTATAGTGTGTACTGTGTTCATGGAAGCATATTTTTACAATCCCATTTGAATAACAGAGCTACACAAGCAGCTGTATATCAAATATCCTTGGAACTGCATTGATGCTTATTTATTTGTTTTTTATTGCCCACTGTTGTGCATCACTTACCATCACACAACCAGACACACCCTGGCTTACCATAGTTGAATGATGGTAAATGGGGCACAACTTTTTCAAATGTAGCAAAAAACAGACAGTGTCCACTCTCAGTAAGTGCAATACATGCAATTGGTGGGTAAACATATATTTAAAGTAGAACTGGCAGGAAATGCTCATTATACATTGCACTTGATATTTAGGAGACATGGCTGGTGTTGGAGAGGATGTGCACTTTTGAGCTCAAAAGTTGGGGTGTTCAGGAGTCCAAAGTCTTTGCTGGGCTCCTACTTAAGGAGCATGGCCCACACCTTTTGCAGAGGGACTATTCAGGTTCTCAGTATTAGTCTGAAGTCAGACCAGCTTGGCTAGGGCTTTGACCAGTGTGACAAGTATCCCATGCACTGATGAGCAGTGCCGTCATCATTATGATGACCTCCACAGGAGGAAGATGGATACTCTTGATCAGTGGATCAGGGAATGTAGAGTTGGGAACACTCCACAGAAATGCAAGTATAAAATGCATTGACCAGTTGTAAAAGTTATAGCTGAATATAATCAAGAATGGTATTCATAATGGCATTTGGTTTTGTTTTTCTTTTTCCATAGCTGCTGAAGAAAGGGCCTTGAATGTGAGGTCTGATGGAGCGTGCCTGGCAAGCATGAAAAAAGTATGTGGTATGTATGCATTTAAAAAGTACTGTTATTGTAGCTTTAACTGTTAAAGATGGACTACTTGTTATTTCAGACAGCTGTGCTTAATTGAGCATGCATATCTCAACTGTAAAATAAAGTGTGCATGCCTTTCTCTGTAGCACAAAGCAACTGTTTCAAATTCGCAAATAACAGTGAGCAGGCATGGATAAAGTGTAAAAGAAAAGTATGCGTTTATTAGTCTAATTTTCAAAAGAAAAGTATAGAATTACAGTAGTCAGTGGCTGTGGGCTCAAAGACCACTCTTCCCAACTACATAGTATTGTGTACAATAGTGTTATGTTTTCATCATTATATACACAATACTGTTAGCTAATCATCATTATAGCAAGTTACTTTCAGACCTCAATACCTCTGGCATGGATGGCCTGCTGTCAAGTGTAATCATGCATATGTGCAATATATGCACACATGAATGATTGCTGGCTGCAATCTGATCAGTACTACAGTGTCCATCTATTAGTAATTGGGTAGCCTTTAAAGTAATAAAGGAATTTCTTAGGGGTTGGTAGTCTTAAAAATAATTGTAGATAGCTTTTGTATATTAACTATGACGTTAGTAATGTTTTCCTTTTTTTTCCTCTCACATGATCCATTTTCTTCTTTTTTATTATTTAATTTGTTTCATTTTGTTGTTATTATGTATAATTTTGTATTTCTTTGTTTTTATTAATTTTTTATAATTGTGTTTGTATTTGTTATATAAATTAGTTTTTGCTAATTTTGTTATTATATTTAATTTTTGTTTTTATTTGTTCATCTATTTATTTTTTATGTGTCTATTTTATCATTTTTTTTATTTTAGAATTGTATGTTAATCTTTTTTATCACTACAGCACAGCAAGGTAGGCAGTTCCCACGTGATCCTCCTACTCTCACTCCACCAGCTAGAGCACCAAAGCCCAGCATGTCTGGACTACAGCCTGGCAGCATCCCTTCTGCTCCCCCTGTACTAACTGGGCCCTCAGGTAGTTCTGCATCAGAGGATAGGCCTGCGGTCCCCTCTGGCAGCAGTGGTGGAGGGGGTACATTTATCACCCAGAATGAGTTGCCAGGTATGGGTTCTAGGATTGTGCACTGCACAGTGGATACATGCCAATGCCAAATGGAGCACCTGCTCTCTGTGCTGGTACACAGCAGCCATTGAAGATGAACATGTTTGGCACTGCAGCTACTGGTGCAGTGAGGGGACAGTGGTGACATTCCATTGGGTGAGGGCTCAGTTCCCACTGTCACCCATGCTAATGTATGTGAGACCTCGATTTCTCCACCCTCACCCCAACCATGGTCTTCACCCCCCTCTTGTGTTCTTCAACATCCCTGTATCTTGTCTTGTATGTTCTTTCTGTCAGCAATTGCTTCCTCACCTTGTCAACTTGCCTGCCCCAGACATGCCTATGTCTCTTCCCCAACATTCGTCTTGTACCAAAAAATGAAAAAGGCACCTATCCCCACCAAAAAAAAATAATCCCATACATAGATCTCTGTTTTGCACATGTGTCTACCTGACACACTTGAATCGGTCCAATTGGCTATACAACTTAAAAATGGATAGCTATGGTACTTTCCTGCACCCTTCCTGTACATTCATGCCCTCCTTTCACTTTGTTTCCCCCCTGCTTGTTCTCCATTTCACCACTTTTCTATCTTCCCCATTTCTTTTCTTTAACATATCACATTTACTCAGGGATGCACTTTTTGATTTGGCAACATTTGAAAAAGTGGCACATTTCTTACCATCTCTCAAACAGGATACATAGGGTGCAATAAATACTTACATAACTGATACAATATTACTGTGTCAGTCGTAAGTCATATAAATATTATATAAGCTCAACTGCTATACATGAGAGTGACTATAATGTGAATTGGAACAACATTAAAGTTGAATGGGTCATCTGGATGTTAGTCCTGTACTGACAGCTATTGCCACAGGAAAGTTCAGAAATCCCTTTTCTACATGTCAGTTCATTGCTAAATACTGAAATGTCACAACAGTAAAAAAAAAAGACTATACCTTGTACTTGAACTCTGGACCATTTAGACTGCAGACCTAGACTTAACACCTGCAGTGACAGAATAAGCTCCATAATATCCCCTAAGTTAGTATTCATTGTTAAGTCTTCACTGTTAATCACAGCACAACGGCACTTAGTGGGTTTGCCCAATGCATAGTTACATTAATAGAAAGCATCCGGTTCCTATTTTTGGCTGTCTGAGTCCTGTCTGCTACCTGGGTGGTCCAGTTGTCCATTTTGCTCAATGTCACTGTACATACAAAACTGATTAGCATAGCCAAACCTGTTTGTGCTAAGCAGCACATCATGCAAACAATGCCTCCCCCATCACCCAATAAGTAAGAGAGAAGGAGAAAAAAAAAGGGAAATACAGTTTGTTACTACACAAAAAAAAAAAAATTCTAAGCTTGTTTCCTGCCTTTTCTGTAATTAGTCTAGTCCAGATACAGACTTGCTGTATCCAGGAATGTTGGTAAGCTTCTGAGCTCCCCAAGCCTTTCTGTGTTGGAGGGAAGCCTTCTAGCTTATCAGTGGGAGTGGTAAGCACTAGGTAGCCTATCTACCACAGGAAAAGTGGGTTTTGGCACAAACATTGTAGTTCATTGGCTGTTTGGGCAGTTTTTCCATCTCTTTCTACTTTCTGGTTTAAAAGCCCATGTTTGCATTTGGTCCCTGCCTTTCCAGTAACTAGTGTAGTCCAGGTACAGATTTGCTGTATCCAGGACTGTTGGTAAGCTTCTGAACCCCCCAAGCCTTTCTGTTTTGGAGAGAAGTCTTCTAGCTTATCAGTGGGAGTGGTAAGCACTAGGTAACCTATATACCACAGGAGGAGTGGTTTCTGGCCCAGACATTATAGTTTATTAGCCGTTTGGGAAGCTTTTCCATCTCTTTCAACCTTCTGATTTATAAGCCTGTGTTTACGCTTGTTTCCTGCATTTCCTGTTACTAGTCTAGTCCAGGTACAGATTTGCTGTATCCAGGACTCTTTGTAAGCTTCTGAGCCCGCAAGCCTTTCTGTGTTGGAGGGAAGCCTTCTAGCTTATCAGTGGGAGTATTAAGCATTAGGTAGCCTATCTACCACAATAGGAGTGGTCCCTGGCCCCGAAATTGTAGCTATTGGCTGTTTGAGCAGTTTTTTCCATCTCTTTTAACTTTCTAGTTTGAAAGCCGCACTTGCGCCTGTTTCCTGCCTTTCCTATAAGTAGCCTTGTTCGGTTACAGAGTTGCTGTATCCAGGATTGTTAGTAAGCTTCTGAGCCCCCAAGTCTTTCTGTGTTGGAGGGAAGCCTTCTAGCTTATCAGTGGGAGTGGTAAGCATTAGGTAGCCTATCTACCACAAGAGGAGTGGTTCATGGACTAGAAATTGTAGCTATTGGCCGTTTGGGAAGTTTTTCTCCATCACTTTCAACTTTCTAGTTTAAAAGCCACACTTGCGCTTGTTTCCCACCTTTCCTGTAACTAGCCTAGTCCAGATACAGAGTTGCTGTATCCAGGACTGTTGGTAAGCGTCTGAGCCCTGCAAGCCTTTCTGTGTTGGAGGAAAGCCTTCTAGCTTATCAGTGGGAGTGGTAAGCACTAGGTAGCCTGTCTACCACAAGAGGAGTGGTTCTTGGCCCAGAAATTGTAGTTTATTGACCATTTGGACAGTTTGTCTATCTCTTTCAACTTTCTGATTTAAAAGACCACATCTGTGCTTGTTTCCCATCTTTCCTGTAACTAACCTACTGGGAAGCATTAGAAATCCTTAAACTGATACAAGCCTTCTAGCTTAGAAGAGAGACTTTGGAGTGATTAAGTATCAGTTTTCTGTACTTTCTTGTTGTACTTAACTGTTTTCCGCCTAAACATTGATTTTTCAGTGTTTATTGTTATTCAAAAGCTTGTTTTTTTTCTCACATACTGTACTTATTTGACTGCCTGCACTTTTAAAATGTCGTTTTTTGTTTAAATAATTTGTTTAATTGTAGGCTACACTCTAAAGTGCATTAGCCTTTTCTGATCATTTGTAGTCATTTAAAGCTGCTTTAAGTGTATTTTTACTGTTTTGCCTTTTGCCTTATCTTTTCAAAAAAACAAAAAAAAAGAAAAACAAAAAACAAAACAAAAAAATCCTTGTTTCCCACCCTTCTAAGATAGTATAGTCCAGTTTTCAGGCTAGTGTTGAATTCAGGGCTGTGTTACAAGTTTCTGTGTTGCCCATACCTTACTTGGATAAAAGGAATTTTCTCTGTTCACCTGTGAGAGAGGGGAGCTTTGAGCAGTCTATCTGTCCCTGGAGGAGTGGTTCCAGCCCAGAAGTTAGTAGTTTATTGGCCATTTTGGGCTAATTTCTATCTCTTTCATTTCCCTGCTATAAAAACCATGTTTGCACGGTTTTGTGTGCCGGGCAGTGCCGGTTAGCTAGGGTTAAATTATTCCCAGCTCCACTAAGTCTCCTCTTCAGTTTTTCCCTTGAAACTAGTCTAACTCTCAACCTAAGCACTCAAAAAGCATCCTACAGCCCAGCAGTTGCTCACACCTAATAGCAAGCACTAATATAGCCTGACACTTGATTGCCCAGCAGGGCAAGGCTCTTTATTTACCCCTCACCAACCAAGTGACTCATCCTACTATTCAGGCATGACGAAAGGGCAATTTCAGGTGTACTCTCCAGTCCAGCTGGTGAATCTGGGTATCCTGAGGCAATGTTACAACTGCCTCATGTACACAGACAACCCTCTCCTCCTACCACAAAACACTAACATATGTGAGAGATACAATTATACAGCCAAACTGGAGGCTAAGCTGTCTCCACCCAAGACTGGAAAAGACAGTCAAGAGGAGAAGGTTAACACTTGCACCACACCTCTAGCCACACATAGACCTACAAAACCAGCACTGGCAAAAAATACACATAAATACACAAAATCATGCTTAGGTTCATAGGTTCATAGGCTCATACTAGGCTATCTGCCCTAGGGCATTTATAAGCCTAGCCAGAGTGTGTTTGGCTTTCGCCACCCATTTTAAATTAATTTTGCTATGCCCTTTTTCGAGGTTAGTATACTGTGCCTCTGTCTAACAGTGACACAGAAGTGATACCCATGGTAATCCTACAATCTCCCATCCACTCATCAAGATTCCTCTTGAAGAGAGTCAATGAGGGACTCTGCCTAACCTGGACTGGGATTTTATTCCAGAGTGAAGGGAGCCTCTGGGTTATGAATCTGTCCTTCCAGCATGTCCTATTTATTTCAGTGCTGAGGTTCAAGTCTCTCGAGCGCGTAGCTTGATGGGATTTGGATTTTCTGAGGTGCAGCATGTCCATTAATTCCGGGTTGGACATGGCTTTATACGTCAGGCACAGATTGCTTCTGAGCAGGCGGTATGCCACTGAGTAGAGCTGGAGTTTCTTTAACCGGGCAGCATATGGCATCTGTTTGAGCCCTTTGATCCTCTTGGTGAGGTACTTTTGGGGTCTTTCCAGTTGCTGCAGGTGTCTGGTAAGGTACATCCCAAAAGGGGCATTGTACTCAATTATGGGCCTGATGAAGAATGAGTAAAGAGGCACGATGACCTCCTCTGATCTAGATGTGAATCCCTTCATAATTAGGTGGGCTATATAAAATGTTTTTCTAACCACTTTGGCCACGTGGTTGTCAAATGAGAGATTGCTATCAACTTGGGTCCCCAGGTCCCTAATTACTTCTTCTGTACTTAATGGATTACCACCTATGTGGTAATTTGTGGGCACTTTGCTTTTGCCAAAGGGGATGACTCTACACTTTTTGGCGTTTAGCTTGACGCCATGGCTCTGGCATCAGTTGTCTGTTTCTATGAGGCCCTTTTGGAGGATGCTTGTGTCGGCTGGAGAGTCGATTATGGCGCCCAGTTTGCAGTCATCTGCAAACTTGGTCAGCCACAATCTTTCCGTGTTTGCCTGTACCTCCGAGAAATATATACCGAACAAGAGAGGTCCCAGGACTGAGCCCTGTGGGACGCCACTTGTAACTGGTTTGGAGTCTGACATGGCTCCAGCAATTCTAACCATGTGGGTTCTGTCCTTGAGCCAGTTTGCAATCCATCTAGTGACATAGGGGTTTATATTTAAGCTGGTGAGCTTATCTATAATGCCTGAGTGGGGTATTGTATCGAAGGCTTTTGCGAAGTCCAGGTAGGCTGTGTGGACCACCTTCCCCTCGTCAATGGCCTTGGTGACTGTTTCAAAGAAATCGACCAGGTTTAAGAGGCAGGATGTGCCCTTAACAAAGCCAAACTGGGTAGGATCCAGTGTCTGTAGGTCCCCAATATCTTTATTTATGAAGTCCATGATGATCCTTTCCATAGTTTTGCAGACCAAGCTAGTCAGGCTTATGGGGCGATAGTTTCCAGGATCTGTTGAGGCACCACCTTTGTGGGGAGGGACCACTGTTGCTGTATGCCACTCTTTGGGTACATATCCTGTAGTAAGGCTGAGATTGAACAGTAGTCTTATGTTTGGGTTTAGCTCTTCTCGGAGTTCATGTAGGACGCAGCCCGGGACACCATCTGGTCCCATTGATGCTGTGTTTTTTGCTTTGGAGAGGGCGGCTCTTACCTGAGCATCTGAGATGTCAGGGGGGCAGCCCTTTTGGTGGGGAGGGGGGGGAGAAGTTTGCGCTGAACCTGTCAGCTAGGATGTTGGCAATGTCTGTGGGTTTGGTGTATTTTTTGTCATTTTGGACTAATTCTGAGCATATCTGGGAATTCCCACCCAGGTTCCTAACATAACTAAAGAAAGCCTTGTGATTATCCTTAGTGTCCTGTGCAATTTTTCTCTCGAAGCTGGCCTTAGACGATTCTATGAGTGCCCGTAGTTTTTTGCTAATACTGATCAGAGATGCCTTCCCTTTTTGGGATTTTGCTCTATCATGTAGTAGCTTCCTCCTTCTGTTGTATAGTTTGTTTATGGCTGGGGTCCACCAGATAGGACGTTTGCCTTTGGAGGATTGGGTCTTGGTTTTATTTAGGATTGCATGATCCATGCATTCCTGAAGGTGTTCATAGAATGCATTTATAAAGGATTCTGCGGTCTGGGCCGTATTCTCTACAGGCCTGGGGGCTTTGAAGGATTCCACCTCGGTTTTGAGGAGTGTGAAATTTGCTTTAGATAAGTTTTTCACTGTGGTTTTCTGGGCCGGGGGTGGGGTCGGGATGTGAATATCCAGTGAGATTAGTTTATGGTCTGATCTTACCAGTGAGGGATACACTTCTGGTCTGCAGCATAGAGTCCCCATGTTGGTGATGATCAGGTCCAGTATGTTTTCCCCTCTTGTGGGAGTGGTAGCAAGTTGTTCCATAGCATTTGAGTTTATAAATTCTAGGAACCTTTGGGCTAGGATGTTGGAGCTAGAGTAATGCTCCTGGTCTATGTTTGGGTAGTTGAAGTCGCCCAATATAATGGTGTTTGGAGAGACCTTCATATTTTCCAGTGTTCTCAGGAAGGCCGAGTAGGGTTCCTGGGTTTGGGAGGGTGGTCTGTAGCAGGCTATAAACTGGAAGGCAGTTTTACCCACTGTTAGTTGCACATGGATAGTCTCTGATGCTTCGTGCTGTGCCACCAATCTGGAGGTGTGGGTATCTTTGATGAATATTGACACTATTGGAGTCTCTAGATAAAAACCTGCAAAAGCATCAGAGACCAACAAAGCAGACACCCAAACAACCTGCACCTCCAGTGACAAACCAGATAACACATAAAACACAAAATCAGTGTGCCGCACAATCACAGCCCTTAAGGCAAAATAACATACCTAACACACTAGTAATAGGTGACTCTGTAGTCAGGCACACTGACGTCCCACTCACTAGGCTGGACAAGCAGAATGTTACTGTTAGCTGCCTGTCAGGAGCTAGAATCCGCCACATAACACAAGCACTCAGGTCACTCCAGAACAAGTACAAATATGACTCTGTCATTGTTCATGTTGGTGTGAATGACCTTAGAAGTACCTCCCCTGGACTACATGAAAAGAGACATGGAAGAGCTCTCTGAACATGTAGCCCAGGCTAGTATGACCCTGACCCTGAGTAGCATCCTGCCTCATCAAGAATGATACCTCAGTATAAAGAAAAAATGATCAATTTCAACAATTAGCAAAGCTTCTGGTGTCATTCAAAGGGGATCCAGTGTCTGTCAGCCTGGGACAACATGCTCGACAAGCCGTGTTGCTTCGCAAGAGATGGCTTGCACCTGTCACCCCTAGGCTTTCAAATACTGGCCAAGGCTCTTGCTGCCCCCATAGTGCCCTTTTTTAGGCAAGGCTCAAAAGTCAAACCCATCTCTGTAAACAGCACAGTTAAGAAAAAACTGAGGGTTATGCTACTCAATGCCAGGAGTTTAAATCTCAAAATGCACGTGCTCGAAGCCTTCCTCAGTATGGAGAATGTCAACATTTGTGCAGTAACTGAAACCTGGTTCAAGGCTCCAGAGAGCACCCCAGCACTACTGGGCTACAACTTGTACCACACGTTTCGGCCACAGAACATGGACTGAAACACAAAAGGATGGGGTGTATCCATATTCATTAAGGATACCTACACCTCCAGGTTAGTGGTGCAGCATGATACCTCTGAGATCATCCATGTGCAACTAACATCGGGCAAATCTGCAATGCAAATTGTGGCCTGCTACAGATCACCCTCCATGACCCAGGACCACCACTCCACCTTTCTGGAGACAATGGAAAACATGAAGGTCATACGGAACACCCTGATATTGGGCGGTTTCAATTACTCTACCATTAAATGGGAAAACTACTCAAGTACAAACTCCCAGGTCCAGTGCTTCCTGGAATTCATCAACTCAAATGCCCTGGATCAGCTGGTAAACTCCCCTACCAGAGGTGAAAACATATTGGACCTGATCATCACAAATATGGGCGACAGGTGTTCCACACCGGAGGTCAACCCGTCACTGGTTAGATCAGATCATAAATTAATCACTCCCAACTAAGGAAACCACAGTAAAAAACTTTTCCAAAGCAAACTTCACCTTACTTAAGACAGAGGCGGTAAGTTTCACAGCCCCCATGCTAAAGGATAACACTGCCCAAGATGCAGAAACCTTTACAAATGCACTCTATGAGCACCTACAAGGATGCATGGATCATGCCATGCCTAGCAAAACCAAGACTCACTCCTCTAAGAGAAGGAAACCAGTCTGGTGGACCCCTGCCATAAACAGGCTATAGAATAGAAGGATGAAACTAGTTCAGAAAAAAAGCAAATCCCAAGAAGGAAAGACATCCCTGATCAGTATCAGTAAGAAACTAAGGTCCCTCAAAAAGTCATCCAAGGCTAACTTTGAAAGAAAAATAGCCAAGGATTCAAAAGATAACCACAATGCCTTCTTTAGCTATGTTAAGAATCTAAGTGGCAACTTGCAGATATGCACTGAACTAGTGCAAAATAGCACAAAATATACTGAACCTACTGATATTGCCAACATCCTGGCAGATAGATTAAGTGCAAACTTCACCCCCCCTCACCCCCAAAAGGGCCCACAACAATGCTGGAAAAGTGTAGTGTCCCAGAAATCACAGAAGCACAGGTGAAAATAGCCCTTTCAAAAGCCAAAAACACAGCGTCAGTGGGGCCAGATGGTATCCCAGGCTGCGTCTTGCATGAACTACAGAATGAACTAACCCCCCACCTAAACACGCTGTTCAACCTCAGCTTCTCCACAGGCTACGTCCCCATAGAATGGCACTCAGTAATGGTTATTCCACTCCACAAAGGAGGAAACACAACTGACCCTGATAACTATCACCCCATAAGCCTGACTAGCCTGGTCTGCAAGGCTATGGAGCGCATCATCATGGAACTCATTAACAAAGACATTGGGAACCTCCAAACACTTGACCCGACCCAGTTCAGCTTTGTTAAGGGCAGATTATGCCTACTAAACCTGGTTGACTTCTTCAAGACAGTCACCAAGGCCATAGACGAGGGAAAGGTTGTTCATACAGCCTAGCTTGACCTCGCCAAGACTTTTGACACCATTCCCCACTCAGGTATTACAGAAAAACTCACCAGCCTGAACATAAAACCCTACATCATGAGATGGGTTGCCAAATGGCTTACAGACAGAACTCACACGGTAAGAATAGTGGGCTCCAGGTCCGACTCTAAACCAGTCACAAGTGGTGTCCCACAAGGTTCGGTCCTGGGACCCCAGCTGTTTGGCATATACTTCTCAGAAGAACAGGCAAACACAGGAGGACTATGGCTAACCAAGTTCACAGATGACTGGCAGCCCCCTCAATACAGATAAGGTAATAAGAGATCTGGGGACCCAGGTAGATAGTAATCTCTCCTTTGACAATCATATTGCCAAGTAATTAGGAAATCCTTCTGTGTGGCCCATCTAATTACTAAAGGGTTCACATCTAGAAATAAAGAGGTTATAGTGCCCCTCTACTCGTCACTCATCAGCCATATCATAGAGTACAATGCCCCATTTGGGATGTACCTCACAAGACACTTCCAACAGTTGGAGAGACCACAAAAGTACCTCACCAAGAGGATTACTGGCCTCAAATATATGTCCTATGCAGCCCGACTGAAAAAACTCCAGCTGTTCTCAGTGGCATATCGCTTACTCAGAGGTGATCTCTGCCTGACTTACAAAGCCATGTCCAACTCAGAATTGATGGACATGCTCCACCTAAAGAAATCCAAGTCACTGCGAGCCACGCGCTCTAGTGAGCTAAACCTCGCCACAACAATACATAGAACATGCTGGAGGGATAGATTCCTGTCACAGAGACTCCCCATGCTTTGGAACAAAATTCCAAACTACATTAGGCAGAGCCCCTCACTAACACTCTTCAAGAGAAACCTTGACAAGTGGATGGGTAATAGAAAATACACCCCTGGGATCATTTCATTGGCTCTGCTTGCAGAGGATCAGTTAATTAATCAATGGGGCAGCAAAAGCTGACACAGTCTGGCTAGGCTTATAAATAACCTTGGGCAGATAGCCTAGTACCTACCTATGAACCTATGAACAGGAGGTATGTCTGCAGAGGTCTGGATTTCAAATCTTACTCCATTGCACCCTCAGAAAACATGATGGGTGCCTTATCCTGTTTGCCACACAAACAGCTTGGCAGCAAGCAACTTTAAGTTAGCCATCACACAACAGTCTTCTGCAATGTATTTTAACTGATATCAAGCCATCAGCTGTTATTTATACATGTATTACATGAAATATATTTGGATGTACTACACTTAGTGATCACACAACCTGTTATGACTACTGCTTGAAATTATACCAATCTGTGTTGCTTGGCCATTCAGCAATTATCTGACCAGTATTCAGTGATATGCAGTGTGAAAGCCAGTCTACCTCATTTACCTTACATTGTGTACGTATATTAACTGGGAATATTATGATATACAGCTGTCAGTAAATGAAGGCCAGGATGGATGGCACAAAAAAGCATACACTGCTCTTTTGGTGGTGGGAGTAAAGGTGAATTCCTGTTATGGCACATGGAAGGGTACACTGTTCTTTTGAGGGGATGGGCCAAGCTGAGGTCACATTATGGCACAACTTCTTTATGTAAAGATATTCCATTGCAAACATATGATGCTAAACCGAGGCCATGCATTGCTCAACAGTACTTCGGAGAGTTATGAATGTGTAAATCTTGCATGGCTGAAGACTTCTACTTTCTAATGAACACATGCAAGTGCATTAGCTCTCTGCTGTCACATGTTACTTGACTTTCTGTACATATCTCCCACCTTTTACCTGTTTACTGTACCATGTGATGAAATACAAGTACATGCCTTAATAGTATCATACATTACAGTACATGTTCAGGTCTAGGGACACAGACTCTTATTCAAATTGGTTTGAGATTGACCTAATTCCCAACCTAACTTTCAGTACTGTCATTACTAAGTTGAAGCAACATTTTTCTGTCCACGGTAGCCCACACAGAGTTATTTCTGATAATGGTGCACAGTTTACAAGTCAGCAGTTCAAGAGATTTGCAGAAGAGTGAGACTTTGTTTATATTATGAGTAGTCCTGAATGTCCTCAGTCAAACGGCTTGGCTGAACATGCAGTTCAAAGCACAAAACAGCTGTTAGAGAAATCCAGACATGACCATACCAATGCTTTTCTACACTTGTTAAATCTCAGAAACATTCCTCATGATAATCATCTTGGTTCACCTGTGCAGAGAATTATGTCGAGACAAACCAGAACCATACACCAATCAGCAGTAATTTATTGGTTCCAAGTGCTAACAACAACAAAGCAGTAAAAGCCCAACTGTTGAAAAAGCATTTGTCCCAGAAGTCTTACTATGATAAAACCAGCAAACTGCTCCATTCTTTACAAAAAAGGGAGATAGTGAGGATGCAGATGTCAAAAAGTTTTGATTGCATCGGATTTGTGAAAACTTTGTGTCAAGAGCCAAGATCGTACATTGTGAAATCACAAGGAGTGGAATTCAGATGAAATCAGAAGCATTTATTACCAGTGTCTGAACCAGTGTTGCAGCATCTTTCCTGTGACAAAGACTAGTTCTTAGAGTGACTTGTCCAATGTTCCTGTTCCAGAGGACATTCTGTCAGCAATCCCCATTCCTGAGAAAATCCCTGAGACTCCTCAAGCAGAACATTTCCCAGTGACTGTCCCTGTTGCTAAACCCAGTCCTAACTATTATGTCACAAGATCAGGTCGCATCTCAAAACCTACTTCCAGATACATGGCAACCAGGACATGACTGTTGTTTTTCTTTATTAGTATCCGTATAATTGCCTATTAAAATGTCATTGTTTATATGAGACAGCTCAGTAAAGAGAAAGGATGCAGATCAGTGTGTGTGATATACCTTTAAGAATCTTTCCAGTGAGTCACCATATGCATGTAAGTACTGAGCATGTCCAAGCAACAGTGCCATTTTGAGTGAGCAGCCAGAGTGACAGCATACACGTGTACAGGTGAGCTTATAGTAGATGACATCAACAGGCCCTGTGATAGACAACAGTTTTGGAGTCCAGTATGGAATGAATGTGTAGGGATGAGCAGCTATTAAAAAATGGCCAGCCATGCCATTGGAGAGGTAACTGTAGGATACCACTTATACTCTGCTGCCTAGAGTCACACATACGCAGTCGACTGCAGTGAGATTAGAATTCCTACCTAAGATAGGCAAACTACAGAACACAGTACTTAACACATGTGCCATGGTACAAGCCTGACTTACACACATGTGCAGGTGAACTTACAGTAAATGGCATCAGCAGGCCCTCTGAGAAACAACAGCTTGGGAGGCCAGTATGGAATGAATGTGTAGGGATAAACAGCTATCAAAAAACGGTCATCCACACCATTGGAGAAGCAACTGCAGGATAGAACTTCTATTCTGCTGACTAGAGACACACACACACACAGTCAACTGAAGTGAGAACAGAACCACTACCTATCTAAGTGCACAGACTAAAGAACACGCACGTGCCACAGAACAAGTCTGACTTATACAGGAGTACAGGTGAACTTATAGTAGATTACATCAGCAGGCCATGTGAGGAACAACAGCTTAGGAGGCCTGCACAGGCATATAGATTCATAGCATCATATGAGGCTAATAGCCTAATAATACTAGGCTGCTTAGAAGCCTAGCTGTATAACAACACAACTACCCTTCTTGAGCATATTTGTATGTCTGAGGTTAGTTGAGCAAGGTTGTGAATACCACCAACTGGCACTGTCCATGAGGGAGCACACAACATTATAAATTACACTTTGTCATGTGGTTGATATATGTGTGAAAAAAAAATGCTTGTGAGTGTGTGGCCAGTGCATGGACTGAAATCAGACAGCATCATATATACATTTTCATAGCACATTGAGCCATACCTCTCACCCTTTTATTGCAAGAAATCTGGACATGCCATACATATTGGGTTGAAAAAGGACCAAACATAGGGACATGTTTTACATACTGCTCTTACAAACTTATAACGTTGATAGAATAACATGTTTTACATAAATGCGAATTGCATGAAGGGCAGGAGTTTTGAAATTCAAATGTCTGTCAGCTTTTTCTGGCTTCAATACTCAAATAGGCTAAATTATTTTCCAAAAACTAACTTTTTTATTAGGAGCAGGGCAAAAATGTGATGCAAATTCTGGACATTCTACAAAAATCTAAACAGTTGAAAGGTGTGCATTAGGCAGCAGAATTGTGTTATGGTTAAATAAGTGTACACACATGTGGGATACATCTGTTTGCATGTAGGTAAGCAGTGCATAAACACAAGCTGGATTGCTAATGTGTGATAATTACTCCATGCCATTCTTTACAAAAAGGGGAGATAGTGAGGATGCAGATGTCAAAAAGTTTTGATTGCATTGGATTTGTGAAAAGTTTGTGTCAAGAGCCGAGATTGTACATTGTGGAATCACAAGGAGTGGAATTCAGATGAAATCAGAAGCATTTGTTACCAGTGTCTGATCCAGTGTTACAGGATCTTGCCTGTGACAAAGACTCTAGTTCTTAGACTGACTTGTCCAATGTTCCTATTCCAGAGGACATTCCATCAGCAATCCCCATTCCTGAGAAAATCCCTGGGACTCCTCAAGCAGATCATTTCCCAGTGACTGTCCTTGTCGCTAAACCCAGTCATAGCTATTATGTCACAGGATCAGGTCGCATCTCAAAACCTACTTCCAGATAGAGGTCTGGACATGACTGTCATTTTCTTTATTAGTATCCGTATAATTGCATGCCTATTGAAATGTCATTGTTTATATGAGAGAGCTCAGTAAAGAGGGAGGATGTAGACCAGTGTGTGATATACTTTAAGAATCTTTCCAGTGAGTCAGCATATGCTTGTAAGTACTGAGCATGTCCAAGCAACAGTGCCATTTTGAGTGAGCAGCCAGAGTGACAGTATTCAAGTATATAGTCAGTTAGTTAGATAGTTCATTTAAGTTTGATGTTAGTACATCCATCCTGATGTGTCTGTATACAATAAACTACTTAATGAACACCCAAGCCTCAACATCTTTTTAATGCAGATAAGAAGAGTGACACTAATGACATCAGCAGTGTCTGCTGAGGAGAAAATATGTGGCCCACCTGTTGGTGTAAAATGCTCTCTGTAATATCAAGTTACAGCTCACTCACACAGAGAAAGATACAAGCACACTTGATTGCAGTGAGAATGGAACCCCTATCCATCTAAGTACACAGACTACAGGTCACTGAGCATAACACACATGCCACCACAAAAGTCTGACTTGTACTGTGTCAGACAACCCATTATAGCCGATGACATCAGCAGTGTCTATTGAGGGCAAGATATGTGTCCCACCTGCTGGTGTAAAATTCTCTCTGTAATATCAACTTACAGCTCCCTTATGCACATACACACACACACACACACACACACACACACACACACACACACACACACACACACACACACACACACACACACTTGACTGCATTGAGATTAGAACCCCCTACCTATCTAATGAAACAAACTGTAGAACACAGTACTTAATGCATGCACCACAGCACAAGTTTTTCTTATACACATGTAGGTGAGTTTATAGTAGATGACATCAACAGGCCCTGTGAGAGACAGCAGCTTGGGAGGCCAGTATGGCATGAATGTGCAGGGATGAACAGCTATTAAAAAAATGGCCAGCCATGATATTGGAGAGGTAACTGTAGGATACCACTTATACTCTGCTGCCTAGAGTCACACACACCCAGTTGACTGCAGTGAGATTAGAACTCCTACCTAAGATAGGCAAACTACAGAACACAGTACTTAACACGTGCCATGCACAGGTCTGACTTACACACATGTTCAGGTGAACTTACAGTAAATGACATCGGCAGGCCCTCTGAGAAACAACAGCTTGGGAGGCCAGTATGGAATGAATGTGTAGGGATAAACAGCTATCAAAAAATGGCCATCCACACCATTGGAGAAGCAACTGCAGGATATCACTTCTATTCTGCTGACTAGACACACACACACACACACACACACACACACACACACACACACACACACACACACAGTCAACTGAAGTGAAAACAGGACCCCTACCTATCTAAGTGCACAGAATACAGAACATGCACGTGCCACAGAACAAGTCTAACTTATACAGATGTGCAGGTGAACTTATAGTAGATGACATCAGAAGGCCATGTGAGGAACAACAGCTTAGGAGGCCTGCACAGGCACATAGATTCATAGCGTCATATGAGGCTAATAACCTAATACCACTAGGCTGCTTAGAAGCCTAGCTGTATAACAACACAACTACCCTTATTGAGCATATTTGTATGTTTGAGTTTAGTTGAGCAAGGTTGTGAATACCACCAACTGGCACTGTCCATGAGGGAGGACACAACATTATAAATTACACTTTGTCATGTGGTTGATATATGTGTGAAAAAAATGCTTGTGGGTGTGTGGCCAACGCATGGACTGAAATCAGACAGCATCATATATACATTTCCATAGCACATTGAGCCATACCTCTCAACCTTTTATAGCAAGAAATCTGGACAAAGCCATACATATTGTGTTGAAAAAGGACCAAACATAGGGACACGTTTTACATACTGCTCTTATAAGCTTATAAAGCTGATAGAATAACATGTTTACATTAATGCAAATTTTCTGAAGGGTAGGAGTTTTGATATTCAAATGTCTGTCAGCGTTTTTGGCTTCAATACTCAAATAGGTTAAAGTTATTTTTCAAAAACTAACTTTTTATTAGGAAGAGGGCAAAAATGTGATGCAAAAATCAGGACATTCTACAAAAATCTAAACAGTTGAAATGTGTGCATTAGGCAGCAGATTTGTGCTATGGTTAAATAAGTGTACACACATGTGAGATACAGCTGCTTCCATGTAGGTAAGCAGTGCATAAACACAAACTGCACTGCTAATGTGTAATAATTACTCCATGCCAGGTTTTCACTAGGGCCAAAAGCATTTATTGAATGTATCTGGTTTCTATCTCTGCCTGTCTTCTTCCTAGGTGGTCTGGTTTCAGCAATGCTGCACTTCATGCAAGCCACATAAGCACAGCCAAACCTGCAGTTATTTGTTTGCATAATATGGTGCATCAGAAAACCAGTGGAATAAAAAAAAGAAAGGTAGGAAAACAAATGGAAAGGGAGACATATGTGAATGGAGCAAAAGCAAGGTATGACATACATACTACAAAATGATACTACACATCAGATATTTCTACATAGTTCAGGATTTGAACTCTCACACCACTGCAGATTCAGAAAACAGGATGGATGCCTTAGCCCTCTTTGCCACACAAACAACTTTGCAGCAAGAAACTGAAGCAATTGTTCACGCAATCAAATGCATCAGAATGTACACAGCTATGATATCTTTAGCTGTGACTTGTGCTTTTAACCCTCTTTCTTGTATTTGGACATAGTGATCACACAACATGTTAGGATTCTGCTTGCAAATATACAGCTTTATCTTACTTGTCTGTGTTTCTTGGTACGTATCAGTTATCAGTGAGACATTCAAGTGTTAAAGGCATTCAATATCCTTTTCCTTAAAATATGTGTGGATATTAACTGGGAGTTATATGATATGCATTTGCCAGTAAGTGAAGACTAGGTTGGATGGCACAAACAACCATATACTGTTCTTTTGGGGGAAAAATTGGTGACTTACCGTTATGACAATGATCCTCCCAAAAGAACAGTATATGGGGGGGGGACCATTGCTGACTTACTGTTATGTCACAAGCAAGGCTGCATTGCTATTGGGAGGAGCTCATGTACTGTTATGTCACAAACAAGCACAGCCTGTTCTTTTGTGGGTAAGCAAAGTTGTTACTGGTATGGCACAAACAAGGCTACACTGCTATTGGGAGGAGCTCATGTACTGTTATGTCACAAACAAGCATAGCTTCTTCTTTTGTGGGTAAGCAAAGTTGTTTCTGGTATGGTACAAACAAGGCTACACTGCTATTGTGGGGAACTCATGCACTGTTATGTCACAAACAAGCATAGCCTGTTCTATTGTGGGTAAGCAAAGTTGTTACTGGTATGGCACAGACAAGGCTACACTGCTATTGGGGGGAGCTCATGTACTGTTATGTCACAAACAAGCATAGCTTGTTCTTTTGTGGGTAAGCAAAGTTGTTTCTGGTATGGCACAAACAAGGCTACACTGCTATTGGGGGGAGCTCATGCACTGTTATGTCACAAACAAGCATGGCCTGTTCTTTTGTGGGTAAGCAAAGTTGTTATTGGTATGGCACAAACAAGGCTACACTGCTATTGGGGGGAGCTCATGTACTGTTATGTCACAAACAAGCATAACTTGTTCTTTTGTGAGTAAGCAAAGTTGTTTCTGGTATGGCACAAACAAGGCTATACTACTATTGGGGGGAGCTCATGCACTGTTATGTCACAAACAAGCATAGCCTGTTCTTTTGCGGGTAAGCAAAGTTGTTACTGGTATGGCACAGACAAGGCTACACTGCTATTGGGGGGAGCTCATGTACTGTTATGTCACAAACAAGCATAGCCTGTTCTTTTGTGGGTAGGCAAAGTTGTTACTGGTATGGCACAAACACGGCTACACTGCTATTGGGGGGAGCGCATGTACTGTTATGTCACAAACAAGCATAGCCTGTTCTTTTGTGGGTAAGTAAAGTTGTTACTGGTATGGCACAAACAAGGTTACACTGCTATTGGGGGGAGCTCATGTACTGTTATGTCACAAACAAGCACAGCCTGTTCTTTTGTGGGTAAGCAAAGTTGTTACTGGTATGGCACGAGGAAGGATATGATGCTCTTGTTATGCTCCTTCTTCTGCTTCCTGCCTGTTGTTTGATTTTTGGAAGGGTTGTGATGTCACAAACTGCAGTGTGTATCAGTACTGTCTAACTTCTCTCTTTACAGATTTTCCAGTACAAAGGCATGGTTGAAAAATAAGGCCATGTAGTGAGGATTAGTATACTTCAGAGGTAGGACTGTGTCAATATTTGAAACCTGAGGCCTACTTACTAATGGACACATATGAGTAATCTAAAGGTTTCTCTGCTTTCACATGGTAAAGTATGTTTTGCACAAATCCACAGCACTATTTACTTAATCACTGCTCCAACCTACTAAATACAGGGATTTGCAAGAATATCATTCAAAAATTACACTCTAGGTTCAGGACCTTGAAAATGCAGCAGTGGATACCTTTTGAGTTCAGGGCTGTCTAATGCAAGCAGTATACAGCCAGTACACAGAGAGGTACAGGTTGTGTGAGTTGCCTGACATCAATTTTACTATGTGTGCCTGTAGGAGAAAGGTATTAGGCACCTAGGAGGTCAGTGAATGTGCCAAGTATTGTCTTTTAGCCAACACAAGAACATACTAAGCATTCCTACATCTGCCTGTAGGCACAGCAGCTGGTCATTCCCCCTATGAGCCCTCCTCCTCTGACTGTGGATGTGGTGACCTAGATGTTGGTGTTGGGATGTGTGTCCCTTCCCCTAGCTGATCCTACTGCAGCTGTTTCTGCAAGATTAGATTGTGTTCTACTGTGAAGACTTGTGCACATGTCTCTGGATTATACTGCAGGGCTCCACCAGATGTATCTAAGCAACTGAACTGTGACAGCTCAAACACACACTCTATGATGTTTCTGGTTTGAGCATGTCCCTCATTATGGCATTCTTCTGTGGGTGTGTGGGTGTGCACTTCTGATGGGTATCAACATCCATGGTTCCAGTGCATAGCCAACATTCCCCTGTAAATGGCCTTGTTGGATGCCCCCTCAGCAAACATCTAATACAGCTGTGATTTGTTACAGATCTAGGAGTCATGATAACTGCCAGAGTTGCCAGCACACACATTCAAGATTATTCCCTTGGCATTGCACGCAACTTGGCAGTTGATGGAATAGTATCCCTTGTGGTTAATGTAGATTCTTCAATGCTCACCAGGTGGTGCTTTGATGTGTACATGAGTGCATTCTATGGCACCCAGTACTTCAGGGTAATGTGCTACAGAGTAGAACTGTTGCATATAGCTAACCCTTTCCTCAGAACTACAGGGAAAACATATGTGCTCACTGACATGTATCAGCATAGCATCCAGAAATTGGTGGAAGATCTTGGATGCTGATGCCTGTGACACACCCATATGTCCCTCTACAATCTCCAGGTCATGTAGTGTCTGATAAGGTACCCAGGAACTGAACACTCTTCTCCTTCTCACCCTCGGCCTATTGCCATCAGTACCAGCAGCATTAACTTCAGCCTGTAGCACATAAATATATAGCAAAGTTGCAGCAGCCCCTAACATTTTAAAATTTCCTTTTGTGTACTCCAATGGTATTTAGGTATTTAGGAAAAACAAGAATGGAGGTTACACGGATGCTTTATAGCATGTTGAGTAGCTGCACCATGTTTAATTGGTTCATGAAAATGGAATTCAAATGCTTATACTGTAATTAGCATCTATTGCACACAACTGCTGCTTGCTCACCTCTGTGCACCCTGTGCAGCTATGAATAAATACAGGAAGCATGGCACAATTGTAATTAGTTTCCTCCATTCCTGTGATATCATGCAAACAATGACAATAAAACGGTAAGCTTGCCCACCCTGAACTCAAACCCAGGACCATCTGCACAGTATCCCTACACATACATGTGATGCCACAGGACTGTTTACATAACAAGCACAAGAAAAGCTGCCATTCTTATCTCCATTTCCTGTGTGCACTACAAGCACCATTGCACAAACGAGGACATAAAAATGTACAGAAATTATTTGAAATGGTCAGGGAAGACACATTTCACAATAAAATTCTGAGGATGATGCATAACCTGTGATTTGTGCATAGCTTATATTGACTTTCAACCTCAGAGACTGACCTATACAACTTTGAAAGTGTAACTTGACACCCCCACAATGTCATCACTCACTGTTGACATCCACTGAAAAAAAAATACTGTGGAAGTGCCTACACAAAGTGAACATCCCTACAGGGTTACTCTTTTTTGGGATTCAGCAATCCCAATGAGTTTTTACCTAATCTGCATCTTCACTGTGCTGATAGCCTGGAATCTACAAGCTTAATAACCGTGTCAGCAGAGAAACTGCATGGAAGTACAATGTTGTAAACACAAGGGAGGCTATCACTTTGCCCATATATCTGCTACATATGCTTACAGTACAATATAATACTCTGTTTCAGGATGTTTAAACATTTTAGCAGCCTGCATTACGTACAATTACATTTTCTTTTTGTGGCAAAGGTGCATTTATGTCATGGCCCTTAAAAATCTATTTTTTGTTTTGTAACTCTGATATTCCAGCATCCACAGTGTGTAACTAGGCCATAGTATTTGTGGGGTTATATGTTGAGGTCAGTTCTGTACAAATTTTAAGAGTTTTTACTAGCTCTTTCTTCCATGTAGACTTCTTTTCATGGCTGTATTCGAAAAGTTTCTGAATACACAGCCAACATTAACATGGAGTCTACATTGTTGCTTTAGAGGTTGCTGAATCACTCCACCATGTTTATTTGCATCATTAGCACAAAATTCAGCTAGTTATGTTGTAATTTGCATGCCATGAATGTTTCCGTATTTGCGTTTGAGTGTGCACTGCTGCACACCGCTACCCGGAGTTTACTGAATCTAAAACTGTTTGCAGCTGTGTACACATTGCTCCATGACGTGTACATGGTAAAAATTATTGTGTAGGCTTTCATGAATCCCCCTATGAATAATATAGCACAATATGTTCAAGAAATGTTTAAAGAAAAACTAAAGCAGTGAATAAATTATGGGAATTAAAAAATAGTTCACAGAAAAAGAGAATAAAGAGTTGTAAAAGGACATTTCTTTAAATGAGATAAAGTATTAGAACAAGTAAATATAGATTTGGCTGCAAGACCAAATAGAATAGGGTATGAAATGTATAAAACTTTAAGGGATTGGAAAAAATACAAATACAGATTTTGAATGAATGGTTAAGTGAAGGATTTATGTATAAAGAATTATGTAGTGGAATACTTAAATTCATATGGAAGAAAGTAGATATAAGACAATTAAAAATGGAAATAAGGGGAGTGTTTTTAGAAGTATTAATGATAGAGAAATTGTGAATAAAATTATGAATATTATTTATTTATTTATTTATTTAAATTTGTTGACCGGGAGTGTCCGACTGGACGTAGGTCCATTTTCAGCGGAGGCCCGGGGAGAAAAGCTCCACAGTCAAAATAAACAGACAGTAGTTACATTGGATTACATAGCGATTAACAATTTAACATAGCAATTACTTACAACATATTTACAGATGAAGAACATAGTACATCAGTAGACAACTAGAATCTTTATCTGTGAAGTACATAACAGACATTAACAAATATTACAATGAGAAGTTCCTGCTGTATAATAAGTACTAGGCTTATGAGCATCTGAGCTTGCTATCTTGCTATCTGAGCTTGCTTGAATAGAAAAGAAGAAGTGAAAATCATGATAGGAGGCCTTATTAATGCATTTAATACAACTGGAAATGAAATCTTCTGAGTTGTAATGAAAGAATGTAATATAAGTGAGGAACGTAGGAAATTATGTATGTCAGTTTACAGTAATAATAAAGTAAATGGCTGGTTAAGCAAGAGGTACATATGAAGAGTGATATAAGATAGGAATGTCCATTGAGTTGTATACTCTTTGCATTAGTTATGAATGTGATAGTATGTGAAATAAATTACAAAATGAAGACGGTATGATATATAATGTCTGAAGGGTTAAGAGTTTCAGTTCTGTTAATATATGAAGATGACATTATAATAATTGGGAAAAAACAAAATTTGGATAAAAGATGTAATAATTTGCATAAATGAGTGTCTAGATGTGATACAGATGGCTTTAAATAAAAAGAAAAATAATGTTTAAGTGATATAGTAAAGATAGGGCATATATATTTTACAGTAAATTAAATTTCTATGTTAAGTATAACATTTGAGAATAAAGATGCAAGTAGAATTCAATGGGAAAAAACAATGGTAGAAGTAAAACAAATCTGGAGAACATGTAAATTATCATTCAGAAAAAGGCTTATTTAATAAATTCAGCACAGATGGTAAAGATAGAATAATTAGCAAGTGTATTTATGCTGCTAATAGTATTTGAAATGGAATTATTGCAGATATTTTTTTTCATTTACATGGGATTCTAGATTAAGCCCAGTAAAAAGAGAGGTTTTCTATGTAAATAAATAAGAAGGAGGTTTAGGGTTTAACCCAGTGGTATATATTGTTTCATTAAATTTATACAAAGTGTTAAAGTGGATAAATAAAAAAGATGAGCAATTAGTAGCAAAAGTGTATAAATACAAGTATGATACATTTTGAGGTATGGTAAAAAACAGTGTATAAATGAAGATAAAATGTTAACAAGAATATATTTTTGTGGAGAATAAAATTGATGATACAGAACAAGTCAAAAAGTATATATAAGAATGTAATAATCAAACATTACTATGTAAAACTATGGGAAAATACAAGATGAAAACAGTAAAGCTATAAAAATAAGAAGCAAATGGTGTAATCAGGAAGTAGAATGCCAAGATTTTTTGTAGGGACTGGTAATAGATAAATTGTCAGTAAAAGGAAATATGCCATATAAAAAGAAAAGTAATAGAATATTTTACATTGTCAAGAAGAAACTACTGAACATTTGTTTTTGAAATGTAAAAGAGTAAAAATGTTGAGGGGATAAATATGTAAAAATTTTTGAAGATATAAAAGAAGTGGATAAAATAAACATAGATATGATTAAATGTGGATATTATAAGAAAAGACGTGAAGAATATTTTAGAAGAATAGATAAGTTATTTTATATTTGAATCATATAGAATGAAAGAATAAATGAAATTATGTTTAATGGTAAATGGATTTTAGGAACAATATTAAGAAAATCAGATGGAGGTTATGGAAAAAAGAGTTGGGGGTTAATAGGGATGAAAATTTCATATGATTGTAAAGGAAATTATGAATATGTGTAAACAGATTTGTGCATCTATATAGTTGCGCATTTGTAAATATTTGTAAATATTTAAATATTTTGTAGGTAAGAGTTCATTTTGTATATAAATAATAGCCTTCTGCACCAATAGCGAGTGTGCTACCTGTTGTATCACTGACACGTTCTTGTTGTGTAAATATAATGGAGGAGATTATTTTGCTCAAATTATTGCCAGAATTGGCACGGTCGGAACTTGAAACCATATATTAACATACAGATGTTATAAATAGGTCTATAATCATCTTTAACATAATATTCTATAATAATTTAATAACAGCTACAAATGAAAAATGTATGTTACAATGCATTTTATGAAAATCTATCTTCAGCATTTAAAAGGTTCTTACAAAAACACTGATCAACAAATTATAACAGCTGGATATTAGTGTAATCTTGAGAAACATGATAGCTGCTTGGCTTACATTAAGTAATGGCAAGTATCATATAACAACTGGATAGGTGAAATTCTAGGCTGCATTCAATGAGTTCTACAAGGCTCTGACCTGGGCTTATTCTTGCATAGTTTATATATATATACATTTATGTATTTGTCCTTTGATAACTGGGAAAGTCCAACTGAACCAATGGCCTATTTTCAGAAAAGGCCCAGGGAGAAAAGCTTCACAACAGATTCAGAAACATGTACATAGTGTTTAAGTAACTATATACAAGGGGAGTAAGCCCCACTATAGATTAAATATTTTACAATGAGCTTGGGAGAAAGGCTGTACAAAAACACATAAAGACATTTACAGTAGTTATACTGTATGCAAGGGGTGGAAATCCTCACAACAAATTAAAGAACAAACAGACTGAAATACATTTACAGAAATAAGATACAGTGCAGAACTGGATAGCTTATGTCAAGCAAATGAATACATAGCTTACACCAAGTATACATGATCTCTACTCAGGAACATCCCTACCATAGTTTTGTGCTTTCTAGTCACTCAGAAAGATTACACTAAGTGGACATGTAGCCTACACTTTGTGATAACCTTTATGAATCCCCCTCATTATTTATGGCTGCAAGAACATCAATAGGAAGAGTAAAATTAGTCAGAAGAAGGTGTGAGTTATGCTTGTGTTGTCTGTTCACTCGCAACGGCTTACAGTTATTATACAACTAATATAATCATTAATGGATCCCTGGGATTGACTATATTTCTAATAATGCACGGAGGTGAAAAATAATATAGAGTATTCTGCTGTCAATAGGCAGAAAAATAGAATGAGATGAGTAAGAGTAATGAGCGAGAGGGAAAATTAAGGACATGGAGGCAGAGAAAGTGTATTATTATTAGAAACATGGGAATGCTATGGAAGGACACAAGACAGGAAAATAAATAGCAGTAAGTGTTAGCATAAGAGGTAGAAGAGCTTACATTAGTAGTAGGCATCATTAAAGTGAGAGCTTCTTTTGATGTTAGGCCATTGCTACCTGAGTAACAGTATACGAGAGGACTAAGCCCCACAAATGAGCAAATATTTTGCAATGAACTGGGGAGAAAAGCTGCACAACAGCACATAAAAACATTTACAGTAGCTGATAAGATATGGAGCTGTTAGTGAATTTAGAGTGAGATAGGCACAGATGTAGTGAACAGATGGTAATGCATCTGTATGGAGAGTTGTGCATGTACAGTTCCAGACAGATATATATGATTAATCTTTTTCATCTGAGGTGTTATAAAGTCCGTATGCAGATGATCTAAAAATGAGAAAACTGATTACATCTCGTTTATTATTTATTTATTTATTTTTATTTTTATTTTACATTTGTTTAGTGCTCGTACAGATAGGTCACACTGCAAAATAAACTGTCTAGTTGAACACTGGGGAATAATATTTTAATAAATACATAAAAAAAAATCTAGTTGAGATTTGGGATACATGGTTTGAAGGGTGAATATTTTATACAGCATGCAGTGATTGAAACTGCTCATTCATTTAAGGGTATGGACATATGAATAGACACAGTTTTGAGTTTTTCTTATCATATCAGTCAGTTGGTTAATGATGGCTATAAAACTATAGTTTCGTAGGTTAATAGGTAAGTGCTAGGCTAGCTACCCTTGTGGGCAATTTTAAGCCTGGCCAGTTTCCCTTTTTGTGCTTGTACTAATTTATCCTATTTGGTTGTAGGTTGGCTTTCTTTATCCCGTGGTTAATAATTATATATACTAAACCTAATGAGAATAAGTGGCATCATATCATAGATAATTTGAGGGGACCCATGCATGGGATAAAGCATTTAAGGAGCTGCCTCTGTCTATTAGTAGTACAAGGGGCAGTCCTGAGGTACATTCTCTGTTTCCCATTCATAGATCGAAGTTGCACTTGAATATGGACAGGGGTGAAGTTTGTTTTATGGGGATGGGGAGTCTGCTGCAGAGCAGCGGTTTGCCTGAGTGATATACCTGTATTTCCAAACTGTTCTTTTGATGTTGCAGAATAGATTTAGATTCCTAGACTGAGTATTTTTGATGCCATTTGACTTGCTAATGTGCAGTAAATCCAACAGTATTGGGTCAGAGGATGCCTTGTATGTCAGACACTGGTCACCACTTAGTAGTCTGTATGATAATGAGTACAGTGACAGGGCTTTGAACTGGTCTGTGTAGGACATGTTGTTTAGGCCTTGTCTCCTTTTAGAAAGGTATTTCTGTGGGTATTCCAGTTGTTGCATGTGTCTGGACAGTTGTATGCTAAAGGGGGCATTATATTCAATGTTTGGCCTAATGAGGGCTGAGTAAAGTGGAACAATGATATCCCTACATTTAAACACAATCCTTTTGCCTTCATGTAGAATTACTAAGTCATTTGGGGATTTAGTGACTTCTCCTAACTTGCAGTCATCTGTTGTAGCTGTTCTCTATTTGTGTCTATATAAGAACAGCGAACACTAAAAATAGCAAATGCTAAAAAATACAAACAAAATAAAGTGGGGGGCTTTGCCCCCCCCCCAACTTAAATATACCAACTCCGAGATTGCACCACAGTGGAGAAAACAGCGAAGTCCCGAGAAAGGCCCAGCAATTTTTTCCCCTGGCAAAAAAAATAGTTGTTCCGTGACTTCGACAATCTCAGCATTCGAACTTTATAGGTCGACAGAAGAGCATCCGCTATTTTCAGCATTCGCTCTTCTGATAGGGAACCCTCTATTCACTTGGTACAAAACCTGTATGGAGGCTGAACCTGAGCAGTGTTGTTAAGGATGTGGCTAAACTGTCCCTCATGCTATTTAAGATGCATCCAGGGATATTGTCAGGACCCATCAATGCAGTAATTTTACCTTTTAAAAACACTTTTAGGACTTGATCTTGTGTGATAGCTGGAGGCAAGCCACTTTTGGGTATATCTTGAGAGACAGACAGAGACTTGGTCTTGCATGATAGCTGGAGGTGAGTCAGTTTTACGTATATCTTGAGGGAAAAATGGATGGAAGAGAGGGGTAAAGTTAGAGCTAAATTTACCGGCCAATTGGTTCACTACATCTTCAGCCTCAGTGTAGGTAACATCTTTCACAATCAGCTCAGTGCATTGCTGAAGTGTGCTTTTAAGATTACACACTTAACTAAACTAATGCCCTGTGATTGTCTTTGACTTGGGTAGGTATTTTAGCCTCAAACTTGGCTTTGGTGGATTTTATTAAGCTCCTGAGTTGTTTGTTTATTTCAGTGTCAAGGGCTCTAATATTCTGGGAATTAGAAACATTGGTAGAATTAGTGCAGGCTATGTACAAGGACCCAATGACTCAAGTACAGATGGTGTTCGGCCTCATAGAGGTGTTCCCAGTGGGTGTGGGTGTACATCAGGGTTCAGCTCTGAGCCCACTGCTGTTCATACTGGTGATGCATTACATTAGCAAACAGGTTGGAGGGGACAGATCAACAAAGCTGCTGTATGCAGATGATGTGGCAGTACAGGCAGACTCTGAGCTAGAACTTCAGCAAAGGATAGCAGATTGGAATGCATTTTCTTCATAGCTGTCCTTAATTCCTCCTGCTACTCTGTTTTACTTCCTGATTCACTATCCCCACATCATCCAACCTTCTCTCTTTCTCATTCTCTTCATTCATCAGCCCCTCAATGTACTCTTTCCATCTGCCCAACACATACTTCTTGCTTCTGAGTATGTTTCCCTCACTATCCTTTATCACCCTTACCTGCTGCACATCTTTCCCAGCTCTGTCCCTCTGTCTAGCCAATCAGTACAGGTCCTTTTCTCCCTCTTTAGTGTTCAACCTTTCATACAACACTCCATATGCCTTATCCTTAGCCTTGCCACCTCTCTCTTTGCCATGCACCTCATCATCTTATACTCCTGTCTACTTTCTTCATCTCTTTGACAATCCCACTTATTCTTCGCCAGCTTCTTCCTCTGTATACACTCTTTTACTTCCTCTTTCCACCACCAGGTCTCCTTGACCTACTTCCTCTGCCCATATGTCACACCAAGCACCTTTCTAGCTGTCTTCCTTACCATCTCTGCTGTAGCTACCCAGCTATTTGGTAACTCTTCACTGCCCCCCAGTGCCTGTCTTAACTCTTCCCTGAACTCCACCTCACAATCACCCTTTTCCACTTTCACCATTTAATCCTTGGCATTGCTCTTACACTCCTTCTCCTCTTCTTGATCACCAACGTCATCCTACAGACCACCGTTCTATGCTGCCTAACTACACTTTCCCCTGTCACCACTTTACAGTCTCCAATCTCCTTCAGACTGGCCCTCCTGCAAAAGATGTAATCCACCTGTGTGCATCTTCCTCCACTCTTGTACATCATCCTATGCTCCTCCCTCTTCTTAAATATGTGTTCACCACAACCATGTCCATACTTTTTGCAAAATCCACTATCATCTGACCTTCTGTATTCCTCTCCTTAACACCATACCTACCGATCACTTCCTCATCCCCTCTGTTCCTTTCACCAACATGTCCATTACCTATTATCCATTAGTTACCTGGATTTTACTAAGGCTTTTAACTCTATCTTGCATAAGTGGCTGTTAGAAATACTTCAGAGTTCATGGGTAGGACCCTAACTGAGGAAGTGAATTACAATTACTGAGTTGTTTAAAGATAGGATGCAGAAAATAAAGGTGATTGGTGCAGTATAAGGTATAGGATAAATGGCTGGTGGGGTATCATATGGACCATACTGGTTTCTTTAGCTCTTCTATTTTTGGAATAATGGATGAATGGAAGACAGGATCAACCTTTTCCCCTGAAGAAACAAAACATAGTAGTGGAGGATAGACAGTGAATCTAAGGAAGGATTTGGAAGGCTAACGTTATAAGCAGAAAGGTGGCAGTTGAAGTTCATTACAGATGAATGTAAAGTAATACACCTGGACCATAACATCCCTACTGTTAAGTATCTGCTATGGAAAGTTGATGAAATAGTAAATGATGTGAAAATGATTGGGGGCTGATGATCGCATTTGTATTGGACCAGCAGAAGCAGAGTGAGAGGGCAGTAGTAACTACAAACAGAATACTAATCTTCAGGTCAGTAGACTCCAGAAACAAAGAGGTAATGTTTCTGCTCATTTAGGTCCTGAGCAAACAATGTCCTGAACAGTACCATAACTAGAGGGGGCAGAAAGAGACAGCTCTGGGGGCACCAGCAAACGTGCTGGAGATTTGCCACTCAGGTGCGAGAGAAATTGCTGGGATTAATTTCAGCATATTGTGGCTGCTAAAATGATTAACTGTAGCACAGAGCTTGCATAACTGTGCTATTGTTCAGACATTTTTTTTTTGAGCTTTAACTTCAAAAAAAATTTTTGTCCTCGACTTTAGGTTGGGGGTTGTAAGTATGGGGTCTGTCCAAAGTACTAAATGACCAACCTTTGGTTCTGGCCCTGAATACCATATGCAGCCCTGAAAACCATATAAAGAGACAGACATCAAGCTGCTGTAAACAGTTCTGGGTAAAGGCACCAGACATGCTCATCGTATGGATGGGAAAAGGATATGGCAAAAGGATAAAGCAGTTGTATCTCTACTCACTATCAGCTGGAACAGATGGAGGAATATGATATAGTTATTCAAGATCATGTCAGGGAGATATGAGGAGGTCACACTGAAATGGAAGGACAGAAGTATGAGAAGGCAGCCTAGTCAGCAGATTGCATAAAGTAGCTAATGCCAGGATTTGTAAATGTTTTTATTCACAGAGAAAGTTGTGGGCCTCAGAGATGGCTTACCAGAGCAGATGGTATTAGGGAACGATAAAGAAAAGCGATGAAGGGTGAGATGGCAAGGAGGCAGAATGTTAAAACGTGTATTTAAAAGGTAGAATAGCTATACTAATCATATTCTAATCATATTCTGTGGCCATTATTCAAATGTATGGTATTCATAAAATATGTGGGTTGGATAAAGATGCATGGAAGGCATTTCTTCAAATATCCCAGTTTTCATTCATTCTATATCCTTAAGATAAAATGAGTCTTATGCCACCAGATAGCTAATACCAGTTCTGCTCCTATGCCAAACATTCAACATTCAACATAATTTTGGCTGTTAGATTTAGGCTGTTTGTTTGTCACCCTTCTACTATTGTTTTAGCATCTTGACGTAGATAATGATGAGAAACGGTTTTGTAGAAGCCCATCAACTCAGTTAATTAATTAAGTAATTAACAACAACAATATTGATAATAACAATAACAATAATCACACTAAATAACTAAAATAAATGCATCGACTAACATAATTGAGCATTTCATTTTAAAGCAGGAAGATGGTTAAATAAATTTAGAATCATGATAAAGTCCAAATAAAATAAACAAGCAAACATGAGTAGTGAAATTAAAATCATTTCAGAACTTTCTATTCTAGTAGTTATGATTTTAGACAAATATTCCTTTATACATCTGAGGCTTAGTCACTGAACAACAGGATTATGTACCTGCTCCTTGCTACCCAGGTCTCACTCAGGCTTCCCTTGGTTTCTCCTTTTCTTGTACTATGTTTTTTTTTTTTTTTTTTTTTTTTTTGGCTTTCTTCAGGAAGAACATTGCTCTATTTCTTATGGCTTTTCATTTATACTGTTATCATGCACTTTTCTTTTTTTTCAAAATGCTGCTGCATTGCTTCCTTTCTACTTGCATAACAAATGAATGTTGTGCATAATATTGCATTTCTGATGCAAATATGTTGTGCATGAACATTTAGCTCAAATGAGATTCTGTAAAATTTCAGTTAAGAAATGCAATCATATCTACACAGATTTATTTGATGGTCCAGCCTAGTACATAATGATAATGTCAGTATGTTTAATGTCAGCTTAATGTCAGAAGAAATGTTTGGATCATTATGCCTAGCCACCCCCACAACTCCTGCTTCTTTTGCTGGCATGAAATAATTACTGAGTGCAAGCAGGTACTAATTTAAAGAGGGTGTGGGGGAGTAAGCCAACAAAGGCATAGTGATTTTGTGATGGGAGTACAGATTTTATAAACATGCAAAACATGTTTAAATCTCGGACGAGCTCTGGCTCCAAGGAAGCTACTTGTTTATCTATGTGTCAGTCCTTCTGAACTACACAGGTGGGTAGAATAGAGCAAATAGCATAGCTAAATTGTCAATTAAATCATTATGGTACCTAAACTGAAGTGCCCTAAGTTAATTGCATGTAAAACAAAAATAAAATAAAAGTGAAAACAGTGCTGATCTATGTCATTATAGACTTTGCTGTTCTTAAACTTTTGTAAAGTTTAGAAAATAGTATCTCATGCTGGGCCCCAGCAGATACGTTTTTTTCATTTGATCTTTCTCTCTCTCTCTCTCTCTCTCTCTCTCTCTCTGTCTCTCTCTCTCTCTCTCTCTCTCCCTTGTAGGTTTTCAAATCCATTAATAATTTCCCATTTAACTGCCTTTCTGTCCTTGCATTCTGTTTTTTGTTTATTTCTGCCACATTCTAAGGCTGTTAAATATAATTTAGAATGCAGGAAACTTACACTTATTAACAAAACATTTGGAGAAAAGATTCACAGACATTATGCTTATCATGAAGGTTTATTGAATGGGATTAAGCTATGGAAAGCCCTTCACTTCATTCTGAGACAATTTATGGTCAAGTGCACACAGGCTGGTATGATACTGCATAGTAAAGACAACGATGGTATTAAGAAGACATGCAAATCAGACCAAAAAACACACATATTTCTGTTGTTTATAAATCAGAATGCACCACAGAGAATACATGCCCTATCTTGTACATGCCATTACTAGTCAGAACATCACCGCTACTGCCATACCTAATTTAAAATGTAGTCAAGTGTTCATGTCCATCCATTCAAGCCACAGGTAAATACTTGACAATCAGTCTGCAGACTATTGCAAGCCTAGTCAATAAGCAGAGGTCAGAATCAAACCCTGTACCTTGTATGTATGAGGTAAAAAACTAAACCATTATGGTAACCCCCCCTCTTTATGCCAATCCCCATTGTGAAGAGCCAGGAATTAATGAGATACAAATATATCCCAGGAACACATAACAAGTGTATGAGGTATGGAAATGTTCCTGTGTCTGAATTCCATTGTATAGAACAGAATAACTGTTAGTGCCTCATTGCTGACAAAGTGTCACATGTTTTGTGATGCTAACATCCATATTACAGGTTTCACATACCTCTCAATATGCAAATATTAGAAGGTATGTAATTCATCCAAACTCACTCTTATCTGTATAGTCAAGGTGATTTTACATCGTGCACAATAATGTTTTGATTCATTCCCTACCAATTATATATGGTGCGCTTGTATTCAAAAAACACTGTGACCTTTATTACATTTGTTAGTGATTCAGAGAGACACACCATAACTCATTTTTCTCAGGAATTGCAACATATGTTCATGTGCAATTCTCATGAACAGTGAACCTTTGTCTCACAAGCCCACTTAACCATCCCCTCACATACTGAATTAGACAAAGGGCTTTCTTGTGTGAGGCAAAGCTAGGTTACCAGTTTACTGCTGCTGAAGGAATGCTCACTCCGATTCTGGATACTTACTATGTTTTATAGCTACTCCTCTTCCAGCACTTCAGGTTTGAGACTGGTATATACAAAGTTGACACATATTAATTTAAATATTAATTAAATGGTAAATTATCATTATTCTGCAATACCAAATATTTGATTAGCTATTGTAATCTTGCAGTTTAGTCTTTTATGTAGTGTGCCTCTACACAGTGTTACTCACACAATTTAAAATTTCACATACATTTAATCTAGTATCACTATAAACATACACAAGACTGTAATAGATAATTAGGCAATCAGATTATTGTTTTTGATTAAGATCCCAATCTTCATATACCTTTCCAATTAGGAGTTTCTGGGAGTCTAACAATAAAATCTAAACTTTCATGTCATAAGTCCAAAGTTAGGAAAGCCGAGTTAATAATGAATACTTTATTTTATGCTTTTAACTCTATATTTATTTCCACTACTTGTGTGTACATTTTCTCTCTTTCTCTTTCTCTCTCTCTCTCTCTCTCTCTCTCTCTCTGTTGATTTATATTGTATAAACCTTGAATTTCTATCTTGTTACATATTGTAAACATGTTGTATTCTGAATTTAAAATTTTAATCTTTAATTTAAATTACTATGAATTGTAACCCTGTATATTTTATTCTGTGGAGCTTTTCTCCCTGAGCCTCCGCTGAAAAAAAGGCACTAGCTTAGTTAGACTTTCCTGGTCAACAAATGTCAAATAAATAAATAAATAACTATAATGAATATTTCATAAGTAACCATTAATGTGGGAAATTTAAAATAAAAACATGACAGTGCTGTTTTGTGAATGTATTCATTAACCGGGATAGAGCACTGATCCCATGAACCTTCGACGGACTCACCATGGGAATAATGTGTACTTAAGTGACTTGCTCAGAGTCGCACCATAAGTAAACAAAACCTAAAAGATTCAAATCCTGTACGACAGTTAGCAACTCATAGCCTTAATCTGCTGTTCTAAATGCCAGACACTTACAGCTCACAGCAGTCTAGTATGAGCAGTGATGCTTTTCAGCATTAAATCTTAATATTTGTTTTGATAATTTGCTCACTTGTCAAGTCTACATATAAATTAGCATATATGTAGGGATTCTGTGTTGTTTGCACTGCCTGCATTTTAAGGTAGTGTGACAAGGTAGCAGTGCTCGAAACAGGGCCAAATGTATAATTCAGTATCATTTAGATACATTTTGCTCATAACATACCTAAGTCAATTAAGAGTTGTTATGAAATCATCACATTTTACCGAGTTTTAGGCAATGACTGATTAATTGCTAACCAACTCTCTTACATAGCAACACCTGTATTTTTTAAAAAAAAAAAGTTTTATTGAGACTGTTTGTGGAAAAGTATGCCATACTTTTAGTTACAAACGTATATTTTTGAAGTGATTCAAAGAATTCTGTAAAAAGAAAATAACAGAAATTTTAGACAGAAATGTAAAGTGAGTTTCTACTGCTCAGATGGTAAATCAAATGTCCTATGCTGTGCGTATGTTATACCATCTTACAGTTTAGTACAAATGATTGACACTATAAACTATCAACACATTTTGTTCTGTAGTTTTGACAGCTTTACTGTATTGACCCTGAAAATAATTGATTCTTAGTAGACTTACCTTGTTATCAAAAGAAAATGTACGAAAACATGAAACTAGAAAATGCATTTTAAAAATGTTAAGAATGCCTTTGTTAGCAATCTGTGTGTATTCTTAGGTTATTAGATACCTTAAGAGCATGATAAGTTTGATTTTTTTCCGAGTAAACACATTGGGAAAGAGGCTTTGTAAGAGCTGCCAATTCAATTTCAGATCAAGTACTGAGAGTTAAAGCTACAATTTGCATTGTATTTCATGGCATACGAAAGAAGAAAAAAGTGTTAGTCTCCCAAGGATTATGTGTTCACTGACATTGTTAAACACAAGGCATATACTTTTAAATACCAGTGAGCTAGAGTTATTCATTGAGTCATCATATAGTATACAGAAATACCAGAGAATTCAGTTTCCAATATCAACTTCATAGAGCTTAGGCCTTTTAAACCATATTTTTTCTCTCTCTCTGTTCTTTATTATTTCTTCTAAGATGACATGGTGTCAGAGTATATCACAACAGAAAAAAATTCTGCTAGTACAGATAAAATGCATCTGCAACAAACACATAAATTATATTTGCTTTTAAGAGTTACTGTGTTTGGAAGGGTTTCCTATTAGAATGACAAAAACCATTTTGACGAATGCATTTTCGTCGACACATGTAGGGCGGACAGGCAAAACAGCGAAGCGGCTGTTCAATGAATTCTTTCCCTGGGAAAGAAGTCACTTGACCACTTTGTTGCTTTGCCTGTTCTGAAGTGTAGTGTGGTCCCTTGTCCGGTATAGCTCCCGAGCATGATTGTGCAACAGTTACTGACCTTAGGGTTAGGGTGCGGGTTAAGGTAAGTGCATATGTATGAAAGTGCTTACTGTTTTTTATTTTGTGTTAGATGTATGGTTGAGTTATGTGTGTTTGTGTTTTCAGCTGTTTACTTTTGTTTTGGGGGGGTAGGATTAAGGTTACGGTAAGTGTGTATGTCTTTGCAACTGTTTATGTAAATGTGCGAGAGTTACTGACCTTAGGGTTAGGATGCGGGTTAAGGAAAGTGCATATGTTTTAAAATGTTTACTGTTTTTTTTTTCATTAGATGTATGGTTGGGTTACGTGCATATGTGTATTTAGTTGTTTACTGGTTTTTGGGGGGTATAATTAGGGTTAGGGTATGTGTGCATGTGGAAGTGTTTAATGTTTTTTTTTTTGGGGGGGTTGGAACAGTGATTTCTTTCCATAGGAAAGAAATCGCTGTTCTATGGTTTCGACATTTTCAGCTGTCGCTGAATATGTGTCGATGAAACATCGTTCACTGTTTTCAGCATTCGGTGTTTTAATATGAACTTGTTTGGAAGTACAGAAGTATAACTAATGGTGAAAAAAATGGCCCAAATGCAGAAATTATGTTATTGGATGGGAATGTGACAATCAATCAATCAATCAATCAATCAATCAATCAATCAATCAATCAATAATTAAATAAATAAAGCTTTCAATCCAAAATTTTCATTTATTCCCCATTGATAGCTGATTAGTTGAAAAGTCTGTGGAGGTATAATATGCAAAATGAATGTGTATTGCTGGGGAAGATTCCTTAAAGTGAAGTTATTTATGTATGCGTGGATACATGCATGTATGTACTATTGTTCAGTAACTGAGTAAACAGACTGATTAATTGACCCCTTTCTGCCATGATCAGGGCTGTGACTATCAAAAACAAAACTGTGCAGTGTATATAGCCAAATGATGCAAATGTATTTATATTTTATTTATTTATATTTTTTACTGGGGTAGTGCTCTGATCAATATTGACCAATTTCAGCCTCAGCCCAGGAGAAATATACAAAACATTTCACAAACAAAAAATATAGAAATGTAAGCAATTAAATTATTTTTACAACTTACATTAGGTAAAATCAGGATGAAACATATGAAAACACATTGCAATTTAGACACAGTTATGGAAATGGTAAATTTGGCTCAGCCATCATCACAGAAACATTAGCAAAATGCTTTTTAGGAAAGATGTTTTTTCAGTGAAACTTTGAAGCTAACCAAAGTTTGTTGTTTCCTTACTTCATTTGGATGATGATTCCCTGTACCCGACACAAGCTTTGAGAGAGCTGTTTCACCTAATCTTGTTTTGAAGTATGATCTGAAAAAGGCAATGAAATGTTCCTGACTGTCTCTGAGATAGATACACCTGTTAATTAAGGAGGATCTTCGTTCTGAATGGTGGGCAACATCTCAGTACTACTGTATGGCACAGAAACCTGGGCAGTAAAGACAGAACAGATTAGAAAGCTAAAGGTGATGGAAATGAAGTGCCGGAGAAGGATGGTAGAATGCACACTGTGGGACAGATGAAGAAATGAGGGCATAAGTGCAGAAGCCAAAGCAGCTCCAATTGCAGGAAATATGAAAGAAAACAGATTACAGTAGTTTGGACGTGCAGAAAAGCTGAAGACAGTCTATTGAAGAAGATTTGGGACAGACAGAAAGAAGGTATGAGGAAATGAGGCCATCCAGGAGGAAGTGGATTGATGTTGATGATTGATGAACATCTCAGCTTAAATAAACCTTGTGCTTAGTAGGATTGACAACTGAAACCACTGAGGTAGACACAGTGATGGATATATGTGTGTCTACCAAAAGAACAAATCTACATATTTTTATTTTCTGCCACATGAAGCTTTTGAGTATTATAGCTATAATGTAATGTTAACAGAGGGAGGCTGTATAGGTTCATATGTGTGTACTAGGCTAATGGCCCTGGGGTCTTTACAAGCCTAGCCCATAGGATTACCCCGACATTGTGCCACCCGACCTTAGTTCCCAGTGCCTCTGTTGAGTAAAGCCACTGGAGTGATCCCTGGGGTGAATTTTCTATTTCCCATCCACTCATCAAGATTTCTCTTGAAGAGGGCCAGTGAGGTGCTCTGCTTCACATGTATGGGAAATCTATTCCATAGCATGGGCAGTCCTGGGTTATGAACCTGTCCCTCCAGCATGTTCTGTTGATTGTGGTAATGAGGTTGAGGTCTCTGGAGAGTGTGGTGCGGAGGGCTTGGGATTTCTTTAGATGTAGCATTTCTAACAGAGCTGGGTCAGACATGGCTTTGTAAGTCAAGCAGAGATCACCTCTAAGTAGTCGATATGAGACAGAGACTAGTTGGAGTTTTTTTTAGTCTGTCCATACAGGACAAATGTTTAAGGCCTAGGATCCTCTTTGTGAGGTACTTTTGTGGCCTCTCCAGTTGTTGCAGGTGTTTAGTGAGATACATGACAAATGGGGCATTGTACTTAATGATTGGCCTAATGAGGGAAGAGTAGAGGGAGACAATGACCTCTTTCTTCCTGGATTCAAAACCTTTAGTAATGAGATGTGCCACATAGATGGACTTTCTGACCACAGTGGCAATGTGGTGGTCAAAAGAGAGGCTGCTGTCAACCTGTCTTCCCAGATCTCTTATAATGCCTTCTGTGTTCAGTGGACTATCATTGATGTGTTAATTCATGGGAACTGGGTTTTTCCCAAAGGGGATGATGACACACTTTTTGGCATTGAGCTTAAGGACATAGTTCTGACACCAGTCGTTGGTCTCAGTGAGGCCTTTCTGTAGGATGTCAACATGACTCGGGAGTTAATAATAGCTCCCAACCTGCAATCGTTTGTGAACTTTGTCAACCAGAGGCCCTAGGTGTTGGCCTGGACTTCAGGGAAGTAGATACCAAACAAGAGAGGACCCAGGACCGAACCCTGTGGAATTCCACTCATGACTGATTGTCAGTCTGACTTGGAATCAGCTACTTTCACACTGTGGGTTCTACCTGTGAGGCAGTTTGCAACCCACCTAGTAATATAGGGGTTGATGCCTAGCTTAGTGAGTTTTTCTATAATTCCTGAGTATTTCAAAATTATTTAATTCTTCTACATTCCTTGATGAGGAAAAATACAAAACAGAAGAAAAAAGACAAAATAGCAGTGCTTGCAGAAAATTCCATTAATAACAACCAGCTCAGAAAAGATCATTTTAATTAGACATTTGTTTTTTGTGGTAGCTGTGGTGGTGCAACGGTTAGAGTTGTTGCCTCACAGAAAGAGGTTCTCTAGTTCAATTCTCAGGTAGGGTACCTTCTGTGGCGGAGTCTGCATGTCCTCCCTGCAGTTGTGTGGGTTTCCACCGGGTGCTCTGGTTTCCTCCCACATTCCGAAGACATGCGGTAGGTGGATTCGACACTCTAAATTGGCTGTGGGTTTGACTGTGTATGCGAATGAGTGGTACAGATGAACTACTGTGGTAGAGCTAGCCAGCCGGTAGGGTAAAACTTGCCTCAAGATGATTGTCACTGTTGAAGTGACAATCAAAGGGGTTGAGGATGGATGGATTTGTTCTTTGCATAAGAACAAGGTGTTGTAGAGACACATATATTACTCACTGGAAGAATACAGCCAAAGGCTGTCACTTTGATGACCTACATGCTTTCTAATAAGTGAAAGAATCAACTGTGGTATAATAAGTGATAAATCAATACATTTATAACAAAATCAGACAGAATCAGAAAAGATGTAGATGTCTGCAGATCATGTGAAATTAAATAACAAAAAACAGGTATATAAATAAAGGCAAAAATTAGAATTAAATACAGGACAAGTTGCAAAAGACATAGATATACAATGAAAGGCATTTGGAGATGTGCTGTAACAAAGATGGAGTACAGGAAAAAAGCTACTTCTGCAAGTGAAACTCAGCCTTTGCATATATGCGTCTAAAAGCATGACAGGAAACCTTCTCCAGCTTAATCAATCTAGCAGAATCTGTACTATAAAAGAGCATTTTGCTAAAATGTGTAAAACAAACAAAATGTGTTCAAATGTATTTGCATGTTGTTGAAGAAAATTATAAAATTGATCTGTGTGTCTGCTGTTGAGGTAAAAAAATGTTACATTGCAGTCTGAAATGCATCTGAACAGCCAAGCAGGTGTGCAAAGTACCATGTTAGAAAGAAATAAATGAAAACTAATAGAATATAAAATCTGTATTAGATACTGGTGCAGAATGCAAAGTCTTTTTCAGAAAATGCCTTTAAAGCTTTAGGGCCAGAAAGTTCTCACCACCAGGTGGCACATAAGATCAGAAATTGCTCACATCAGTACAAAAATAAAGTTTAGTCTTCTTTTTTTAAATATATGATGATGATGATGGCAATAAGATAAATATACTTTATTTTAGGGATGTCATTGATATAATTCATATACTCCTAATTTTCTTTGTAGAAAATGACCAGTCTCATAGTAGGCAATGGTTCTACTGTGAAATGCTGACTTCCTAAAAAAAATGCTCAAAACTCAGAAGAATGAAACAATCCATTTTAACTATTTTCTCATACCCCCAAACTTATATATATATATATATATATATATATATATATATATATATATATATCAACTGCACTACTGCATTGACTTAAAGATGGGAGAAATCTCCCTATTCAAGTGAGTCAGCATGCTTAGAAACTGCACTGGCAATGATTTCCTATGGGAAACAGCATTCCGCATTATGCTCTCTTTTTTCTGCTTTTCTGCATGCTTCTGATTCTATTACAGACACGAGGTATGGAGTTTGATTCTAATCCCAGTTTATTGTTAAGGCTTGAAAAATCCAGGTACTTGCATTTGAACCTACAAGTGGATGAGGCAATAGGCAACAGTTAATTACAACACCTCATCTATGCTATTATACATTACTCCAAATGCAATACACTTTACTAGGAATCTTATCCTCTCCCTTTTGCTTTTATTATGTTTTGCTTAAAATATTTATATATGTTTACTTATTGATTTATTGTCTGATTTACTGGGTGACTGATTAAACCTGATTACCTGGGTAAGATCTAAGAAACTTTTTAATGTCACCAGCTTTGACACAGTACTACAGTCATGTGATTGGATACTCTAAAAAATATTTTGCTTGGCAGAGCAAAATTTTTATGCCTTCCTAGGCACCTTAAATGCTGTGGTGCAGTAAAGGAAAACTAAAACTATCCATGCACTTGGCTTACCACTTAAATCAAATACATGATGTCAAAGAGAGACAAAACCTAAAAAACTTGGAAAAATCGACCTTCTACCTGCACATCAAAACACAGAATGAATTATTAAACCCAGGCAAAAATACAACCCAAAACCCCTTATCACAATAATAAGACTGAAATGTAGCCTGTAAAATGAACTCACTCTTTATCCAAGCTGCTACTTCAATGTCACCTTCCCCAAAACTACAAACAGTTATGTCCAGAAATTATACAAAACTTCATATTACCATGTCAGAAACTGATCTGTCGCATATGTGCAAAACAAACAGCAGCAGAAAAAGTAGTTGTAGAGATTTGAACTTCACTTGTGAAATAAACAGAACATGCTGTACAGACAGATGTGTCAGAAAAGGATTCTTGCCTTTTGGAATAGGCTTCCCATCCATGTAAAACGCAGTTTGTCCCTGATGCTATTCAAATGAAATCTTGACATTTGGATGAATAATTGTAAATGTATCCCCGGTCCGGCCCCCATGTCCTGATAGACAGAGGCCAGAAAAGTGTTATCTTAATTAACACTCCCCTAAAAATCCCTTAGTTACTTTCCTACTGCCATGCCTCCCCATATAGATGTCCATGATACTTGGGATCAAAACAAATTTCTGTTACACGGATAGGCTTATAAGGGCCCTAGTAGTCATTAGCCTAGTAGCAACCTATGAAACTATGACCCTGTAAATCATAAGAACTTTACCTTTCAACCAGTATCAAATGATGCCATCGAAAAATACTACAGAAACCAAAATCAGCTATTCCTGTCCATGGCAATATCACTCCTGAGTATCTTAAACTAGCAGCTAAAACCATTGCCTGTCTTATTATATGGATAAACAGATCTATAAAATGACAATATGCACCAACTTAATGAACATAAACATATATTAATATTCATCCACAGAAGTAGGCAGGATAGTAGCATCTAAAATGATAGGCCAATAGCAATACTATCACCCATCTCCAAGATTCTTCATAAGTGCATAAACAAAACTGCTAAACTACTGCACTACAAATATGCTACTGTCTCCAACTTTGAAAGTTTTATTTCATGGATACAGCCAGACTGTATAATTCTAACCTTTCTGAACACAATAATGCCCACCTTGATTAAATTATACTTGCAACCTCAGCCCTCTTAGATCTTTCTAAAGCATTTAACATTCTATCCCATGAAGTGCTGCTCAACAGGCACTCTCACATGCACTTGAGGTGCAAAAGATAAAACTGGTTTACAAGCCATCTATCTTGATGACGCCACTTTGTTAAATGGGAAGATATATATTCAAAATTTATTCCCAGTATTGCAGAGCTCCTCCAAGTATCCTTCCTTCACTCCTTAAAATTCAACATCTTCAGGAATAATTTGAAGAAAATTGTTTATAACAGAACTATTGTACAATATGCAGAATACCTTACATGGATATGTGTAGGTTTATAGTGAGACTCATTGCTGTATCACAAAATTAGCCACAAAATATCCAACATATTTGTCACTATGTAAAGCTACATTCTCATTTCTACCCAGGGATCTTTCATTGCTAACCTTTAAATGTTTTAAGCATTCACACTACCCAGCATTTGTGCTACTGTCCATTAATCTGCAGTCTCTCATTTTGCAAGTACTTACCATTCCTCTCTCTCTCATGTAAACAGTTGTTTTTCTGCTGTTCTGCAGCTCCATCTCAGGTCTAACCCACTCTGTTCACCCTCACTTTGCTCAGGCTCACTCTGCTCCACTACCCTACCTCCATTCCCACCCACCCCCACTTTTCTTAAACTTATACCTATACTAACCACACCCATCACTAATCATCCAATCCCCATCCTTCACACCGACATCCCACCTGACATCTAACCAGAACCTGCTCACTACTACCAGCCAATAACTCTCACTCTATCCCCAAATTAACACCATTCACACCCAAATCCTACCTTGCACCTAACTCCTCCCCATAAAACCACTTTTTCTCCTTCCCCACAAAAATTCTCCCCTCACATACTTTTCTAGTTTCTCCCTCAAACTCCCACACACTGCTTCTAACAACTCCACCCATACTGCTATCAACCATGCTTCCTATAAAATCAATAACCATAACACTTGAGCTACTCTGCCTTCTCCACATATGCCACCACACTATTTCCTACCAAAAATAACCAAATAATACACCACTACTCCCCTACACTACCTTTAAATATGCTACACTCCCAATCCAACATAAAATATCTCATTGCTCCACAACTTTATAATATCTCTAGCACACTACTTTTCTCTACAAAATATATACATACCCCCTCCCCTGTGCTGTCTCCTTATAAATACCACAAACTAATAACTAAATGTAGAATCTTATTACTACATTCACTAACCCAAATCAACCTCCAGGATGATATTCACCCCAAACCAGATCCTAACAGAATCCACCCACCTAGTATACAATCTTCCCCCTCCATCTCTCTAAACTCATCTACTCAACCCATCTCAAATCCCATGCTTAACACCACCTTCCCAAATAAAAGCAGCTCTGACCTCCTCATCACCAACTTCAACCTCCATGCAACTCTAGCCCTATACTCTCCCGATATAGCAATCATAACTGAGACTTCATTAAAACCCCATATAAAAGATAAATAAATTGCACAAAAGGGCTACAGCATCATTAGACATGATAGGCCCAAAAAACATGGAGGTATTGCAATCATGTTTAAAGACTCCCTCAAACTGACCCTACTGAACTGCTCCCCTCAACCTCTCCAACTCTGAAATATTAACTGCACACCTAGAAATCAACCCCACAAACCAATTACAATATTAGCTATCTGCCCCCTGGACAAACCTTACCCTCATAGAAAACTTCCTCTACTGGATATCTATTAAGTTCAACCAGGAGACAATAATACTAGGTGATTTTAACCATGATTGGCTTACATGCTTCTCAGATAGCCCATCCAACTTCCTTAACCTCTACAATTTCTCTCAAACTATTAACTCCCTCACTCACATAGATAAACATCCCCCAAAAACAATCTGCATTAGATTGGATAATAACTAATAAACCCAACCTAGGTTACCAAGCAGGCCGCCTTTGAGACTCCCTTAGTGACCACTCCCCAACCTTTCTTATCAGGAAATGTGTTCACACGCCTAGCATAACCTTATTCCATTACATTTGCAGCAAACAAATTCCCTCCTCTTTGTTCAATTCCTTACTACATCAATGTGACTGGTCACCTTTAAAGCACCTCCAGTTATAACTTGCCATATAGTACTTTAATAATAACTGAAACCAATCATAAGTTATCACTGTACTACAATCTGCACCACCATAGACTTCATGAGACCAATCGTAGGCTGCCATTCTACTACATATTCTACAATAGTGGCAATCATGAAAGACTGAAGTTAGAAAAGAATGACAGCAATTTGAGTTTCAGACTTCATATCCTTCAGAAAATTCATGCTAATACAAAACCTGTTATTCTATCAACTTCCTAATTTTGTAAGAGCAGTATTTAAAATTGTCCCTATTTTTAGTCCTTTGTCCCACTTTTATTTATGGCTTTGTCCATAGTTCTTGTTCTAAGAGGTTGAGTGGTATGATTTTAAGCTATCATTGCATTACATATTCTACATTGGAGGCCGTGTGCATCACTGTAGACCTCAGGAGACTAACCATAAACTATAACTGTACTACATATTCTACAATGGTGACAGTGTGCTTCACTATAGACCTCATGAAACCAATCGTAAGCTATCATTGCACTACATATTCTGCAATGGTGGCAGTGTGCATCACCATAGACGTCATGAGACCAGTCATAAGTTATCACTGTATACGTATTCTACAATGGTGGCAGTGTGTACCACCATAACCCTAACGAGTCCAATCATAAGCTGTCATTGTACTACATATTCTAAAATGGTGGCAGTGTGCCCCACCACAGACCTTGAGACCAGTCATAACCTATTAGTGTATACATACTCTACAATGGTGGCAGTGTGCACCACCATAGACCTCATGAGACCAATCATAAGCTATCATTGTTCTACATATTCTACAATGGTGGTAGTGGGCCTCACCATAGACCTCATGAGACCAATCATAAGATGTCATTATATACATATTCTACAATGGTGGCAGTGTGCACCACCATGGCCCTCACAAGACCAATTGTAAGCTGTCATTGTATGCATCTTCTACAGTGGTGGCAGTATGCACCACTATAGCCCTCATGAGACCAATTGTAAATGATCATTGTTCTACATATTCTACAATGGTGGCAGTGTGCACCACTATAGACCTCATGTAAGCTATCATTGTACTACATATTCTACAATGGAGGCAGTGTGGACCACTGGAGACCTCATGAGATCAATTGTAACCTATCTCTGTAGCCCATATTCTGCAATGGTGGCAGTGTGCACCACCATAGCCCTCACAAGACCAATCATAAGCTATCATTGTATGTATATTCTACAGTGGTGATAGTGTACACCACCATAGACCTCATGAAACCAATCATAAGCTATCTCTGTAGTCCATCTTCACATACAGGCTGATAGTGCTGAGTTGTATCAAATGTAATACCATTTGTGATAAGATGAGGTAGTGCCATCTGTGCCAGAGAGAGTAGGGCAGTGCATGAGTAAAATATGCTAGCATAACTAGCTGGAGTTTTGAAAAGAAGTGTAGGTCATTTGACTGTCAAACTGATTTGTACATATAATTGTGTTAAAAATGTATTTGTAAGTTTTTTTGTATTAAAAGTGCATCAATACTGGGTCCTGCTGGACAGAAAAGAGATATACTGTACATGTATGTCAGACAGTATTATTATAACTGATTAAATGTGTATGTTTTAACAGATAATTCTGGAAGGGAAGAGGTTAATCTCTGTCCAGCTAATTTTGAAAAATTGGTTGAAAATTAAATGGGTTGGTTTAGGGTATAAAGATTTTATCTTACAAGTCTGACTGCAGCCAGAGAGAAAAATGTCTGGGAAAACCAGTAATAGGAATCTTACTGTATTGTCCTTAGGGGTGAACTAATTTCTACCCTGGAAGGGTGGAAGCTTTTGAAATTGTTTTGCAGCTTTCAGATGCTGCAACAGATCTTAGCAAAGCTCTGGGTGTGTTCAGTATCAGAGTCAGGTGACCGATGTGATGTCATTCTATAACCAGCACTGAAATGTTTTTTATATGCTAGTGAAGGATATGATGAACACTTGCAGCAGCAGCACTTTGTTTCTCGGAACCTGACAGGAAAGATCTCTCACAGATATCTCACACAACCACACATCTCATCTTGCCTTGCAGTATTAAGCAACTCAACACTCATCACCTTGCCTTGCTGTAGTAAGTAACTTAACTAATGAACAGTAATTCTTTAGTCAGTCAGAAAACTATAGTTAGATTAGTTAAGTATTGTTTTTCTGCATCTGTGTGAATCTATCCAACTGTGTTATTTTAGATCTTCTGTAATTGAAACTCTGATGTTTATTGTAACTACATTTTCAGTATTCTCATGTTTTCTATTTTATTTATTATTAAATATATCTGTACCTTTCATTGTGGCTGGTCGTTTAGAGAATACTTTTAACATCTTAAGAGTACTTATGCTTATTTTAGTGACACTGTGGCCACTCCTGAAAGACTTGCTGCATTGGTCAAACTCTACTATTTGTATTACTATTAATTTTACTCATTATAATTTGGAACCCTTGTAAGACCCTTACAGTAGCTGACTGGTGGCTGCATAATTACTCTATAGTCTGGGTAGAGGGGGTACAGCTGGTAAATCTGTGCCAGCCTTTCCCATGTGTGTGTGTGTGTGTGTGTGTGTGTGTGTGTGTGTGTGTGTGTGTGTGTGTGTGTGTGTGTGTGTGTGTGTGTGTGTGTGTGTGTGAGCATGTATGTGTGTGTGAAAATCAAATATCCAAGTGTGTGTGAGTCAGCTACTTGGAACAGGGACACAGAGCTCCAAAGTGGTCAGTGTGAAGTTTTGTTTGGGAAGTGGAGAGAGAGAGAAAGAGTACCGCCCCAGGTCTGGAGTGTGCTCCCTGTATGCTCTACAGGGAAATTGTGTTTGGTGCAGAGAGCTGCATCTGCAAACACTGTGTGTATCCATTTCTGTTCCTGTGGCTGTCCCTCACCAGTGTCAGTGGTGAGGATTGAGGAGCCTTGATTACTGGCCCAGAGTAGAGACTGTCACATCATTTGTCACAGCAGTCAGCTCTTTGCTGGGCAGTGTAGCAGCAGTATGTATGAGAAGACATTCTTGTACATCTTCTGTTTCGTCCTCAGTGACTTCTTATGCAGTGCAGCATAAGTGGATGTGCTGCACTCCTGAGTTTTGTTCTTCATATGAGACATGAAACTGAGGTCTCAGGCGCTACCTTTGATATATGACTAGGTCTTGAGCCCTGTGTGGTTGCTCTATAGGGAGTATACCCATATCTGATGCAGTGCGCTTATCTGCTGTGGCAGCCTGATGGGGAGCAGTACTGGGACATTTAGCCACAGGGGAATATGCCTCCCAAGGGATTCTTAGTATTTCATCTGCACAGCCATATGCTCATTTGAGGGTGTAGCTGTACACTGACTCTGTTCAGAGTATTAATAACCACTCAGGATGTAAACAGACAATTCCACTGTGTTATCTGACTACAACTCTGGTATTAGTGCTTCAACAACATCATCATGTGGGTAACTGTGATGAGGCAGTGAAGTAAGTGTTATTACTGGTTTTACAATAATGCTGCCAGTGATCAACCAGATATTTTGGGCAATATTTGTGGCTTTGTGGTTTGTGTGGGCAATTGGGATGAGGCTAATTGCATGCTGAGATAAATGTCATTACTATTTTTGCAATGATGTTATCAGTTATCTTCTAGATATTTTTGGCAATATTTTCTGGCTTTGTGACTTGTGCGAAGCAACTTGGATTGGAATACTTTAATGTGTGGAAACTTATTTGAGACAAGTGTGGCGATGGAATAATATTATATAATCATAATATGTTATGGCAATAACTGCTGGGTGGGGGTTGTGGTAGGCTGAATGAAAGCAACTGACCTTCTGTCTTTGATCAGTTTAAACAGTCTCTGTTTGAAATTGAAGGACTAGTTGCTTTTGAGAAGTAAAATGGACTACTTAATTGGACAACTGATCTGAACAACAAAGTAGGCATAATTGCTGTGTCTGTCTTCTGTGGAAGAAAATGACTAGCTGCCTGCTCATGTTTACTTATTATTTTGGCAATGCAAGACTAATGTGATTATGTGTCATTACTGCACTGTCCGTGTCACAACAGGTAGCACACTCACCTTTGGTGTAGACAGCTGGGAGGTTCTATTTCAACACCAGGTAGACAGATTGCTAACACTGCAGTGCAGCATAAGTGGATGTGCTGCACTCCTGAGTTTTGTTCTTCATATGAGACATGAAACTGAGGTCTCAGCTGCTTGAATTGGTGGTAGCTCAGGCTAAGGGTTGATATAATGGTTAAGGTGTTTACCTCACAGGTGTTTTTTTACTTACAGGCATAAGTTACAGGGTTTGATTCTCACATTTAGAAGGGAAATTGACTAAACTTAAAATGGCCCAAAAGGCCAGCTAGTCCAGTACATACCTATGAACGTATAAAAGATCCCACTGCACATATCAAAAAAGAGTAGTGGAAGTTCCCCAATGCCTGGACAAATTTCCCCTAGTAATATAAATACCATATTGGGTCACACCCCTGAAAAGAAACCACTACACTAGCAGGACTAACCTGGTCAGCAAAGGATAAATAATTGAGAAAAAAGTGCAATATTTTAATGTGAGACAACTGTTTGTTTGGAACAAATGTGAAGTACATTGCATGGTCATCCTCTTCCTTTACAATCAGATGTCTGAATTGCACATAGAACTAGCTAAAACTGATGGTGAGGGTTGCCTGGATGAAAATAACTGATCCTGTTGTTTCTTGCTCATTTTAACAGTCATAGGGGATAAATGCATCACAGAACACCCTGATATTAACAACTTCTGTGGGCAGGTGGCCCTCACACACCAAGGTTATATAAGTGGATTTTGACATGGGCTTAGCAATTGCCTCTGCCCTGAACCCCACCTGGTCTAAAATCAGCCCTTCTCAGGGTGTATACAGAAGGTCACTGTATGTTTATGAGGGCTGATGATGTTGTCATTATTTTTTAACATTCTTACTCAGAGGTCATTTTATCTTGTGTTGGGCTGGGACAAAGTGGTCTTTATTTCTTTATCTTTCCTCACAAACATCAGAGGGGTACACAGGGTGTCACTATTACTTGTATGGAAGCACTGTACTGTCTTCAGAAGTAGCAAGTTAGAAACATTATCGTAATAATTATTTTTTTTTTCGTTTTCCTCATACTCATATTTGATGCATATACAGGTGGCTCGCTATCTTTTGGGGGCGAGTAAATAAGCATGATGTGCATATATGTTTGGCAGCATATATGTTATATTAAATTTATTGTTTTAGTTTTGTTCCAGCCTGACATCAGAAGGGCACATAGAAGGTGTCTGTCTTTTGGTGGTAGTGGTGAGGAGGCATGTTTTATATAAATATGACAGCAGCAGCATTAAATGTGACCGTGGGCTTTTGTTTCTTAATTTTAATCCCAGTGCAACACCAGAGTGGAATACAAAGGAGGTGATTACCTATTTTGAGGTGGTTGGAGGGGGAGGGTCAAGTACTATACCAGGTTATGATATATATATATATATATATATATATATATATATATATATATATATATATATATATATATATATATATCTTCTCAAGCATTTGTTTTCTCAGTTTATTTTGAATTGAAGTTTGGTAACCTTTGAGCATTAAAACTTGGTTACATTTATTTATTTTTTGAAATAAAAATTAAAATTAATTAAAAATTAAGATTGATTTTCTTTTCCATATGCATAATTTTGTTCAGGTTATCTTGAAATTGTACTTCAGAGCATCTATAACACTATGGCTTCTCCAGTTCCTCAGCTTAATTACGTTACTACAAGGTAGGTTTAGTCAGCTAGAGTGTGTTGAAAGGATGTAGGAAAAAGCAAAGTTGAACAGTAAGTCTGAAGTTCTTTATTAATAATATTTTTCGTTCAGAAATTCATTGTATGAAAATTGGTTTGTAGGTTTATAGGTAAGAACTAGGCTAGCTGTCCTTGTAGGTCATTTTAAGCTTAGCCATTTCCCTTGGTGACAATCAAACTCTATACCTCTTGTCTATGAGGTAAACACCTTAAAGATTATGGCAACCTCCAAGGTTATTCTAAATGCACCTCAGAGTACCTAGAAACCTTATGGCTTCTGGGGACCTAGTAGCCACCAGAACCCATCTCAATCCAGTCATTTCCACTGCAATTGTTTATTTATTTATTTATTGACATTTGTTTATCAGGAAAGTCTGACTGGGCCAAAATGTAGCCATTTTCAGATAAGGCCCAGGGAGAAAAGGTCCACATTTAACAGAATTTACAAAATAATTAAAAACATGTCATACAGAATAATGCAATGTTATTTAGAAATCAGGAATAAATAATTATAAATTTTTGGTAAATATGATTAAAGGCAGTTAGTTATTGTTATAGTAAGAAGGATTATAGTACGTGAACGTATGTTTAAGTCATAAGAAAGTATAAAAATGAATGAAGGATGGAAGATAGAAAGAAGAGAAGTTGCTGAACAAACTGTTAGGAGAATAGAATAGGTATAGAGAGGTGGATAGACAGGAGATGTTTGGAATGACATGCAGAAATTAGCAGTTGGGAGATGCAGATGGGAAAATATGGACCGAAAATAGTTGAGTAGTAAAGAGCAGAATGGTTGTCACCTCACAGAAAGATGTTGTCCTGTTCGATTCTCAGCTAGAGAGTCTTCTGTGTGGAGACATGCTTGAATGGGCGTTCCTTCGCTGAAGGTTGTGCATCAGGGCCAGCAACTCGGCATGTAAAAATATACTGCCAATCATTAGCGGACCGGAGTTCCGCTGTGGCGACCCCTAACCGGGAAAAGCCGAAAGACACAACAACAAGTGAAGAGCAGAATGGTAGATAGAATAGAACTGTACAGGGAAGGCAGAAAATATTACAACTGAAAATTAACCTGGATTAGTACAAGACCACAGCCAAGTTTAAGAAAATAGGAATTTAGGAAATACTTTAATGTATGCTTAAAGCTAGGATCCTCTGAAACACATGTCTGGCCAATATGTCTTATTTATGTAACAAGCAAAATTTAACTCCTTGGATCAAGTGGTCATGATGCTGTTCATTTTGCAGATGTGCAAAAGGTCCATCAGAGCTGGATCTGAGGCTGCCTTGCATTGCAGCCATAGATTGCCTTTCAGGAACAAGTAGGAGACAAAGTATAGAGATAGGGCTTTAAGGTGATCATAAGGACTGGAGCTCCATACAGGACAAAGACTGAAATATAGGTAGTGGCAAAGGTAATTTTGGTATAGGCATTTAGAAATTGTTTATAACTACAAAGTATTCAAAGTTTTTGATTTTTTAAAATATTATTCTGAATATAGAGGTTAAATTTAAGATTTTAATTTATAGTCATGTCTAATAATTTTGTGTGATAGACATTCAGTTTCTGTGTTGTTCAGGGAGACGATTTTGAAGTTTGACATCTCTGGAGCATGCGTTTTAGGAATAAATAGAAGAAGCTTGGTTTTTTGGAATTAAGTTAAAGCTGAACATTGCTAAACCAGGTCTAAGTAAAAGTTAATGCTTCGAGTATAATGTGTTGAAGATGTGGAAGACTATTAGATGAGCAGATGATAGCGGAATCATCTGCTTACTAGATAAAAGTTTTCTGACAAGAAGAAATATGAAAATGGTTTTGGAAAATATTGAAGTGGAGAGGGCCAAGAATGGAGCCTTGAAGGACTCTAGTGGTATTAGGCAGGTATGGAGGAAAGGTGATTTGACATTTTTACCGTTTGTTGTCTGTTAGAAAGGTAGCTGCTAACAGTGAGAGGTGGTAGATCAACTATAAATGACTGATACATAAGCTTAGAATGGAAAACAGTATCAAAAGCATTTGGCTGATCAAGAAATAGTGTGGAGACTTGGTTTTCCATAGTCCCTAGCCTTATTTGTTATAGTACTGTGAGATGACAAAAAGTCATGTTGAGTAGGTGATAACAACTGATTATCAACCAGACAATTAAGACACTGTCTATGAATGTATTTTTCAGAGAGAGTGGATATAGGATGACTATGGGATGGAAGTTTGGTACATCTGCACACACACACATGTATATATATATATATATATATATATATATATATATATATATATATATATATATATGTGTGTGTGTAGGTAGGTACTAGGCTATCGGCCCAAGGGCCTAAGTAAGCCTAGCCAACAAGGTTCCCTGGCTTACGCCACCCAAGAAAGTTATTTTCCTGTGCCACTGTCGAGCAGAAATACAGAAGTGATCCCCTGGGTGTATTTCCTATAGGTTCATAGGTAGGTACTAGGCTATTGGCCCAAGGGCCTATGTAAGCCTAGCCAACAAGGTTCCCAGGCTTACGCCACCCAAGAAAGCTATTTTCCTGTGCCACTGTCGAGCAGAGACACAGAAGTGATCCCCGGGGTGTATTTCCTATAGGTTCATAGGTAGGTACCAGACTATCGGCCCAAGAGCCTATGTAAGCCTAGCTGACAAGGTTCCCTGGCTTACGCCACCCAAGAAAGTTATTTTCCTGTGCCACTGCCGAGCAGAGACACAGAAGTGATCCCCGGGGTGTATAAAATATATATAAGATATATATATATATATATATATATATATATATATCTTATATATATATATATATATATATATATATATATATAATATATATATATATATATATATATATATATATATATATATATGGCTTCTAGATGCTATAAACATCTTAGCAAAACTCTGTGTGTATGGTAATACATATGTGTGCGATTTGGGTTCAGTTTCTAGTACCGGGGGTAGTATGTGAACCAGAACTCAGACAACCAGATGTATGCAATGTAATTTTATAATCCAGCACTGAAATTATGTTTTAATACTAGATGAGACAGAAGTCTCACAGCAGTCTGTTTTTGGAACCTGACATAGAAGGATCACTCATCCACTTCATCTTGCCTTACTTTAGTAAGTAACCAGGGAATAATAATTTTTTAGATCAGTCAGGAAAATATAGAGAAATTAGTTAAGTACTGTTTTTCTGTACCTGTGTGAATCCATTCATCTATGTTATTTTAAAATTTCCTGTGAATGAAATTCTGGTGTTTATTGTAAACAGATATTTAGTATTTTAATGTTCTTTTATTATTTATTATTAAATATATTTAAACATTTCATTGTCATTGGTCATTTAGAGAATATTTTAACATTTGAGAGTACATATATTTATTTGGTTATCTTGTGGCCACTCCTGAAAGACTTACTGCATTGGTCAAACACTGTATTTGAATTAGTATTAATTTTACTCAGTATAATTGGGTACCCTTGTAAGAGTCTTAGAGTATTTGGCTTTGGAGTGTCCTGGTGGCAGTATCTACCTTATAGTCTGGGCAGAGGGGCATAACTAGTAAATCTGTGCCAGCCTTTCCCGTGTGTGTGTGTGTGTGTGTGTGTGTGTGTGTGTGTGTGTGTGTGTGTGTGAAAATCAAATTTCAAAGAGTGTGTGTGTGTCAGCTACTTGGAGCAGGGACACAGAGCACTGGTTTCACAGAGAGGGTGGTGGAGGTCTTGGCCTCAGACACTCGGCTGAGGACTCAGATGAAAGCTGTGCTAGTGGGGAGACTTACTGTGACCTGGAGAGAAGGAGAGAAACCCAGACCTTGGACTGGGTGTGTTCCCTGTGTGGTCTTAAGGGAAATTGTGCTTGGTGCAGAGAGCTGCATCTGCAAATACTGTGTGCATCTATTTTTGTTCCAAGTGAACATCCCTCACTGGTGTCAGTAGTGAGGATTCAGTTTCCTTGATAACTGAACCAGAGGAAGGGGTGTCACACTCTGCTTTACATTTTTTAATTTATACTTACATTCCTTACTGGCATGCTTCTATATCATTCTGAGATAAGGGAATGGGGATTTCTTACAACTTTCATCATTTTCTTTCATCTGTTATATAATTTATTAACATGGGAGTTCCACCAGATTGGTTTACTCATGTATTTAACATCATATTTAGGGTGAACAGGTAGTACATTTTCTATGCAGCTGTTTAGGTGCTTGCAAAAGTTGGAGGTAAATGTTGCAGCCCTCTCAGTTAGGTACATTTGCATGGCATTGTTTGAAATTTTGCATAGGTCTTTTATAAGCTGAAGTAGGTATGCCTTGAAGAAGTTCCTAAAGATGGTTTCATTTGGTAGTTAGATATTACCAATAGGTCTGACAGAAAAAAATAACTGACTTGCTGTCAGATTTAACCAGGGATAAAGAGAGGTAGGGTGGAGTTAAGGAGTGGGATAGGTTGGTAAGGACCAGCTCAAGGATATTAGAAACTTTAGTGATTAGTTTTTTCAATTTACTTTAGCACATTGGTATTAACAAAGTCTTGGAAATTCTGAGCATATGCATTTTTAGAGGTGTACGTGTGCCCCTTAATGCTTGGGCAATTGAAATCCTCTAGCAAAAAAAAAAACATCTGGTTTTATATTTAACTCTCAGTGGTGTTAAGATAATTTCCATGATCCTTGTAGGACACAGATATACTGTTATTTGACTGTGATGTTTTTGTACAGTAGGACCACTACTATCTTAAAGGACAGTATATATTTTTTTCTTTTATGTAGTTAAATTTACATGTGTTTGTGTGTGTGTATACATTACTGAATGTTCCTGATAGCATGGAGCTAAAACCCTATTGCTTATTGTTTATTTATTTTCTTATTTATTAATTCATACATTTGATCACAGTCAGACATCTAAGATACAATAAAAAATGGCAACCAAAAGATAGCCCACACTGGATTTATTAGATGAAACACTTTTAATTTGATTAATAATCAGAAATACTTCAGATAGGGCATACATAAAAGCATCTCTGTTTAAATACCTTTTTCAAATAAATCATGTGATCTGAATTAACATAATTAATAAGTACTTCCCTCCATAAAGTTAACCATCTGGATACCTAAATAGCACTTTAAACAACACTGAGTATGAAAAATAAAATATGTAATTTAAAATATGTAAATATAGCAATGCACAAAAATCTTATTCGAAAACTGTTAAAATAACCCTTTAAAAATGTCTAAACATTCACTTCTAGTTCTCTCTCCTGTACACTTTCCCTAGGTATAATTTTAATGTTACTTATCTTAATAAACTTTTCAGTTTTAAAAGACATAGGATGGAACACATTTCATTTAATCCTGGATGACAACAGGAATTTAGGCGGATTTGCCACATTAATTCAAGCTTCTCTAAGAACAGGGAACATGGACCACCTCTTATATCAGGGATAACCTGGTCAATGGCCCTAAATTTAAACGTGTGGGTTTGATACATGGATATATGCCTACCTAAAGCATTCTGGAGTTTTCTGCTGTTCATACTGTTCCTTCAACTTACTGACCTACAAGGCTGGGCAAGATTAGCACTGAGCTAGGTAAACAACCATTTTAGAATTACAACTGAATTTCTTATTTATATAGTATTTTACACTTCTTATACTGAAATTTTAACTTGTATCCATGTATGTACAAAAGCCACACATCTCACACTTGTACATGCCTGAGAGTCTCACTAAACAAGGATTGGAGTTCTCCAAAAAGTTCTTCATGTTACATCCTCTCCTAAAAATTACTGACAGGGATTCCCCTAATTTGTTAAGCAAATCATGATCTCCCATTAGGAGGTTCCAGTTTTTATTAATTATCCTTTTAATATCAGATGCATCCACACTGTAAGTTGTAATAAAACTCAATAGAAACCGGTTGTTATTGGTTGTGTGACATACTGCACTAGTATTGCCACTACTTTGGTTTAGCTCACCCTATGTATCAATGTGCAATCTATCGCTACTCAGTAGTGGTTTGTAAATACCTCTGTTTCTTTTAAGTTGTACTTCCTCAACTAACTGCTGTATCAGGGAATCAGGGTAAGCCCTCCTGAGAAACATATCTCTCAGTGTTTCATATTGCTCTAGGAATTCGTCCTCTACAGATACCATGCTTGCTGCTCTTACCAGTTGACCTTTAATTATCAACCTTTTCTGGTGGTACGGGTGTGAGCTGGTATAATGTAAGAATTCATTTGAGTATGTGTTTTTCCTAAAAATCTTAGCCTGTAGGTTACCGTGTATTCTATCTTTTCTCAGGTCAGTGTGTAAATATGCCACATTTTCCTGATGGAAGTTGTGAGTAAATTTTAGAAAACTAGTTGTGTTGTTGAAGTACCTCACTAGTTCTAAGCAATCACTTTCATCCCCTTTAAGGATGATAAAGATCCTTGCCATTGTGGTCAGAAAGTCCTTCTATGTCGCACATCTCATTACTAAGGGTTTTGCATCCAGGAAGAAAGAGGTCATTGTCTCCCTCTACTCTTCCCTCATTAGGCCAAGCATTGAGTATAATGCCACATTTGGCATGTACCTCACTAGACACCTACAACAACTGGAGAGGCCACAAAAATACCTCACAAAGAGGATCTTAGGCCTTAAACACTTGTCCTATATGGACAGACTCAACAAACTCCAACTATTCTCTCTCATATCGCCTACTTAGAGGCGATCTCTGCTTGACAAAGCCATGTCTGACCCAGCTCTGTTAGAAATGCTACATCTAAAGAAATCCCAATCCCTCTGCACTACATGCTCCGGAGACCTCAATCTCATTATCACAAACAACAGAACAAGCTGGAGGGACAGGTTCATAACCCACAGACTGCCCATGCTATGGAATAGACTTCCCATACATGTCGAGCGGAGTGCCTCACTTGCCCTCTTCAAGAGAAATCTTGATGAGTGGATGGGAAATAGAAAATTCACCCCGGGGATCACTCCAGTGGCTCTACTTGACAGAGGCACTGGGAACTAAGGTCGGGTGGCATGATGCCAGGGTAATCCTATGGGCTAGGCTTGTAAAGGCTCCAGGGCCATTAGCCTAGTACACACCTATGAACCTATAAGATGTCTTGCAAGAAACATGTGTGAAAGTGAATCTGTTCAATAATCTCCCTGTTCTTCGTAATATATTCTAACTCCTAGTGTGGACTATGTTTTGGTTGTAGTCTTTTTTGTTGTATCCTTGGTTTAGTAGTACATTTTCTTGGTTTCCAGCATGTTTGTGTTTTATGGCAACTGAAAGTTTTAACAGTTCACCAACTATATTTTCACAGACTAACCAGGAAGACATTGGTAATCTAACTGCCATTATTGCCTGTTTATTACTGACTCAATGCATCAATGACTTGTCAGCTCATGTAGAATCTGTCATGAGTACTGTGTCACAAAGGTCCAACAGTGCACCTACAACTTATTTTGGGTCAGAGGAGGCTGCTCAACCTGTGATGAGTAGCCCAAATGGTCCTAGTTCTTCCCTTCATACTCGACTAAGGAGCAGCAGCTCTCAAATTCAAGAGAGAGACCAGAATGCAGCTGCAGCGTCTACATCTACAATTGCACAAAGTATTTCAGCTCCCTCTGGGGGTTATTGGAGTCCCTAATATTAACCATTGTTTAAATGAACCGCTGGCTTTAACTGACCAACATAGTGAGCCAACACAGAGACATCTGGCTGGGGGGAACCAGGACAGTGTATTGAACTTTAGGTTGTTAGATCATAAGTCACTTAAACATAAAAAACTGCAACTAGAAATTATCTCCTTCCACAAGTGTAGTAAACAAGGGGTGGTCCCCAAAGGGCTGCGAACATGGCAATACCCAACTGGCTTGGAAGACAGTTCCTTGTTTCACCAGGACTTAATTAAGCTGTTTGACAAGCAGGGGCAAGAGTTAATGGACTTAACGTCTAAGCATTTTCAACTTATGGCTGCTAATCTGGCTAGTGAGATCACTGTGTTGGATAATACTATTAAAACTGACTTTAACTTTGACTAACATAAGTTTGAATACAGTAGAATCTTTTTGAGTATTAACCAAGATGTAGACAAACTCAAAACCACTAAAGTAAAAAAAACTACAAGGGACCGTAGGGATTAAAACAATGGTGTAGCGTACCCTAAACCACCACCTTCACAAGGGTGGAACCCGATTGGAGGACCGCGAGCACACCCATTAAACCTTGGAAATGCAAATTTAATGGCTGTGACAACACCAGCACCAAGTCTGAGACAAGAGAGTAACACCATACAACAGAGGAGGAGGAGTGAGAGACCACTAACCACCAGGAATAACTCAAACGACAGCTTGAGTAATAATGTTAACACCAATGTGAATAATGTTAGCAAACAAATACAATATATAAATCAGGATAATGTTCAGAATTTTCAGAGTCCCAGAACCACCAACTACAACCCAGTTCATCAGAACCAACAATGCCAATACAACACGCGTAGGGTGAACAAATGGAGGAGGTAACAGCTTTCCCTAATAAACTTTCATTAGAAAGAGACAATGACTGAGTAATTATTGCAAATAAAGATGGTGATTTTAAAGTTTACACTACTTGACATACGAGATTGAACCAGTGTTGGTTGAACTGTTGGCTAAGGGGTTGTGCCTGCATGCCATGCAGACTTTACCAAAACTTTAATGGATTTCAAAATGTATATTAGGAAACTTAACTTGTCTGTACTTTTAGGTAATAAAGATTTTCCTGATACAGATTTTAGAATTGCTAGTACATATAATCCACCTACACACCCACTTATTGCCCTTTTCGACCGAATTTGTGAACTTGACATTAGATCTTTAGATAATGAGAGTAACAAACAGGTGATGCGTAATAACGGTCATAATGTATCAAGACTTGAATGGGTAGCCTTGAACGAACTATGTAGGCTACCAGCAAGGATTATGAAACTAGATAAGGGGGGGGGGGTGGGCTGGTGATGATGGACTTTGATATGTATATCCAGAAAATGAAGCAGTTATTAATGACTGAGACCTATGATAAAGTAAATTTAAACGAACTTAACGTAGCATATAGACTCATTAAGTCATACTTTAATGACTTGTTTACTGAAGCAACTATAGACGTGAATATATAGAACTACTTAACTACTCCAGCTCCTAGAACACCCATTTTGTTTGGCATCCCAAAAATTCATAAAGCTTGGTTAACCCACTCATGAGGCCATTGGATGATGCTAGGCAGTCAATCACGTATCCAAGTGCTAAAGTGTTGGACACTATTTTGAAAAAATACATTGGTCAAGAAAACCAAATTTGTAAAGACTCTTGGTCCTTTTTGACTAGATTAAATGAACTAGAACCCAATGGAGAGTACAACTACTTAACAGTTGCTGTTAAGGATTTATAGATGTCAATTCCTCATTTAGAAGGAATTTAATGGGTTTCATATATGTTGAGATTGAAGGGTGCACCACAATCACAGATTACATTGGTTGAGACATTATTTTGACAAATAATTGCATTATTTTTGATAATGAGATTTATTTACAAAACTTTGGGGTAGCAAGGGGCTCACCATGTGGTTCAAGCTTTGCTAACCTGGTTATGACTTACTGGGAGTTAGAATATATTATGAAGAACTGGGAGATTAGTGAACAGATTCACTTTTACACATGTTTCTTGGATGACATCTTTATCATCCTTAAAGGGGATGAAAGTGACACATTAGAATTAGGGAGGTACTTCAACAACACAACTAGTTTTCTACAATTTACTCACAACTTCCATCAGGAAAATGTGGCGTATTTACACATTGACCTGAGAAAAGATAGAATAGACGGTAACCTACTGGCTAAGATTTTTAGGAAAAAGACATACTCAAATGCATTCTTACATTATACCAGCTCACACCCATACCAGCAGAAAACGTTGGTAATTAAAGGTCAACTTGTAAGAGCAGCAAGGATGGTATCTGTAGAGGAAGAATTCCTAGAGCAATATGAAACACTAAGAGATATGTTTCGCAGGAGGGGTTACCCTGATTCTCTGATACAGCAGTTAGTTAAGGAAGTACAACTTAAAAGAAACAGAGGCATTTACAAACCACTACTGAGTAGCGATAGAGTGCACATTGATACAGAGGGTGAGCTAAACCAAAGTAGAGGCAATACTAGTGCAGTATGTCACACAAACAATAACAACCGGTTTCTATTGAGTTTTTTACAACTTACAGTGTGGATGCATCTGATATTAAAAGGATAATTAATAAAAACTGGAACCTCATAATGGGAGATCATGATTTGCTTAACAAACTAGGGGAATCCCTGTCAGTAATTTTTAGGAGAGAATGTAACATGAAAAACTTTTTGGAGAACTCCAATCCTTCTTTAGTGATACTCTCAGGCATGTACAATTGTGAGATGTGTGGCTTTTGTAAATATGTGGATACAAGTCAAAATTTCAGTATAAGAAAAGTAAAATACTATATGACTAAGAAATTCAATTGTAATTCTAAAATGGTTGTTTACCTAGCTCAATGCCAAACTTGCCCAGCCTTGTACATCAGTAAGACCATCCGTAAGTTTAAGGACTGTGTTTATTAACACATATACAGTATGAACAGGGGAAAACTCGAGGACACTTTAGCTAGGTATATATCCATGTATCAAACCCACATGTTTCAATTTAGGGCCATTGACCAGGTTATCCTCGATATAAGAGGTGGCCAATGTTCCCTGTTCTTAGAGAAGCTTGAATTAATGTGGCAAATCTGCCTAAATGCCTGTCATCCAGGATTAAATGAGGTGTGTTCCATCCTATGTCTTTTAAAACTGAAAAGTTTATTAAGATACATAACATTAAAATTATACATAGGGAAAGTGTGCAGGAGACTGAAGTAGAAGTGAATGTTTAGACATTTTCAAAGGGTTATTTTAACAGCTTTCAAATAAAATTTTTGTACGTTGCTATATTTGCATATTTTAAATTACATATTTTATTTTTCATAGTCAGTGTTGTTTAAAGTGCTATTTAGGTATCTAGAGGGTTAACTTTATGGAGGGAAGTACTTATTAATTATGTTAATTCAGATCACATGATTTATTTGAAAAAGGTACTTAAACAGAGATGTTTTTATGTATGCCCTATCTGAAGAAGTTCTGATTATTAATTGAACTAAAAGCACTTCATCTAATAAATCCAGTGTGGACTTTCTTTTTGTTGCTGTTTTTTGTTGCTTCCTTGGTTTACTAGTACGTTTTCTTGGTTTCCAGACATCTAAGATACACACAGTAAAGTGCCTTTTATGGGTGGGAACATGGCGAACACGTGTGTGTGTGTGTGTGTGTGTGTGTGTGTGTGTGTGTGTGTGTGTGAGATACCTCTGAAATGTACAGATTTTTGCAGAATGTTCAGATTTTTGCATTATATTTTTGGTCTGTTTCTCATAAAATTGTGGTTTTCTGGCAAATCATCGAGGGATAAAGTTAGAAAATAATGGCAGACATTTGAGTTTCCAACTTCATAGTCTTTAAAAAAATCATGCTGATGCAAACCTATTATTCTATCAACTTTATAAGCTCATGAGAGCGATATTTAAAAAGTATCTCTATTTTTGAACTTTTGTCCCCCCATTATTCATGGCTTTGTTCAGATTTCTTGCTCTGAGAGGTTGAGATGTATGGTGTGTGTGTGTATGTGTGTGTGTGTATACGCATGGGATTACATTTGTTTTACTGTAGGTGTCTGACAGCAATGAGCATTACTGTGGACATTAACTATTTATTCATTCATTCATTTGATCACATAAGTACAGCTAAGGTTTACAAAGTCAATAAAGTGGCTGTGTGTAGTGTGTGTGTGTGTATGTGTGTGTGTGTGTGTGTGTGTGTGTGTGTGTGTGTGTGTGTTTCCATACTCATTCAGCAAAGGTTGTAGTAGATTCCACTGTGCATATAGTGGCAGATTGGAAGGAAAGTACTTTTCCTCTCCTGTTATTTGATTACACTTCAACATTGGTCTGGTTTAGTGGAGCTAATGTGTGTTTTAGCGAACAAGCCAAAATACATTATCATCATTACTATTATTATTATTATTTTTTTTATGTATAGGTAATACATGGGTGCAGAGGCAGTCTAACAATACAAATGACTGTACCCTGCTGCTTTTGATTACAGTTAAACAGTTTTTGGTCTGGAGCAAAGCCTTCCTAGAACCAGAGCTAGAACACAAAATAAACCAAAAACTCTGGTAAAGCAACTGCCAAGATCAGATTTTAGGCGAAAAAGCTTAAGCATATTTGTGGATTATTAAAGGTTTAGTGATCTTGGCAGCTGCTTTATTGGAGTTTGTGGTTTATTTAGTAGTCTGGATTGGAATTGCTGGAGTGTGTTTAAGTGTAACAATCTACAATATATCATTTTGGTCATATTTTTATTTAATCACAGTCAGATAACTGGGGTGTGTACTGTTATTAAAGTGACAATAACCACCTCTCATGTTTAAAATTTACTTTATTTCTCTAAGTTGTACTTACATGCACTCAGAGGCTGCTGCTGGAAGATTATTTGGCATATGCAGTAGTATGTGACCCATTATTTAAGTAAAAATGTAACCTTGCTTAATGTTGACATTTTCACAATATAGGCCTTACTTGTTCCCATTAGCCACACCCATTCAGTTGCTTCAGCATCCTGTCTAGTGAAGTCACTGGTAATCTCTGAAGATATTGGTTGTATACCTAGTCCACATGGACATACTCTATATAGGGTCCAGCCTCTCTGTTAGATACTAGATGTACACATGTGGGAAATATGTAAGAGCTATGTGGATCCCACATTGTGGGCTATCATGTTGCCCATACATCTATGAGGCATGAGAGTAGTATACAGGTAAAATGCATATGTATCCCCTAATATACACATATGCTATGGTAAGATGCAGTTTTTATTTATTGACATTTGTTTACCAGGAAAGTCTGACTGGGTAATAAATACCCATTTTCAGTGAAGGCCTGGGGAGAAAAGCTCCAGAAAAGTAAATAACATCAAATAAAACATTAGTACATATGTTATTATAAAAGCATATATATGTACAGTTGATAGTGGACTACATAGGATAGAATAAAGCATGGGGAGCTACCAGTGATGTAAAAAGAAAAAGAAATAAAAAATTATGATTAAATATGACAATCAGTATATACAAAAGTATTAGAAGTATAGTCTACTATGCTAGGAAATAAAAATAAAAAGATCCAAGTCCACTATAACAGTGGAGAGAGGGCAGGAGTTTAAAGATATAGATAGTGTTCATAGGTTCATAGATTAGTACTAAGCTAACTGCCCTTACGAGCCATTTTAAGCCTAGCCAATTATCCATTGTGAGACTCAAACCCTGCACCTTGTGTTTGTAAGGCAAACACCTTAACCATTTGGCCACCCTCCCCCTATGAGAGGTTAGGTTATTAAGAATGTAAAGCATTTGTTAATATAGATTATACAGGTCAGGTGCATGGGCCTAGCCATGAGTTAGTGAGATATTCTTTTCGAGGGGATTTAAATACATGGCTAAATATAGTTCTTATTGAATTTGGGATAGAGTTCCATAGTTTGGCTATGCAGTATGAGTATAACCTTTGTCCCATACTTTTTTTTTTGGTTTATATATTTCAAGCAGGGGTTTGTCTTCAGAATGCAGAGGGTAATTTGGGAGATAATGATGACGTACTAAGGAGGCAGAAGGACAGGTAGAGGGATTATACAGTATTTCACGGGATAGAAGAAGGTGCATATGGTCTAGCTGATGTGGGAGCTCTAATCAGCTGAGCACATAATGCAGAGCAATGATGAACTTTATGTGGCAGGTTAGCTGCAAATCTAAGTGTTGTCTTATCATAGCATCGCTCCATTTGTTACTTAAGAGAGATCTGGATGTTAGTCAAAATTGGTTAGCCATACAGAAGAGAGGGTAGAAGATAAGTGTTAGCTAGCATTGACTTTACTAGTAGGAGTAAGGATTTTTTGGCTGTATATAGCTTTTAATGAGTCATTTTTACACAGCTTTGCATGTGAAGATCAAATTTAAGTAGTCATCTATGGTAACTGCAAGCAATTTGGTATGGGTAACTACTTCAATAGCCACATTGCTTAAAGAGATAATGTGGAAGTTAATTTTAGCATTGCCATGGGACTTTGGAAAAAATAGTAGCACTTTAGTCTTTTTGGGATTAAGTAAAAGTTGGTTTTGATATAGCCACAGTTTGACTGAGTTAAAGGCATTTTGTGTCATGGATTATAGTTGTAAGGGGCTGTCAGATGAGCGGATGTGAAGTTCAGTCATCTGCATACTGAATAAGGCAAGCTAACTGAGAGGAAGTATATAGGTTATTGATAAAAATATTAAACAGCAGTGGACTGAAAATAAAGCCTTGAGGAACACATATTTTAACTAGGAGAAAGGGAAAGCAAAAATAGAGGCATTTGAAAGATTGATGTCTTTTAGATTTAGGTAGTTAGAGAACCAAAGAAGAGTTGGTTTGGAAAGGCCCAGGAAAGACATTTCAGTCAAAAGTTTCTCATGTGTCACTGTGTCAAAGGCATTTGAGAGATCTAGAAAAAGTGAAGAGAAGCAAAGAAGTCATCTTAGATTTATTCTCTTCATGTTTCAAAACTTTCAGTATGGTTGTATCTTGTGAGGTCAACAGACATATGTGGAGTCCCACAATTGCAGATCTATACATGTAATCAATTTCAAGGAGGTCCATCCCTCCTTCAGAAAGGAGAATATATAATCTTGGTATGCACTGATTTTTATAAATCATTTGGTGAGCATGAAGCATCCTTCTTGTTTTCCTATCTAATCTATCCAACATGTTTGGGGGACAGTCAGTCACTCCAAAACTGTAAGTTAGGACAGGAAGAGCAAATTGGTTTATAGCTTGGATTTTGTTACTATATGTCAGGGCTGTTTTCAGGATTAATTTAAGTCTTCTGAAATATTCCTAAGTTTTATTTGCATTTGCTCGCGTTTTATTGTTGATCCTTCATCAATTCCCAAATATTTATACACACCCTCTAGCTCTAGTTCTTTTATATCACATTCCTGTCCCAAACTGATGTTTTTCTGGTGTTGCAGTTTTCTTCTTTAAAGGTTGCTTTTGCACATTTATCAAGACCGAATGGCATTCTTATATCATCTGAAAAAGTTTTGACAACTTGAAGTTGTGCTTTTAGTTCCTCATCTGATGAGCTATACAGTTTTAAATCATCGACAAAGAGAAGATGAAAAGTCTTTACACTTTGTTGCTTTCTAGGAGCCAAATTATAGCCATGGCCTAAGCTGTTAAGTAGACAGCTTAATGGGTTAAGGGCAAGGAAGAATCCCTACTGGTGAATATAGGGTGATGATCTCTAAGTGAATCAGGCAGTACCCCTGAGATTGCATACTTGCTTGGATCAGAGACAAGTATCCAGTCAAAGATAGACTTTTTTATGATTTGTGTTGTTGAGTTGATTAGGGGAAGAAATCAGCTTTTTGAACCCATACATGTTAAGACTAGCAGTTGGAGTGTTAGATGTCACAGATAACCAGTCAATATTAACACTGCCTGAGATAACGGTTTAATTTAGTAATATTTGTAGTTATCCAGCAAATAATTTCTTCTAATAAGCTAATATTATTAACTGGTGGTATATAGGGACAACTATACAAGGCTTCTTACGTTTATAAACATTGAGAGGAGAGATAAGAAGTTCTACATTTTGGAAGGTTTGTATGTTAGTTTTGACTGGTGAGAAATGTATGCAGTTTTTATAAACACTTGCAACACCTCCTTCATTTCTGTGTAGTCTGTCACATCAAATTATATTGCAACCAGGGGATAGAATTATCAGATTGAGAGTCAATTATAGCCCCTAGTTTGCAGTCATCTGTGTACTCCTGTGCTTGCCTGTACCTCTGAGAAGTATATGCCAAACAGGAGGGGTCCTAGGACTGAGCCCTGGGGAATTCCACTTGTAACCGGTTTAGAGTCAGACCTAGCTCCCGCAACTCTTACCATGTGGGTTCTGTCTGTGTGCCAGTTGGCAACCCATCTCGTCACGTAGGGGTTTATGTTCAGGCTGGTGAGCTTGTTTATAAAACCTGAGTGGGGAATGGTGTTGAAGGCCTTTGAGAGGTCTAGGTAGGCAGTGTGGACCACCTTTCTCTCATCTGTAGCCTTGGTAACTGTATCAAAGAAGTCCACCAGGTTTATGAGGCATGATCTGCCCTTAACAAAGCCGGACTGGGTAGGGTCCAGTGTTTGGAGGTTCCCAATGTCTCTGTTAATGAGATCCATGATGATGTGCTCCATAGCTTTTCAGACCAAGATAGTCAGGCTTATAGGGTGATAGTTTCCAGGGTCCGTTGTGGCTCCACCTTTGTGGAGCGGAATAACTGTTGCGCCACTCTGTGGGCATGTAGCTGATGGAGAGGCTGAATTTAAACAGTGTGTTTAGGTGAGGGGTTAGTTTGTCTTTGAGCTCGTGTAGGACACAGCCTGGGACACTGTCCGGTCCCATTGATGCTGTGTTTTTGGCTTTGGAGAGGGCTGTTTTAACCTGAGTGTCTGTGATTTCAGGGACACTACATTCTTCTGGTATAGTTATGGGCCCTTTTGGGGTGAGGGGGGGGGGTGAAGTTTGCACTGAAGCTGTCTGCCAGGATGTTGGCTATATCGGTTGTTCAGTCTATTTTGTGCCATTCTGCACTAACTCTGAGCAGGTCTGAGAATTGCCACTTAGATTCTTGACATAGCTAAAGAATGCCTTGTGGTTATCTTTGGAGTCCTTGGCAATTTTTCTTTCTAAGTTAGCCTTGGATGATTTTATGAGGGAACATAGGTTCTTGCTGATACTGATCAGGGATGTCTTCCGTTCTTGGGATTTTACTCATTTCTGTACTAGTTTCCTCCTTCTATTGTATAGCTTGTTTATGGCAGGGGTCCACCAGACTGGTTTCCTTTTCTTGGTGGAGTAAGTCTTGGTTTTGTTGGGGATAGCACAATTCATGCATTCTTGAGGTGCCTGTAGAGTGCATTAGTAAAGGATTTTGCAGCTTGGACAGCATTATCCTTTAGCATGGGGGCTTTGAAACTTCCCACCTCAGTCTTAAGTAATGTGAAGTTTGCTTTTGAAAAGTTGTTTACGGTGGTTTCTTTGACCAGGGGTGGTGGCAGAATGTGGATATCCAGAGTGCTTAGTTTATGGTCAGATCTAACCAGCAAGGGGTTGACCTCCGGTGTGGAACACTGGTCGCCCATGTTGGTGATGACCAGGTCCAATATGTTGTCACCTCTGGTGGGAGTGTTGACCAGTTGATCCAGGGCATTTGAGTTTATAAATTCTAGGAAATGTTGGGCAAGGGAGTTTGTACTTGAGTAGTTCTCCCAGTTAATGTTTGGATAATTGAAATCAACCAATATCAGGGTGTTTGGTAGGACCTTTATGTTTCCCAGTGTTTCCAAGAAAGCGGAGTGGGGGTCCTGGAACATGTTGGGTGATCTGTAGCAAGCTATAATTTGAATAGCAGTTTTGCCCATTGTTAGTTGCACGTGGATGATCTCTGAAGCATTGTGCTGTGCCACTAACCTGGAGGTGTAGGTATCCTTGATGAATATGGATACTCCCCTGCCTTTTGTATTTTGGTCTGGGTTTTGTGGCCGAAATGTATGGTATGAGTTGTAGCCTGGTAGTGCTGGGGTGCTCTCTGGAGCCTTAAACCAGGTTTCTGTTACTGCACATATATTGATTTCCTCCATACTGAGGAGTGCTTCGAGTGCATGCATTTTGAGGTTTAGACTTCTGGCATTGAGTAGCATTACCCTCAGTTTTTTGTTACTTATGGCAGTGGGTTTGTCTTTTGAGCCTTGCCTAAAAAAGGCACTATGGGGCTGGCAAGTGCCTTGGCCAGTATTCGAATGCCTAAGGGTGACAGGTGCAAGCCATCTCTAGCGAAGCAGCATGGCTTGTCGAGCATGTCATCCCAGGCTGATGGACACTGTATCCCCTTTGAATGACACCAAATGTTTAGCTAATTGTTAAAATTGAGAATTTTTCTCGATACTGTGGTATCATTCTTGGTGAGGGCAGGATGCTACTCAGGGTCAGGGTCATACCGGCCTGGGCTACGTGATCAGAGAGCTCCTCCATGTCTCTCTCTTCATGTAGTCCAGGGAGGTATGGCTCAGGTCATTCACACCAACATGGACAATGACAGATTCATATTTGTACTTGTTCTGGAGTGACCTGAGTGCTTGCGTTATCTGGCAGATCCTGGCACCCGACAGACAGCTAACAGTAACCTTCTCCTTGTTCAGCCTAGTGAGTGGGAAGTCAGTTTACCGACTATAGTCACCTATTACTAGTGTGTTGGGTATGTTATTTTGCCTTAAGGGTTGTGATTGCGTGGCACACTGGTTTTGTGAAGTATGTGTTTCATGGTTTGTGTTGGGGGGGGGGGGTGGAGGTTGCTTGGATGTCTGCTTCGGAGGTCTCTGATGCTTTTGCAGATTTTTATTTAGAGCCTCCGAGTATGTTTTTGTGTATTTATGTGTGTTTTTTACCTGTGCTGGTTTCATAGTTCTATGTGAGACTGGTGGTGTGATGCAAGTAATTTCCTTCTCCTCTTTGCCTGGTCCAGTTTGGAGCTTAGCCTCCAGTTTGGATGTATAATTGCATCTCTCGCATGTATTAGTGTTTGTTGGAAGGAGGAGAGGGTTGTCTGTGTACATGAGGCAATTGTAATATTGCCTCAAAATGCCCAGATTAACCAGCTGGACCGGAGAGCACACCAGTTCATTACTACAATCTTATTACTCTTATCTGAGGGCTTCACCACCAGCTCATTATTCTGGCTCAAACTTTTCAGTGAAAGCCATTGTTACCCTGTTAAATTATATTCAGTCACATTTTCACAAACAAATCTTAATTAACCTCTCAAAAGAGAAATTAACAGCTGATGAAAATTGTTGGAAAATCTCATTATTAAATGAGGGTAAAAAAGTGCTTTTATAACCCACTTTTGATGTATCTAAAAGACAGTAAGCATTAGATGCAATATCCTGCCCTCCATCTATATTACAAGAGCAGGAAACAAAGCTTTCATCTGAACTGCTGTCCAATAAATAGCCATCATTTTCATAAGATGTAGAAAAATGTTTAACAAGGTGTAACTTATGTGTAAATCTAAACACTTCACATTTAATGTTATTCAAACGTGGTAAAACAGTTGGTACAAATTTAAGTCCTAAATTAATAACAGAAATTAATGCATCATTTAAATCACATCCTGAAATGTTGACAACCAAATTATACTGTTTAAAGTCATTGCCATCTACGTTTCTGTTATACAATCTCGTATGTCCATCAGCTGAGCCATGGCTCTGTCCCTGAACAAATTGGTTTCTCTTTCTATTGGAAGTCCCTTCTGTATATTCCATTGCTCTCCGAAAACACTGTCGAATTTTGGGCTTCTGCCAACGGAGGGTAATCCCCCCGTTCATGTTCTCCATCCGTAGTTGAAAAGCCTCCAGAGGAAACAAATGAGACAGTTAATGATGTTTAGTATTTCTGGTGTCACGGGGGTTCTGCGCATGCATATTGGCTTACCAAAGAAAAGCCTTATGGTTATTGTAGTCCCGCAGATCTCTTTTGATTTTCTTCTTCCTCTCAATCAGATCTTGCTCATAAGTTTTTTAATTTGCTATTAATCTCACTTAATAGCATATCAAAGTGTGAGGTGGATAAGTTGGGTATTAAATCAGAACATATTGATTGAACTTCATCTGTAATGTGAAGTTGTTTGATAGTGTTTCGTTCAACCAAAATTCTGACCCATACTAAAGAGCATTTATCTGCAGCAGCTAGCCACCTTGCTCTGAAACCTTGATCTATTTCATCTTCACCATCAAATGGTGTACTGGGACTCTTGAATGCACATAATCCCCTGGGAGTTTTGTCTAACTCAAGACATCTGTCAAGGCTGAGAATGTTGAAATGTACATTAGTTTCTTTGAAAATAACTGTTCAAAGTGTTTGCTCAGCTCTATTACTTCACTTGATAAGTTATTAAAAACAATAACACCCACTGTGACAAATGGATTATCCATTCATTGGTTTCTTTCTTCAAGTTGTCTGTCCCAAAAATTAAATGTAGTTTCACCCCATAGAGTTCTACTCTCACCAAGTTGGCCATGTGAGACATATTGGTCCATCGACCTTTGTAGTAATTCCCCAGGTTCATCATAAAAGAGCCTAGGAATATTAATAGAGGGATCCGTAGTCATCTTTAGAACCAATAAACAGGAATCACAGACAAATAAGCAACAGGCAAGTATCTAATACCACCAGACTACAGGACCATAGTAGCAGGATCACAGCAGCTAGGCATTCTATCCCAATTGAACACAGCAAGGAAACAATGACAACATTTCAGTCTTTTATATGGGGTTTTAGCCATGTTTCAGTAATGACAGTAATATCTGAGAGTTTTGAAGAAACCATGCTTGTAGGTCTGCAGCTTTGCTTAGAATACTATGAATGTTAATGGAAGTAAGGGAAAGCTTTGTAGGTGTTGTGTAGGAGTTAGTGGACAAGGATGGTGGAATGGATGAAGCCGACGGGCCCGGTTTGGGATGGATGTCACCACAAAGTGTGATTTTAGAGAAGAGAAGATTAGGATTATATTTTTATAAACTATATGAATTTATTCCAGATTATATCAAAGTGAATTGAATGCTTGGATGTTTTGTATTTGAAATCTAAATAGGGTGGACATTAAATAAAGTTGAAGAAATTGATATGAAGGAGGGTTAAGCCTGGGTATAGGCAGGGTGGCTGGTAGTGTGTTAGCGTGAATAAAGTGTGAGAGTACCATGGTAGGCAGGAAGGTGACAAAAATGAATATTAGAGATGTAAAGATGCAAAAGGACAAAATGGTACATAGAGAGGACTATGGAGTCATTAAGGGGAGATTATAATTGAATGAAAAGTAAAATATATTAAAGGAGAAGGGAGGAAGATGAAGGGAAAATAGATAAGAGTAGACATGGCTTGCTGGAAATGCCATGCAGGGTGGTCCCTTATTATAGAGATGGACAAAGGTTAAGATCTGAATACAATATAATCAGTTAGAAAAATGTTGAATATGCTGTGGTGTGGTAGGGTGAAGTTGTGAGTTTAAGACAGTATTAGGAAAATTATTAAGTGGGTGATGTGTATAATAAAAGGTCTGTGGGTATATGTTTCCTGTCAATATTATAAAAGTGAGAGTAATATTGAAGAAGGACTTGCTAAGGAGGAAGAAGTGAATATTGTACAAGGCGAAGAATGAGAATAAAAGTATAGATTGTAAACTTAGAACAATAGATAAGAATAAATTAAGTGAGGAAGTAGAGAAGAATAAGTGTGGAGGGAAGGTGAAATATATAAAAGGTTTGTGTGAATGCTTTTGGATAGTGAGGTAGTAGCAGGGTTTGGCGATATGATTGTAAAAGGTTGGTGTGAATGCTTTTGGATAGTGAGGTAGTAGCAGGGTTTGGCGATATGATTGTAAAAGGTTTGTGTGAATGCTTTTGGATACTGAGGTAGTAGCAGGGTTTGGTGATATGATTGTAAAAGGTTGGTGTGAATGTTTTTGGATAGTGAGGAAGTAGCAGGGTTTGGCAATATGATTGTAAAAGGTTGGTGTGAATGCTTTTGGATAGTGAGGTAGTAGCAGGGTTTGGCGATATGATTATAAAAGGTTGGTGTGAATGCTTTTGGATAGTGAGGTAGTAGCAGGGTTTGGCGATATGATTATAAAAGGTTGGTGTGAATGCTTTTGGATAGTGAGGTAGTAGCAGGGTTTGGCGATATGATTGTAAAAGGTTGCTGTGAATGCTTTTGGATAGTGAGGTAGTAGCAGGGTTTGGCAATGCTAGTAGCAAGAGCAGGGATAGAAATGAGGAAGTGGAGGGGATATGTTCAGTACAAATTTAGAACCAAACCATGACCTCCAGATGGTGACACCACGGTGCCAATAAAGGCAATCCCACAGAGTCCAAGCCAAAACTGTGAAATACAAAATGGGCATCAAAATAGTCTTTAAAATACACAATGCTTTATTCACACAGCCAACAGTCAAGTCATCCTACACAGATGGCTAATACCTCCGGAGATGAAGGTATTAGCCCAAGAAAAACAATCAGCGATAATGGAGGTAAGGGAAGGCTTAAACAGCAGTGTGTGGAGTTTTGCTAAATTAATGTGAGTAACTCAACACGACAGTGGAGCAGAGAAAGTTTTAAAAAAATGCTCATAATGTTCATACTAGGCTAACTGCCCATGTGGGCCATTTAAAACCTAGCCAATTATCCCTTTTGAGGATCAAATCCTACAACTTTTGTTTGTAGGGTAAACAGCTTAATCATCATACCAGCCACCAACTGTGGGTAAGAAAGCCATACGTTAAAGCCAGGACAAGCTGCTCACCTAGCAGAATAAACGTTTGTGAAGAAAGATGGGGAAACTGATGACTTGAGACTGGGTGGAAGGGGCAATATTTCAAGCCTATTAAAGAAATAAAGTTTGAGGTGAATTCAAATTTGTGCAGATTTTTGAACAGACAAAATGTATAACTTTCAATTAATTTCATACTTTGTCAGTTAGGACTTATTAAAACCTTCCTTGCACGCAGTTAGCAAGTCTGCTTTAAGGTCATCCCTTATGAAGCGCAAATTTGAATAAAGAAACTTAATTATATAGAACATCAGTTTGTTTAGATAACTGGTTTCCCAGAAAAATAGTTTAGGCCAATACAATGCAGTATCAAACCCCTGAACATTCAGCTGCTGTGTATCAGTTACTTGCATGTAACATTAATTGCCTTTATAAACCGTGTTTTGTATATCATAAAAGACAGCAGGTAACAGTGTGCTCTTAAGCAGGACTTGTAATATGTTTCTAGCTTCCTTAAATTTTACAATGGGTTGTTAAGGAGAAGCTGTAATCTAAATTAACATTGCAGATTGCCCTGTTTTAACTGCCTCATAGTTATTGCATGAAACACCAGATTGATAAAATTAGTTACATTGTTTCACTACCCAAAAAGTAATTCATACAGGTTTTGGAAACAGAGTAGCAAAAAGGAAAGTTAGGAGAGAGAGAGAGAGAGAGAGAGAGAGAGAGAGAGAGAAGTGAGGGGTTAGGGGTTCAGTACTACACACAGTAGCTTGTTTAGGCAAAGTCCATACTCATAAGCATCTTCTTTGAATACAAACTGCAGCTTACACCCACAAAGGTTACTCTTGAAATTTGTTCTAATAGCATAATGACAATTTCATATCAATGGCACAATAGCTTTAAATCATCCCAGATGCAGATTAGTCTTTCACCAGCTTCACAAGAAGTGCTATCTAATGTTATAGGACCAACAATACAAAACAGTGCTAGAAATTACAGATCAGCACATTTGAGATACATCTCTGCTGCATCAAGTACACAGAAGCAACAACATTTACTGCATTCTAACAATTTGAAATAGCACTGTAACCATGTCTGCACAAGTTACTTCAACAGCAATGCAGTCCTTAACACAACCGTAAGCAGGCCTGTACAAGTAACAACTTAACAACAGCAAAGCAATCCATCAGTAATTAACAACAGTATTCACAAAAATTACATCTGAGATAACTACTTACAGTGTACAAACATACTATTTATGTTTACAATTTAAAACACAGAGGTACTTATTCTACTTATTAGTACTAGGTAGAAGGCACATGTGAGGTGGGAGACCTACTACACCCGAATAATATGCTCAACAGCTTCAGTTTTAGGAAGGCATTTGTAAGTAGGTTGCACTATATATCCAACTACTGAAATGATGGAATATCCTTCTCCAAAGACCTCTCTCAATGAGTAGATCTACTAGACCTACTGCAATACTATGCACTAAATAGCATTCAAAATGGAGCTGTGCACATGATCTCTGTACTTCTGTAGCAGAATACATAGTGCATAAGCAAATGAGTTCATACACCTACATTTTTTTAAATCACCTAACTATACTTTAGCACAGAATGGCCAAAGCAGACAGCTTGTTCTCTAGGAATAAGTCAGGGATATGAATGACGTAGACTTGTGCTGGCTAATTGTCTATATATGTGCATCATTCAACTACACAGTGGTGAGCATTGCAACTTGTGATCCACAAATCATGCTGTATGTGTGATACACCGGGTGACATTTTGTAAAGGTGCATGACAATAGTTATTTCTGCTAGTGTCCAATGGAGAGCATCTGTCTGATGCATAAAGGAATCTCAGATTATGCCCTACCTCTTCCTCAGAAAGGGAAAGGTTAGTGGAGCCATATGATGGAGAATTCCATATGACTGATAACCTGGCATAACTTGGTGGAGGGATAGACCAGGGTACAGGCGCTACCAGGATGAGATAGTGCATGCTTCATTACAATGACAAATAGATATTGTCAGTTTTATGACCATCATCAGTGGGAAGCACAAATATATAGTGATATAGTAGCTGTTACAGAAACATGGCTAAAGCCTCATATACTACACACTGAAATAGTTCCAAATGGTTATAATATCCTTCGTAAAGATAGACTCACAAGAAAAGGTGGTGGAATAGCTATAAGTTATTGCAACTTTTTAACAATTACATCCTTTCTCAAACCTGTCTCAACCTTTAGTAATATGGGACTTCTAATAGATTCATTACAAATAAACAATAATAAAAACTTATGCATAGCAGTAATATACACTCCCCCAGGACACAACATACCTACTCTTGAACATTTCCTAGCATAGACAACTTAAAATGTATCTAACAAAACCATTATTTTAGGAAATACTAACATCAATTGGCAAAAGCCTGACCTCAGACTCCCCCACTAATCGTTAATCTATACAAGTTCCCACAACTGGTCACATGCCCCACATGAATACTAAATAACCAACCAGAATCCACCCTCGACTGGATCCTTGTCTCTGATCCACAAAGATATTCTAACACTGGTACCCTCCATAACACTTGCAGTGACCATCTACCTACCCTTACACACAGAACCCATGCTCATATATCAAAATCCCACTCATACAGAGCATCCAGGAACCTAACCAGTTTTAACCAAACATCCTTTAACAGTGCTCTAAACACTCATAAGTAGACCCCATTAAAATATTTGCCACTAGAAGAAGCAGTAGACTACTTTAATAACATATTCCTCAATACTCTAAACACTTTAGCCCCACTGTGATACAAAGGGACAAAGGTCAATCACGTTCCCTGGCTTACTAAACCAACTAAGCAAATACTTCAATCCAGAGACCATGCCTGGAAAGAATGGCGTAAAAATAAAACTCAAGAAAGTTAAATTATTTTCAAACAACTTCGGAATAAATCAAAGAAACTAGTCAAAAATGATAAAAGGAACTATTTCTCACAATAATTACCTATTTCAGGAAACAACCACCCAAACTTTTGGAAATCAGTCTCTTCAATCCTCAATCCCAGTACACCACAAAACTCAACACCCTTTCCAGACAAAAACCCACATGAAACAGCCCAGATTTGTAACTTCCATTTCATAGATAGCATCACAAAATTAGTCAACAACCCCCCTCCAAAAACCAATGAAACTCACAATGATAAGATAACTACCATAAACTTAATTTACAACAATCCCACCATACACCCCTCAGTATATAATAACAGAACCCCAACAATCCCAACCTTCTCCCTAAAACCTGTGCCCACATCCCTATTTCTGAAGTTATTACACAAACTAAAACCTTTCTCCTTATCTGCTGACAACCTCTCGTCTGAATACCTAAAACTTGGTGCCAAAGCAATAGCTTACCCTGTCAGTATTCTGATAAACAGATCTATCACAGAGTCTATATTCCCACAAATGTGGAAAAAATGCATTATAACACCATTACACAAAGGAGGTACCACAAATGACTTAACAAACTATCCCCCCATTTCCATTCTCTCTCCATTATCTAGTCAGCTATTAAAACACCTCTGTGACAACAATCACCTTGCCCCTACCCAACATGGTTTTCAACCTGCACACAGTGCTATAACACCAATTGACCTTTACTGATGCTGTGTACAAGGCCTTGGACTCTGGTCTACCAAGATCTGTACTTCTGCTGGACCTATCCAAAGCATTTGGCATAGTATCACATACAAAACTAATCCAGCAACCTGCAAATCTAGGATGCTCTTAACGTACCTTTACCTGGTTCTCTAATCATCTAAATAACAGACAACAATCAGTAAAATGGCAAAATAAACATTCAGGATGCATAGTCAATAAAACAGGCATCCCTCAAGGGTCTATTCTGGGACCTCTGCTATTTAATGTGTTCATAAATGATCTTCATTCTGTCTCTCTTCAAAGTTCAATCATCCAATATGCTGATGATTTTACTATTATATACCCCCCAATAATTTCTCCGACATCCAAAAGATAACACAAAAAGCCTTTACACAGAAACTTGGTTAAATGATTCACAACTTCTTTTCAACCCTCACAAATCTAAACTATTACTGTTTTCATCTAAACCAACATCACAAGACTTTACATTTACTCCCACAACATGACAAAAATTGAAGCAGTGACATCAGCAAAATTATTAGGCATTGCTATCGATGATAAACTCTCCTTTGATCAACATATATTAAACCCAATCAAAATAACACACTTCAAACTAGGCAAACTCTATAGACAGAAATCATACATAGATAAACCCACAAAAATAAAGCTGGCAAACAGCCTTACTTCCATCCCTTCTCTACTGTTCTCCCATTTTTACTAACCTGCATAATCCTTAAGTAACAAAAAGCAAAATTCGCCACTGGACTATCATACCAAACTCACCACTGACAAGCTATTAAAGACTTAAAATGGCTTGAACTCCCCCATTTCCTTCATTACACTCAACTAACACTAGCCCATAAACTAATATACAACACAGACAATTGCCCTTCTCTCCATTCTATCCTACAATTCTACAACCCCACCAGGAATCTTTGTTCCACTAACAAACAGCTCTTAAATGTCTCCAAACCAAATAAAAGGGCTGGACAATGCCTGTACTCACACTCCCTATCTAAACTATGGCATGCCCTCCTCCCTTCTAAATCACAACTGACTTCCTTAAAAACCTTTAGGCTCACTCTAAAAAACATTTCCATAACAAACCAATATGCCCCTGTCTATAAAAACACAAACCACCTTAAGCTATGCTCAGTACATCACAGTAGCATGTCACCTATCAATGCCAATAAAATCTATGAATATGATCTTTTTATATTTGACTCTCATTATCTAGTTATAATGGGTCATAGTGTTAACATGCATCATATTTTTGTAGGTACAATACTAACCCAGTCTTGACTATGTAAATCTCTAAATTACTTCTTTACTAATCCTCAGAAAAATCATATATATCATAGCAATGTATAAAAACTTTACACTTGACTACTTTTAATATTTGACAACATGTATGTAAACTGTGGATGCTACTGTACATATTATACTGTCTTATATACTTCTTGTGTTTGTAAATGGAGCTTTTCTCCCCGGGCCTCCACTAAAAATGGGTTTCTGATCCAGTGGACTTTCCCGGTCAACAAAATGGCAATAAAAAAATAAATAAACAAACAAACAAATAAATAATAATAAATAAATCTTATGATGAGTATTGCAAGTCTCTTGCTTGTAATTTTTATTTTTTTTTGTGAAAATGTCAGTGTCCTGTCAAGATGTGCCCCTCTTACTTACAGGCTTGTTTGTCACATGTTATAACTAATTGTGGTGGCATACTGTAAGTGACTAGTATATGTGGGTTTGTGATAGAAAGTGATATCAATGTTCTCTGCAGACATGCTTCTACTACATTCAGGTGCATGAGTTATATAATTGCTATGCATGGTGCTATTATACATACTGATCATGCATATGACAGTGGTGAACAGGAAATGGTTCTCTCTGTGTTCCAGGGTATTATCATTGTGTAGATGTCTACACCTATAGATAGGGAGCATGCAACTGCCTGGTTACTGGGCAACAGGTTATGGAATATAGTTATAGGGAAGTGTTTTTTATATATATTTTGCTGCCACATTTTCCTCCACCTATCAGACTTCAACAATGTTACCCTTTCTTTTCCTAGCCTAGACAGAACAGGAACCTAACAGGACTGGCTTCAGCAGGAGGTTGCTCTGAAAGGCTCCACCCCCTGCACCACCTTAGAAATGGGTCCTTCCCCCAAAGCTTACCCCACACCTTAACTTCATTAAAACATTCCTATAACACTGACACTACACAAGACAGACTCAGACACACAAACATTCAAAAACACACAAGCAACACTACATCTATTCCCAAACCTAACCCTTTCCATAATATACACAAACTCGCACACAAACACACAACATCCATCCTTCACTCATCCTCTACCCTAACCCTAACTTACAGCCTCACACACACACACACACACACACACACAGACACACACACACACACACACACACACACACACACACACACACACACACACATGCTCTCAACCCCCAAGCCCGCTTACCTATATTGATGTTCCATAACATCGACATATAGACCATTCGGCAAGCCATGCCATTGACATTAAAACACATCTCTGCATTTGTTGAACAAACATATGTTCGATAAAATGCAGGGGACTCATACATATTGTGATGCCCGTGTCCTGGCCCAGCAATCAAGGAGCTTCAATCCTCACCACTAACACCAGAGAGGCCATCTCATATATGAGGAAAGGATAACAAATACATACAGTAAAGTGCAATTTCCCTTAAGAGCACCCAGAGATCACAGTCAGTCTGGGGCGGGTTGCTCCCTTGCTCTCCAGGTCCCTAATAAGAAACCCCACTGGCACAGCTATAGGGTCCACATCTCAGCCTAACTTGCAAGCTAAAATCTCCAGTACCCTCTCTGTCCAACAAGTGCTTCATCTCCCTGCCCAAGTAGTTGACACACACACACACACACACACACACACACACACACACACACACACACACACACACACACACACACACACACACACACATACACACACACACACTTTGAGATAAGTATTTATACAACTTCACACTCCTATGAAATGCTGACACAGATTCTCTAGCTGTGCCCCTATGCCCAGACTATACGGTAGTAATTCCTGCCACCACCAGCTAATAATTATCAGCTACCCAAAGGCCCTTAAAGGGGTCTCCAATTATTACTGTGCAATATTATTATCCAATAGTAGTGTAACTAAGCAATCAAGGCTTATTGGAAGGGCTTATTACAGGAACACTGTTAAGCATGCAATGTACTCTAGAGCTTAAATTATCTCTGCATAAACCAGCCACAGTTGAAAAGGGTTTAAAATATTTAATAATACATACTAAAAACACAAGACAATACTACTACACTACAGTGCTATTCAAGAGTTCAGAGATCACACAGAAACTTAAAATAATTCAGTAGTACAGTTCTGATATAACAGAAAAACACTTAGTCTAATCTGTTCTAATTCCTAGCTATTGCTATAAGAAAACATACTTCTAAAGTAACTTGCTTACATAGAGCATAAGGAGTACTGAGTTGGATAGTCAAGATCAAAATGCTTACAGTCTCTCTCTGAGCAATAGTTTTTAAAATCACTAACAAACTGCTGTGCCCGCCCAGATTACATCATTTTGACACTTAGCTTGGGGTTCCCAGGCCAACAGGCTACATTATTTAGCAAGCTAACACCTGCTCAGGAAGCTACAATAATAAAAGACATTTCACATGTACACTCTAGTAATTATTCCTTAAGTCAAAACAATAGAAAGAATGTGCTAGCCAAGACAGGCTGACTCCGAGCTATACAGATCAAAGGATAGATTTGAAATGATTTTAACTTCAAAAGAAATATTTGAAATGCTTGCCTTAGTTTACCTTACAGCAGATGGCAATGTTGCTACAATCTTGAAGTTCAACATTTTACAGTATTTTCTCTCATTTAAGAAACAAGCCTGTATTTCACATTTATATTTACAAATGCCAGAATTATGTATCAAATTCTATTTGACTAGGCTGGCAGTCTTCATCCTTCTCTACCAGTCTTCGCATCCCCTCCCAGAGAACTCAAGCTAGTTTTTCAAGTGACCCTTGAGAAACTCCACCTGAGAGGGCTAGGTCTATCTGAGTGTACCTCACCCCATTCCCTGTCTTGAGATCCCATCTGCATTGGCATTGCTAATCCCACTGCGGTGCTTCACTGACATATCATATGCTTGCAAACCCAGGCTCCATCTTAGCAACTTGGAATTTTGCTGGCTGCTCTGTTTAACCATGTTAGACGGTTGTGATCTGTCATTACAGTGAATTCTCTTCCATACAGATAAGGTTGAAGTTTCTGAAATACCCACACTATGGCTAGACATTCCTTTTCTACAGCTGCATAGTATTCCTACCAGGGTTGGAGCCTATGACTGAGATAAACCACTGGGTGCTCTTCCCCCTTTGAAGAAATCTGGCTAAATACAGCCCCCACCCCATGGTTTGAAGCATCCACTTGCGCAACAAATTATTTGCTGTAATCTGGGCTGGCTAACACAGGGGGTCCTCCCAAAGCATCTTTAGGCCTCTGGAATGCCTGCTCACATGCTGGGGTCCACACTACTTTATCTGGCCTGTTCTTCCTTGTCAGGTCTGTGAGGGAAGCAGCTATGGTACTATACCTGGGGATGAACTTTCTGTAGTACCCTGCTGTCCTTAAAAATGCCCTCACCTGATTTTTAATAACAGATGCAGGCCATGCCTGAATGGCTTCCACTTTGGCAGGTTCTGGCCTTATCTTACCACTCCCTACTCTATGTCCTAGGCAGGAGACCTCTGCCATACCCATCTGACATTTGCTCAGCTTAATGGTCAACCCTGCCCTCTGTAGTCTGCCCAACACCTTCCTGACATGCTGAAGGTGCTCTGGCCAGGAATGGCTGTAGATGACAATATCATCTAGGTAGGCAAGGGCAAACCTTCCAGCTCCTACTAGGATATGATCTACTAGCTTCTGGAAAGTCACTGGGGCATTCTTCATCCCAAAGGGCATCTTTGTGAACTCGTACAAGCCAAAAGGAGTCACAAAGCTGACTTTTCTCTAGCACTGGGAGTCAAGGGCACCTGCCAGTAACCCTTGGTAAGATCAATGGTTGTAAGATATGTAGCCCCACCCAACTGCTCTAGGGCCGCATCTGTCCTAGGCATGGGGTAAGCATCTGACTCTGTGTGACTATTTAATTTCCTGTAGTCCACACAGAACCTGGTGCTGCCATCCTTATTTGGCACCAGTACCACTGGGGAGGCCCAGGGACTGTTGGACTCTTGAATCACCCCTAGTTACAACATCTCCTGTACCTCTTCCCTCAGAGTCTGTCTGACTCTCTCAGGCATCCTATAAGGGGCCTGCCTAATAGGTCTTTGGGGTCCTGTATCCACTTGGTGCTGCACCAGGTGGGTGCACCCTGGTTTCCCAGTGAACATGTCTCCAAATTCCTGCAACACTGATCAGATTTGTCAAACCTGGGTAGGAGATAGCTGCTGGGATATTGCTACCCCTTCTATTGAGGTATCAGCCCAAGCTTCACTGAGGAGATCAGTCACAAGATCTCCCTCAGACTCCTCCTGCAATCCACTGCAAATGCTCAGCACAAGGGCCTCCCTATCATGGTGAGGTTTCATCATGTTAACATGGTACAATTTGTGCCCCTGTTGTCTGCCTAGCAGTTCCACCATGTAGTTAACATCACTTACCTTTCTTACCACCTTGTAGGAACCTTCCCAAGCTGTTTGCAGCTTGTTGTGTCTGACAGGAATGAGAACCATTACCTGCTGCCCCACAGCATACTTTTTAGCTCGTGCATTCCTGTCATACCACACCTTCTTCTGTTGTTGGGCTTCTGCCAGGTTCTCCTGGGCCAAGCCCATGAGTTCCCTGAGCCTTGTCCTGAGGTTTAGGACGTATGCCACAACAGACTCCTTGTGAGACTCACACTCACCTTCCTACTCATCTCAAATTAAATCTAGAGGTCCCCTCACCCTATGCCCATACAGCAACTCAAAGGGTGAAAAACATGTGGGTTCTTGGGGAACCTCTCTGTAAGCAAACAACAGATGGGGCAAATATTTGTCCTACTCCCTCTTAAACTGATCTGCAAATGCCCGTAGCATGGACTTGATTGTAGAGTTTAACCTCTCAACAAGACAATTAGTCTGGGGATGGTAGGGGGTGGTCTTCATGTGTTTCACCCTACAGGACTTCCATAGACAAGTCAGCAGGTCTGACATGAAAATGGCACCTCGGTCAGTCAGTATTTCTTTTGGGAAACCTAACCTGCTGAAAATCTCTAACAAAGCATTTGCCACCTTCTCTGTCTCAATGGAGGACAAAGCCACTGCCTCAGGGTATCGTGTAGCATAATCCACTACCACTAGGATATACTTTTTCTCTGTGGAACTTGGAGGACCCATAATATCCATAGCTACCCTCTGAAATGGCCCCTCAATCACAGGCAAAGGCGTCAAAGGAGCTCTCACCTTGTCTCCTGCCTTGCCTACATTTCGGCACTGCTCACAGGTCCTGCAGTACCCTGTTACATCTCTGGAAATTCCAAGCCAATAGAAGTTTTGCATAATACACCTCTTTGCATGTTTTATGCCCATATGAACTGCAAACGGAATATCATGGGCTATGGCTAGAAGCGCCAGATGGTAGGCTCTAGGCACTACCAAATGCTGTACTCTCTCACCTTCTATCCCTCCCTCAGGGGTCCACTCTCTGTACAGTAGCCCTTTGCCCCAGTATACAGATTCCCCCTTCCCTTGAGAATCAGGTGCTTCCCTAGCTACCTGCCTCAGGCCTTGCAATGTAGGGTCTGAGAGCTGAGCCTGTCTCAACTCTCTCCTTGTAACCCTTCCCAGCTCCCTTTCCACAGGAAGTCTGGCATCCTCTGACAGTGGTACCTCACTGTCAGCCTGGGTACTACTACTCACCTCTACCTTTGCAGTCACTTTGTCCAAGAGACCATCAGTTCCCACAAGCAGCTGTGGCTCACCTTCAGTCTCACTGCTACAGCGTAGCTCACTCCCTGAAGTAATCACCTCACCAGTCCTGGCTGCAAGTATGCAGTCTGTCTGGGTCTCCCCCAGGCTACCAGACCCATATGCTTGTCTCCTAGCCTGACCCTGTGTAACTGCATAAGCACATGGTACTGCCTCATCCAAATCCTTCCCTCTCAGATCATCTGCAAGATTGTAGTTTAGTATCCCTGTTGTCTCAAGACAACCTACTATTGGCATTTTGTCTTTCCCACTTACTGGCTCCCTCACCTTTTGTTCCCCACCTTGCCTCCATGGACACCTGTATGCCACATGGCCCCACTGGTTGAATTCAAAACATTTAACCCTAGCTCCTGGATGTATATCTGGGCTAGTGGCTTCCCCTGCTACTGGCAGATTCTGTTGGGGCAGTCTATGCTGCCCATCATGGGTTCCTTTAGATCCATGAGCAGTACTGGGGGTCCCCTTCCCGTGCAGGGCTGCCCTGTTGGCCAGGTATAGGTCTCCCTTCTTCCCCAACTCATCTGAAGTAGCACATTGTCTATCAGCTAACCAGATCCTCATGTCCTCAGGCAAAGTGCTAAGGGCTTGTTCTCTCACCAAAAGGTCTGCCAGCCCTTCAAAGGTGGTGACCGGACATCCACTCACCCAGCTATGAAAATAAGTGCTCAGTTCAGCAACATATTCACACATACTTTCATCTGCCTTGTGCCTATGCTCACAAAACTTTTCCCTATACATTTTAGGTGTTAGCTTAAAACATTCTAAAAGATATTTTTGCAGCAATATAATCAAAACAGACAGTGTCAGGCATTTTTGACAAAAAAGGTATAGCTTTCCCATGGAGTAAGGGGGTCAGGAACCATACCCAGAGTCTTTGGTCATCCCTATACTGTTTGCATACACTCTCAAACATATGAATGAAACTATCAAAAGTATCCCCCTCTTTAAATTGCGGAAGAAATTTACTGACCTGTTGTGCTTCTGGGATCCAGTTACTCCCTTCCCCATTACCTCCATGACTCTGGGGAAGAGTCAGCATTTCCCACTCATGCCTCCTCTGATGCACCTTATCTTCAGCTTCTATCTCCAAATGCCTGGCGTCCAACTCAAGTCTCTTTAGCTCCAGCTGGATTTTTAAGTTCACTGAAGAAAGGTTGAGCTGTCCATTCTCTGAGGATATTGTATCTCCACTGCCAGTCCGATTGTCCTCTTGGATGCTGTTTTCTGATGCAGCTGTAACCAAGGCTACAACCAGGTCTACGTTAGTCAAGTTTCCATGCACCAGTCCCCTAGCCTGGCACATCTCCACCAGTTGGCTCCTTGTCAGCTTTCCATACTCCTCTGCTGCTACCTGCTCATCCTGCCTAACTAAGCTAACAAAAGAAATAAAGCAATTGTGATCTGAAGTCTGAGTATTCACCGTGTGGCTGATTTAGAGTACAAAACACCTTCAGAGATCACTGTACACAAGCTACAGGATTTACTCTGTTCACACCACTACAAACCAATTAGTATATACCAACTAATTAATATGTGATGTGGATATTCCACTAATGCCCACCAATTAGTATGTGTAGTGGATCCCACCATGGCAAACCAATTAATATGTGAGGATATCCCAACCACTGCCACCAATTAATATGTGACACCCATGCCCTGGCCCAACAATCAAGGAGCCTCAATCCTCACCACTAACACCAGAGAGTGCATCTCATATATGAGGAAAGGATAAGAAATGCACACAGTAAAGTGCAATTTCTCTTAAGGGCACACAGAGATCACAGTCAGTCTGGGGCTGTTTGCTCCCTTGCTCTCCAGGTCCCCAATAAAACTTCCCACTGGCACAGCTATAGGGTCCAGATCTCAGCCTAGCTGGCAAGCTAACACCTTGCCAGCTATATCTGGGGAAGAGTCAGCATTTCCCACTCATGCCTCCTCTGATGAACCTTATCTTCAGCTTCTGTCTCCAAATGCCTGGCGTCCAACTCAAGTCTCTTTAGCTCCAGCTGGATTTTTAAGTTCACTGAAGAAAGGTTGAGCTGTCCAGTCTCTGAGGATATTGTATCTCCACTGCCAGTCCGATTGTCCTCTTGGATGCTGTTTTCTGATGCAGCTGTAACCAAGGCTACAACCAGGTCTACGTTAGTCAAGTTTCCATGCACCAGTCCCCTAGCCTGGCACATCTCCACCAGTTGGCTCCTTGTCAGCTTTCCATACTCCTCTGCTGATATGCTACCTGCTCATCCTGCCTAACTAAGCTAACAAAAGAAATAAAGCAATTGTGATCTGAAGTCTGAGTATTCACCGTGTGGCTGATTTAGAGTACAAAACACCTTCAGAGATCACTGTACACAAGCTACAGGATTTACTCTGTTCACACCACTACAAACCAATTAGTATATACCAACTAATTAATATGTGATGTGGATATTCCACTAATGCCCACCAATTAGTATGTGTAGTGGATCCCACCATGGCAAACCAATTAATATGTGAGGATATCCCAACCACTGCCACCAATTAATATGTGACACCCATGCCCTGGCCCAACAATCAAGGAGCCTCAATCCTCACCACTAACACCAGAGAGTGCATCTCATATATGAGGAAAGGATAAGAAATGCACACAGTAAAGTGCAATTTCTCTTAAGGGCACACAGAGATCACAGTCAGTCTGGGGCTGTTTGCTCCCTTGCTCTCCAGGTCCCCAATAAAACTTTCCACTGGCACAGCTATAGGGTCCAGATCTCAGCCTAGCTGGCAAGCTAACACCTCCAGTACCCTGTCTGTCTAATCAGTGCTTCATGTCCCTGCCCAAGTAGCTGACACACACACTTCGAGATAAGTATTTATACAACTTCACAGACACTCCTGGGAAAGCCTGACACAGATTCTCCAGCTGTTCCCCGATGCCCAGACTATATGGTAGTAATTCCTGCCACCATCAGCTAATAATTATCAGCTACCCAAAGGCGCTTAAAATGGTGCCCAATTATTACTGTGCATTATTATTATTATTATCCAATAGTAGTGTAACTAAGTAATCAAGGCTTATTGGAAGGGTTTATTACAGGATCACTTATAAGCATGCAATGTACTCTAGAGCTTAAATTATCCCTACATAAACCAGCCACAGTTGAAAAGAGTTTAAAATATTTAATAATAAATACTAAAAACACAAGACAATACTACTACACTACAGTGCTATTCAAGAGTTCAGAGATCACAGAGAAACTTAAAATAATTCAGTAGTACAGTTCTGACATAACAGAAACATCTAATCCTTTCTAATTTCTAGCTATTACTACAAGAAAACATACTTCTAAAGTAACTTACTTGCATAGAGCATAAGGAGTGCTGAGTTGGATAGTCAAGATCAAAATGCTTACAGTCTCTCTCTGAGCAATAGTTTTTAAAATCACTAACAAATATCTCTGCTGGGCCCTCCCAGATTACATCATTTTGACACTTAGGTTTGCCCAATATACACATTACATCATTTTGACACTTCGCCTGTGGTTCCTCGGCCAACAGACTACATTATTTAGCAAGCTAACACCTGCTCAGGAAGCTACAACAATAAAAGACATTTCACATGTACACTCTAGTAATTATTTCTTAAGTTAAAACAATAGAAAGAATGTGCTAGCCCAGACAATCTGACTCCAAGCTCTACAGATCAAAGGATATATTTGAAATGCTTGCCTTAGTTTTCCTTACAGCAGATGGCAATGTTGCTGCAATCTTGAAGTTCAACATTTTACAGTATTTTCTCTCATTTGAGAAACAAGCCTGTATTTCACATTTATATTTACAAATGCCAGAATTATGTATCAAATTCTATTTGACTAGGCTGGCAGCCTTCATCCTTCTCTATCAGTCTTCACACATACACACACACACACACACACACACACACACACACACACACACACACACACACACACATATATATATATATATATATATATATATATATACACACACACACACACACACACACACACACACACACACATATATATATATATATATATATACACACACACATATATATATATATATATATATATATATATATATATATATATATATACACACACACACACACACATATATATATATATATATATATATATACATATACACACACACACATATATATATATATATATATATATATATATATATATATATATGGATTAACTTTATATCCTCAAAATACTGAAATATTGAAATTCAGTATGTCAAGGCTATAAAGTGGAAACCTGAAAAGAATGAAAACTCAGAAGCGCAAAATTCAAAATCTCGCATACTGGAGATTTTGAATTACCACTTCTGGTGTACACAAACACACACCTTCCTCCCCACACACAAACACAAGCTCTGTCCTACATAAAAGAAGGGGGGGAAAGCCATGTGTATATATATATATATATATATATATATACATATACACACACATATATATATATATATATATATATATATATATATATATATATAGATATATATATAGATATATATATATATAGAGAGAGAGAGAGAGAGATAAGTAAAAGGTACTACTGTACTCTTCTATGTACCTCTGCTGTGTCACGAACTGGTCTCATTACATAGTAACTGCATTACTCGGCCATTCCAGTCTGAGCAATGCTATACATTCCAGAGTGTCACGTGTCTTCATTAGTATTCATCGTTAGATAGTTAGTACCTTCACTGCAATGTGTGGAACTGTGCAAGGTTTGCACAAATGTACAGCACTTTTCTACAAATCCTAACGCATGTCTGACACTGCCCACACTTTATCAAGAAATGTAATCTTATTTATGGTAATTGCTCTAATTTTGTTTTTATAATTGTTGGAAAGAAGCAAGAGGAAAAAAAAAGAAAAATGAAATTATTTTCCTCATTAGTACATTGGACTTCATAAGGTCATCAGTGTTTCCAAAACATCAACAAAATACTTAAACTAAATTCTGGTCTTTCAGCACTCTAAGCTAAATTAGTATCTTAATAACCTACAAAGTTACTCTTCCGGAGCAACTCTCATTCTCCCACTGGCTTCTTAGGCTAACTGCCCTGAAGAGTGATTTAAAACCAGCCAATAACCCAAGGTGGGAGTTCAAACCTTGTACACTGTGATCACAAGGCAACAACTTTAACCATTATGCCAAACCACACTTTTTGTGTATGTGTGTGTGTGTGTCTATGTGTGTCTGTGTATGTAGAGCATGCTATTTTGCAGCTTCATGGCCAAAATAATGTCTAAAATAGTCACATGTGAACAGATTACCTACACTGTTACCAGTTTCCAAGAAAACTGGTTATTTCCAGTGTCAGTAATAACTTGGATTTATGTTCAGTTTCTGACACCGCATTGTAGTACAAAGGGTTAATGCACTTCTGAAATGCCATCCTTTTGATGAAACTTTAAACCAAGATCCCATCTGCCAGAGCTAATAATAGCTCTGATAGATATTAAGCACCTAAGGCTATGGCTTATTTTTTAATAATATTTGATTTAATTTCTGGTAGGCAGGTAGCCCATATTGCTTTGTACTCTGTTTTATGGCTATTGTTCTTTATTTTCTTAATTGCAGTGTGTCTAGATCTAGGCATGTAAATATATTTGAATTTTTAAGTAACTTACAGTAAGATCCACATGAAAGAAACAATAAGCCCTACAATTAAATAGCCAAAGACAGGGTTTGTGGTACTGTGAGATCCGTTTTTGTCAGTGGGAGCTTAATCCCTGGAGTTTGTATTTGAGCGGAAAGGTTTCAGCTCATATAGTTGAATGCTTAAATTTATATTAAGTGGTACAAAAAGCTGACAAAGTCTGGCCTTGTACCAACATTTCCTCAATGATGAGATGAAATCATATGGAAAAATAAAACATTAGCCTACAAACAAATAACTATTATTGGAATCCAAAAGGACTCACCCTGTAGTTGTAGTTGAGCAGCATTTATATTTTCATTCTCTTGGGACAGGTGGTGATCTTAAATAATATATACATCACTGTAGTCAGTGAAATACTAAATAATTCCATCCTTTATACTGCATAAATCAAGCTATGAAAGACAAAGAACACAGATACATTTGCATTGTCTCTTTTTCTTCTTCTTTCTTTTCTTACTTTATTTTTTTACATACTTTCTACCTCACTATCCATATACAGTGAATCTTATATGGAACACTTTAAAGTACAGACTGTCTGTCTACTGTGGTGAGGCAATTTTGCAGATATATCAGCAAGCCACTTAAACCTAGCATTTTTGGCCTTTTGCTGCAGTCTCTGTGAGATTTTACATTTCCAATACCATCATATCCTTCATATTCCGTAATAAAAATACCTTTCCCTTAGGATAAAACAAGAAATCGTCCAACCTAGACAAAGATTTGCCTTATGAGCTGTCAATCAAGCAGGCAATTAATACTTCTTCCTTGGTGTTCCTAATACATTTCAAATATTCTTTGGAGATATGCCCTGATAAACTATACAGCTAGCAAGCAATGGTGCAGGCAGACTGACTTAAATTTAGTGGGTCTGACATGTTTTAAGGGTTTATAGGTAATTACAAGGCACGTGATCCAAAACACTGTCCAGGAGCCCTACTACTCAGGAAGAGGACAGACTAGAAATGTTGTGGGAAATGTGGTGTGGGAGAAGCTTCATAAGTGAGAGATGTCTTCAGAATTAGTGACAGACTCATGGCAATCAGACTCCAGAGTAAAGATAGGGCACAAGTCATTATCTCAATCTATCCCCAGAGCAGACTTGTGATAGTGAAGGAATGACTGCATTCAGACAGCAGTTGCAGGACCTACTAGATAAAGCAGGATAACATGAATTGTGTTGCCAATGGGTGACCTGAATGCAAACATTGTGACAGACAGAACAGGATATGGGGGTGGCCTGGGTCCACATGGGTGGGGCAACAGAAATAAATAAGGAAAGTTCATTCTAGACTTCTGTCTGACAAATAGCTTGATGGTGGCCAACACATGCTTCAGCAAGAGAGAGAGTCACAAGATCACATACAAGAGTGACCAACACGTGGCTCACGTAGACGTCCACCTAGCAATGAAAGGGTAAGGGAGTAGAATCTGTGATTGGAAAGTCATCACTAATGAAACAGTTGGCCCACAGCATACATCACTAGTCGCCATAATCAGCTGCAAGCAGTGTTCAGGGAGACTCTAAGGTCAGCAGAGATTAGACAGAAGACCCTGAAGTTGACTGGAGATAGAGCACAAATGTTCAAAGAATTACTCAGTACTATAGCACCTCAGGAAAAAGAGGAAATAAGTGGAGTTGATGAAGAAGAATGGCAGCTCCTCCAAACAGCATTTGTTAGGACTACAGCACAGATATGCAGATGAGCCAGGTATGGAAATAAGGTACATAAGAAAAGCTGGTTGTGGAATGCAGAAGCCCAAGAAGTCTTCAAAAGAAAGAAGGAGTGCAGGAAGAAGTGGGGGATAGAAAAGATGGACTAGACAAGCTAGGTCTAGGACTAGGTTGGTTAACAGAAAAGCTAAGAGAATATTTGCAGTAGCAAAGAACAAGGCATAACAAGTACCAACCAGTTTCTGGAAAGTGACTCTGCTGATGATACAAAGAAATTCTGTCAGGTTGCAAGACATAGACAGAAAGATAAAGGAAATAGTTAGCCATCCTTTGTGAAAGATGGCAGGACCAGGACATCAAAGCCATATGGAAGAAGTACTTCCTGCAGCTTCTAAATAAAAAAAAAAAAACTAACCCAGACATGTTCTATGATAGAAGAGAAGGAGCCCAATAATTGGTGTGAAGTATGTGACAATAACCCATTTGTCGCATACAACCAGTGGCAACAAGTAGGATTATATGTTTGCTCATCATATATAAATTGATGGCAGTGTTGACTGACCCAATTGTTTTTCTACCTTCACCAATTTGTCCATTTATTCCACGTATTGGGAAACAATCACTGGACCCCCACATTGAGCTTACCAACCCTCCTATCCTGAGAAACATTGAGCCCTGTACAGGATAAGAGCCCAGTGACCCACTCATATGTTACCAATGATCTCACTAGTACCCTACATTCAGCGTAAAGGTCAGGCCTATCTTCTTCACAGACTGAGAGCTTTATGGCCCATTAATTCTCATTTCAGCACTCACCAGCCCCATCACTATTAAGATGTGAGAGTCAGTTGAGATTAGAGTAGAAGGCCAGATACTTTATCAGGGAGACTAGCTTAACATGATCCATGCAGTAGCAGTGTGGACCTCACAATTGCTGCATCTGTTTGAATGGGGCCACTGCACTCCAAGAATGAGCCAGCACTTCTATCCTCTACCATATTTTCTGTCTAGCAGTTGTGCAAATAATTAAACACAGGCTGTTTGAGTCTGATTCAGGGATTCATCCCATTACAAAATGGATCTGGGCAATATCAGTATTTATGAGACAGAGTACTTTGAAATGGGCAAAATGATCACTGTAGAGTATGAAAAAATGCTATTGTTACAGATGACCAAAGGCTACAAGCTGTAAGAAATCCAGCCTGCCATTATAACTGAGGAGGAGTTAATGACTGCCTTGGTTGCAACTAAAATTCAGTCCTCATTAAGTGCTAATCCTGCAGAAAAGCAATTCTCATCTGCAGATGACTTCAGAATACAGCTTAAACAAAAAAAATAGAGCTAAAGCTGAAAATGAGATGCCATAAAGTTGCCAAAACAATGAAGCAGTTCAATCTGCAAAGAGAGTGGGAGCAGACAGAAAGACAGCAAGAACAAAGACAGACAAAACACCAAAGAGGAGAAAAAGAAGTGTCAGCATGCAGCTAAGGAAAGAAAAAAAAAACAATGCCAGCACAAGAAGGAGTTGCTGGTCCTTCCTTGAAGCCAAATGAATATCTGGGATTAAAAAAAGCACAAGCTCTGGATACCAAGATTAACATTAAATTGTTTCCTGACAGAGATGACATTGATAATGTTATTGAGGCATTTGAACATATTTCTAATGAGAAAAAAACATAGATAAACTATTCATACATTAAGTAAGATGACTGACACATATGGCTGTAAGTATAGTAAAGTTAAAATGCCATGTTTTAATGTTTTAAATTAACTCCTGAAGCTTATAAGAAAAGGTTTAGAAAAACAGAAGAAAACTAGAAGACAGTGTCAATTATTTTACTGCAGAAATAAGCATTTACTTTAGAACTTTAGGAGGAAGATGAATGAAAGACAGCTTATTACTTCAGAATTGTTGCAAGGCTTTACGATAAAGGAGTAAACAGTCAGTAATTTGCCAAATGATGCAAGAATGTGGTTAAAAGAGCAATACAGTAACACTGTGCAAATAGGCAATAGGTAAGACCTTGTAAGAAAGGGGTACCGGCTACATGTGGGTATAAGGGAACCCATAAGGCAGTCTAAACCTTCACAACATGCTTCACAGGCAAGGGAAAAGCAGTAGCTTGAGTATTCATCAAATTCTTAGAATAAACTGTTTCTAGTATAACCAGATGAGGCACGTACAATCTGAATTTTCACAATGACTAGAAGATATCATGAAAACCTCCGGGAAATATTGTTTTTGTTGGTGTTCTAAATAATATTGGCCATGTTTTAACTACTGTTGATAACATTGCACTGGAAGGCTTTAGGTTCAATCACAGGTGGATGAAATCTTAGGCAGCCAGTGATCATGAGTCTGATTTTCAGCTGTTCATTGTGTAAAGCTTATTAGGGCAGATCAGGTTTAGCCATTATCTACTGTCAGCAATGTACATTTACCTTGTGGTATTAAAGCAAACTGTTTCTCATATATTACTTGATGCCAGCAGTGCAGATTTATTGCCTGTACCGTTACATATACATGTTCGGCAGTGGTATATACTGTGAGATCATAGCCCCATTTCAATACAAGAATGATAATAAAGTGGGTCATTTATTTTTCCCACTTTAAAAATTTGCATTGTTATAACTATTTTCCAGAGATCGGGTCTATAGCATTTTTTGAAACTAAATTAAACACCACTTAAGATTTTGCTGATATTCTTTAGAAAGAAACTGTTTAAGGTATCAGCTCCTGTTGTACTGTTAGACTTCACTCTCTCAAGGCATCTAAAACAAGTTTCTCTGTAATAACAAACGATATGGGGGTAGTTCTGAGCTGTGTAAAATTAACCAAAATCATTACTAAAATGTTTGTAGTGTTCAAGCTAATGCTGCCTCTCAGGCCTTTACAATCCACCTGATTTGGTGAACTTGATTTAAGTCCAGATGATTAAATGTAGTTAAACATTTTTTTTTTTAGTTATCTATATACTTAATCTCAGCATCCTTCTCATAATTTGATTTCCTCAGATATATAGCCCTAATCTGAGCTTTAATGGCATTGTTAAACTTTGCTTTAATACCTAGAGAATGGTAAATCTTCTACAGCTTGCATGAGCCACATTTTGGCATAAATTTGTTATTATTTGTTCCACCACATGTTTTTTTTGTAAATGATTGTTGAATATTAAATGATAGTATATATTGTTTAATCAGTAATTGAACTGAGTTGTAAAACTTGAACCACGGTTCATACTCAGATTAATGTATTGAATAAGCATGTATAATGGTTTACTATCAAAACATCAAACATCACAACATAAACCGGTCAAAAATGTGGTTTAAATGTTTGATGTGCTGCATATTAATTAGCTGACATTGATGAATCTAAATCACAAACATTTTGAATTCGGCAGTTCTTGATGAAAGCCAGGATATACTTACCTGCCACAACTTACCTGCTTGCTTTCCAGCAGTATGAACAAACACAGTTCAGTACTGCACAATGATAGATTTCACGTTTTTGCAGGAGGCAAGCTCCCCCCTGCATTCCGCTGTGGGGGTTGTGCTCCTCCACACCCCCTGCAAAATATATATTCCAACTCTGAGATCATACTACAGTGAGGAAAAGGATAAATTTCTTGATCCACACTGTACCACGATCTCTACTCGTAACATCGAACACATATTAATGAATGCACAGAGGCATTCATTGCAACAAACACTTGGAGAACTGAAGGTCGGCAATACGGGAATCAGCCAAATAATAGGTTCATAGGTTCATAGGTAGGTACTAGGCTATTGGCCCTAGCCAAACAGTACCCTGGCTTTCGCCACTCAAGAAAATTATTTTACTGTGCCCCTGTCGAGCAGAGCCACAGAAGTGATCCCCAGGGTGAATTTCCTATCTCCCATCCAATCATCAAGATTTTTCTTGAAGAGTGCTAATGAGGAGCTTTGTTTGAAATAGATAGGTAGTTTGTTCCAGAGTATGGGAAGTCTCTGAGACAGGAATCTATCCCTCCAGCATGTTCTGTTTATTGTGGTGACAAGGTTTAGGTCCCTAGAGCGTGTAGCTCAAAGGGATTGGGATTTCCTTAAGTGGAGCATGTCCAGGAGCTCTGGGTTGGAAATAGCTTTGTATGTTAGGCAGGATTGCCTCTGAGTAGGTGATATGCGATGGAGTAAAGCTGGTGTTTTTTGAGACAGTCTGCGTAGGGCATCTGTTTGAGGCCAGTAATCCTCTTTGTGAGGTATTTCTGTAGCCTTTCCAGTTGTTGTAGATGTCTTGTGAGGTACATACCAAAAGGGGCATTGTACTCTATAATGGGTCTAAGGAGGGATGAGTAGAGGGGAACAATGACCTCTTTTTTCCTGGATGAGAAAACTTTTGTGATGAGGTGTGCCACATAGAAGGTTTTCCTGACTACTGTGGCAATGTGATTATCAAAGGAGAAACTACTGTCCACCTGTGTCCCAAGGTCTCTTATCACACTTTAGCCTATGTGGTAGTTCATGGGTACAAAGTTTTTATGAAAAGGGATGACAATGCACTTTTTGGCATTGAGCTTGAGGCCATGGCTTTGACACCAGGCATCTATCTCAGTGAGGCCCTTTTGTAGGATGTCCACATCGTTAGGAGTTTAGATTATGGCTCCTAGTTTGCAGTCATCTGTAAACTTTGTTAGCCAATGACCTTCTGTGTTAACTTGTACTTCAGATAAGTAAATACCAAACAGGAGAGGACCCAGGAATGAACCCTGTGGTACTCCACTTATCACTGGTCTGAAGTTGGATTTGGAGTCTGCTACTTTCATAGTGTGGGTTCTGTCAGTGAGTCAGTTGGCAACCCATCTTGTGACATAGGGATTTATACCTAGTTTAGTGAGTTTATCTATAATTCCAGAGTGGGGGAAGGTGTCGAAAGCCTTGGCGAGATCTAGATAGGCTGTGTGAACCACCTTACCCTCACCTACGGCTTTGGTGACCGCTTCAAAGAAGTCTGTCAGGTTTAGGAGACATGATCTGCCTTTTACAAACCCGAACTGGGTGGGGTCCAGAGTTTGGAGATTACCGATGTCATTGTTTATAAGTTCCATGATGATACACTCCATAGCCTTGGAGACCAGGCTCGTCAGGCTAATGGGGTGATAGTTCCCAGGGTCCATGGTGGTTCCCCCTTTGTGTAGTGAGATAACCATTGCTGTGCACCATTCAGTGGGCACAAAGCCTGAGGTGAGGCTATGATTGAACATGGTACTTAGGTGGGGTGTCAGTTCGTTCTGTAGTTCATGTAGAACACAGCCTGGGATGTTGTCAGGTTCCAAGGATGCTGTGTTCTTGGCTTTGGAGAATGTGATTTTTACCTGTGCAGCTGTGATTACAGGAACTTTGCATTCTTCTGGTATAGAGATGGGCCCTTTAGGGGATGAGGGGGGGGGGTAAAGTTAGCAGTGAACCTATCTGCCAGTATGTTGACAATATCAGTTGGTTCTGTATATTATAGGTTCATAGGTTCATAGGTAGGTACTAGGCTATCTGCCCGAAGGCATTTATAAGCCTAGCCAGAATGTGTTGGCTTTCGCCACCTCTGTCCAGCAGAGCCACTGATGTGATCCCCTGGGTAAACTTTCTGTTTCTGTTTCCCATCCACTCATCAAGGTTTCTCTTGAAGAGTGTTAGTGAGGAGCTCTGCCTAATGTAGATTGGAATCTTGTTCCAAAGCATGGGAAGTCTCTGGGAAAGGAATCTATCCCTCCAGCACGTCCTATTTATTGTTGTGGTGAGGTTTAGATCCCTAAAGCATGTGGCTTGAGGGGATAAGCTTTTCTTTAGGTGGAGCATGTCCATCAGTTCTGGGTTGGACATGGCCTTGTATGTCAGGCAGAGATCACCTCTGAGTAGGCGGTATGCAACCAAGTACAGCTGGAGTTTCTTCACTCAAGCTGCATAGGGCATGTGTTTGAGGCTAGTGATCCTCTTGGTGAGGTACTTCTGTGGTCTTTCCAGCTGTTGCAGGTGTCTTGTAAGATACATCCCAAATGGGGCATTGTACTCTATGATGGGTCTGATAAGCAATGAGTAGAGGGGCACAATGACCTCTTTGATCTGAATGCGAACCCTTTTGTGGTAAGGTGGGCCACGTAGAAGGATTTTCTAACCACTTTGGCAATGTGATTATCAAAGGAGAGATTACTATCTACTTCAGTCCCCAGATCCCTTATTACATCTTCTGTATTTACGGAACTACCACATATGTGGTAGTTTGTGGGTACTTTGTTTTTTCCAAAGGGGATGACTATGCACTTTTTGGCATTTAGCTTGAGGCCATGATTTTGACACCAGAAATCCGTCTCAGTGAGACCCTTTTGGAGGTTGTCTGTGTCAGCCGGAGAGTCAATTATAGCCCCTAGTTTGCAGTCGTCTGTGAACTTGGTCAGCCATAGTCCTCTTGTGCTTGCCTGTACCTCTAAGAAGTATATGCCGAAGAGGAGGGGTCCTAGGACTGAGCCCTGGGGAATGCCACTTATAACCGGTTTAGAGTCTGACCTAGCTCCTGCAACTCTTACCATGTGGGCTCTGTCCATGAGCCAGTTGGCAACCCATCTTGTGACATAGGGGTTTATGTGCAGGCTGGTGCCCCAGAATGGGGCATGGTGTCGAAGGCCTTTGCGAGATCTAGGTAGGCTGTGTGTACCACCTTTCCCTCATCTATAGCCTTGGTAACTGTCTCAAAGAAGTCCACCAGGTTTAGGAGGCATGATCTGCCCTTAACAAAGCCAAACTGGGTATGGTCCAGTCTTTGGAGGTTCCCAATGTCTTTGTTAATGAGTTCCATGATGATACACTCCATAGCCTTGCAGACCAAGCTAGTCAGGCTTATAGGGCGATAGTTCCCGGGGTCTGTTGTGGCTCCACCTTTGTGGAGTGGAATAAATGTTGCTGGGTGCCACTCTATGGGTATGTAACCTGTGGGCAGGCTGAGTTTGAACAGTGTGTTTAGGTGAGGGGTTACTTTGTCTTTCAGCTCGTGTAGGACGCAGCCTGGGACACCGTCCGGTCCCATTGATGCTGTGTTTTTGGCTTTGGAGAGGGCTGTTTTAACCTGAGTGTCTGTGATTTCAGGGGCTCTACATTCTTCTGGTATGGTTATGGGCCCTTTTGGGGGTGAGAGGGGGGGTGAAGTTTGCACTGAACCTATCTGCCAGGATGTTGGCAATATCGGTTGGTTCAGTGTATTTTGAACATTGTGCTGTATTTAGTGCCATTGTGCTATAACTCAGAGCAGATCTGAGTGTTGCCATTGAGATTCTTGACATAGCTATAGAATGCTTTGTGATTGTCTTTATAATCAGTGGCGATTTTGTTTTCGTAACTAGCTTTGGAGGATTTTATGAGGAATCTCAGCTTCTTACTGGGGCTGACCAGAGAGTTGCTCCAATCATGAGATTTTACACTTTTTTGCAACAGTTTCTTTCTTCTTAATGTTTGACATTCCTGTGTTCGCCAAACCTTCATTCTTCATTTTGATAGTAAACCATGTGTAATACATAAACATCAGATTCCAAGTAATTTTTACCTATCTAGCTATGATTGCAGATGTTACTAGAAAACATAAATTGTGTTTGTATTACAGAGTAATTTTAAGTACCATTACCTTTGGATTGGTGAACCGGTTGAGTTGGCTATATTTGTCAACTCAACCAGTAAAATCTGGAATCTACTCCCTACTACCGTTACCAAGGAAACCTCACTACCCCTATTTAAAAGAGAACTCAAAAAATACCTCATATCTATTGGTTGTGCTCTTGTTCTAAACCTGACTAACAACTTCACTAATACATGTCTTGCTGCCCAACCTGCTGTTTAGCCAAGTATCTATGCCTCATAGCATTTGAATGTCTAAGCATTGTGAATTATGAAATCTGATTGTATCCTATGTTCACATTTTCTGATACGTCTTTGCCAATCAGATGTAAGTCTGCACATTGTGTATATTGATATTTGCCTGTATTCTTTGTCTATATTTTTCTAAACATGTCTGCCTGAGTTTATCACTCAGTGATGTATGTACTGTCTCTTTTTTGGTATGTGGAGCTTTTCTTCCTGGGCTTTCACTGAAAATGGACATATATTTAGTCGGGCTATCCCTATCAACAAATGTAAAATAAAAATAAATAAATAAATTTCCAATATATTGATACCCTCACTGGAAAAGAAACATTTTGAAAACATCTTAGGTTGGTAGCTGTTTCCAGGGAGTAAATATCACTATTCCTAGCAGAGAAGTTTAGAGACCAGTCAATATATGGGGAATTGAGTTTACTTGTGATACTATGGTATTTGTTCTACTGTGCATCTTTAAGGATACTCATACATTCCTTAATCCTAGTAAGAATAAGATTTGTGGCCTGATAAAAATTCCTAAGTTTGACAGGTCTCTTTGACTGATTTGACTAAAACTCCAATAATCTTGTACAGTCTGCCATTAAATGTAGAAAAAGGACTGACATTTATTGCTGGGCTTCCACTCTTAACATAGCCATACTAGTGATCAGAACTCATATCATTGATCACAAATTCAGAGTTCTGGGGATTTCACCATGAAGACTGAGATTGTGCTATATGGGGATTTGTCTTTTCGTAGAGATAGTAGTTAGTAATGGGGAGTGTGCACTTCATGTTGGAAGGTGCATAGGGGGCTTCCCCCTGCAAAAAAAAAGTTTTTGTTTTTGGTTTACTAATTGTAACTGTTGTTTGAAGTTAAGTGACTTTGAAGTTTTGGAATCTCTGTTTTGTGATTTAATCACAAAACCATAGGAAATTCATTAGGAAGCACCTATGGCTCTTCCCTCATTAGACCCATTAAAGAGTATAATGCCCCGTTTGGTATGTACCTCACAAGACATCTGCAACAGCTGGAAAGGCCACAGAAATACATCACTAAAAGAATCACAGGCCTAAAGCAGATGCCATATGCTGACTGTCTAAAAAAACTCCAGCTATACTCTGTGGCATATCGTCTACGCAGAGGCGATCTCTGCTTAACATACAAGGCCATGTCAAACCCTGAGCTGTTGGACATGCTCTACTTAAAGAAATCCCAATCCCTCAGAGCCACATGCTCCAGGGATCTAAACATTGTCATTACAATGAACAAAACATGCTGGAGGGATAGGTTCCTGACCCAGAGACTCCCCATACTCTGGAATAGACTGCTCATACATATCAAGTAGAATGCCTCCTTGGCCCTCTTCAAAAGGAAACTTGATGATTGGATGGGAGATAGGAAATTCACCCCGGGGATCATGTCAGTTGCCCTGCTAGACAGGGGTCCAGAGAAGTAAATAGTGTGGGAAGAAATATCCAGGGAATTGTTATGGCTATGCTTGTATAGGCCCTAGGGCTGATAGCCTAGTACCAACCTATGAACCTATGAACCTATGGCTCCAAATAGAAAATGCACCAAACAAGCCTGTATACGAACTCAGTTTATTTCAGTAAAAACACACCAAGATTACACGCTTTCATCTTTCACATAGAAGGCGTCATAAGAATAAAGCAAACTAATTCAAGAACCATTTTTATACCAGTACATGTTACATAATAGATAAAATTGAGCCAATGGTATTGTCAAAAAAGTCACAAGTAAAATGGTCACATGAGCAATATTAAATACACAGGATGTTAATATTCAAACTAGCTTAACTTTTTACAAATAGGAAACTGTTATATATATTAAATACCTTCAGCATATGTTTAAAAATGCAGGCCCAGTAATGCATGTAAAAATGTTAAAATGCTTAAAGTTTCATAGATTTTTCTTTCAGGGCTGGAAGTATTATCAAAGAATCTATTATACCTGGTGGGAAATTATCTGCTAGTCTGAGTTGCCAAACCAGCTCTTTTTTACTTAATAAATTCTTCCAGTCACCCCCCCCCCCCCAATCTATGTCCACAATATCCAAAATACCAAATTTAAAACCTTTAAAATTAGAGCAAGTGAGGGAATGCCTATATATAATGCACTTGTATCCTTCTTGTTTTTAACATTATATACATGCTCATAGATTCTGCTTTTCAATGCCCTCTCCATTTCCCCATTTTCCCAACATAGAATCCGTTGCACCTATCACATAGAGCAAGGTACACCACTCTGGTGGTAAAACAATTTCCTTTCTTGAATATAACCTTAGATGCCATCTTATTAGCAAGGTGGGTTTGAGGTGCTTTGAAAATAGTAGTACATTGGGAGCACCTCCCACAAGGTATTGTACCACAACCACCTTCTATCAGTAAATTGAACTTGTTTTCCATAAGATGTTTAGTATTCATGCCCACCTTGCTGATAAAAACTGATTTATCTCCCACTGCAGTTAACACATCATTATTTATCCTAAATATACTCAAATTCTTTTTTTGGTACCATTGGTTCAATTTTATCCATTATGTAACATTACTGGTATAAAAATGGTTCTTGAATTAGTGTGCTTTATTCTGATGAAGTCTTCTATGCGAAAGACGAAAGCGCTTAATCTTGGTGTGTTTTTATGGCAATAAATGGAGTTCATATACAGGCTTGTTTGCTGCATTTTCAATTTGGTTCCTGGTCTTCTGTTATTCCCACTGCAAAAGATATTTGGATTTAAGCACCTATGGCTAACAGACTGAGGTGGACCGCCTACCTGACTTTTACTATAGTTCAGATGATCTGTGTAACCTTGGTGGGTTAGCAGGGGAATATCTGTGTGATGACCGTGCACTGGCCCAGTAATCAAGGAGCCTCAGTTCTCACCACTAGCACCAGTGAGGGGCATGTACATTGGGAAGGATAATAAGTACACACACAGTAAAGCACAATGTCCCTTAAGAGCACACAGAGATAACAATCAGTCTGGGGCTGTTTTTTCCTTTTCACTCCAGATCCCCAATAAGACTCCCCACTGGCACAGCTATAGGGTACAGATCTCAGCTGAGTGGTCAAGCCAAAACCTTCAGCACCCTCTCTGTCCAACCAGTGCTTCGTGTCCCTAGCTAACATACACACAATTATATACAAACACACAGTCCTGGGGAAGGCTGGCACAGGTTCTCCAGCTATGCCCCCTTCTGTCCAGACTATAAGGTAGAAATCATTGCCACCAACCACTACTTATCAGCTATTAATAAGGCCCTTCCCAAAGGGTGACCAATTCTACTGTGTAATGTTACTGTTATCCAAATAGTGTGACCCGGGGCTAAGGCCATTCAAGAGTGGCTTAGTACAGTATCACCAAATATATGCACGTACTCTGAGAGCTTAAATTATCTCTACACAAAACAGCCACAGTTGAAAGGTTTAAAATATTTAATAATAAATAATAAAAACACAAGACAATACTCGTCAATTCAACACAGTGCTAATAGAGAGTTCAGAAATCATAGGAAAATACTTTAAAACAATATTGTAGGATAGTCTCACATAAATATAGAAAACAGCTAGACTAATATGGCTATATTTATATCTATCTCTAAGAGAAATACTAAGATCTAAATAACTTTACTTACAGAGCAAAGCACAGTGCTGGTGAGTTGTTAACAGGTCTGAAAACAAATACAAATGCTCAGTCTTTCTCTCTGAGAAAGTTTTAAATTGATAATACCCCTTACTGCTGAGTCATTTTAGATTACATCATTCTTAACACTTCTACTTAAGTTTCCCAGGCTCACAGAACTTAAAATTTTAACATTTCTTTTTGTAATTTGAACCTGCAGGAAGCCACAGCAATAAAAGACACTTTACATATAAAAACTAGTAATTATATGTGGCTTAGAACAATAGAAGAATTTCCTAGCCCAGACATCCTGTCTCCAAGCTTGAGATCACACACATTGGTAAAATGCTTTACTTATCAGATTTCTTCCAGCAGGGTGTACTGTGGTTACATTTTTGAAGCTCAGAACATGACACAATTTTCCTATATGTGTTACACAGGCTTGTGGATCATATTAATATTTACAATGACATAGAATTACTTACAAACTTCTATCTAGCTAGGCTGGCAGCCTTCAAATCTGGATTAAACAACTCTCAGTAATGGCAGACATTTACCATGTCCATTAATGCTGTACTCTGCAATGTATTGATTTTATGTACTAAACTTCTAACATTATCTGCTACAAGAATTACGTCTTTTAGAATATCATGGCAAGAGCTGACACCATGAATTTTGCCCCCCCCCCCAAAAAAAAAGTGTTTTCTCAACTTGTTGGCAAGACATCTTGTCCAGATGCTCCACCTAGTAGTTAACACATAAAAAATATTATAATTTGGTAAGCAACCCTTCTCAAAGATAAATATGTTTGATATTATCCAAACATCTGACACAATAACTAAAGGAACTGTTTAAATCCTGGTTATGTTACCTAAACCTAGGAGAAAGAAAATGTCAATGAATTAGAAGTTATTCCTTACAAGCAGCAAATTCCATGGTTTCTTTAACAGCATCCAACGTTACATTTAACACTGGTTTCACATCCAGGAAGAAAGAGGTCATCATCCCTCTCTACTCATCCCTCATTAGACCAGTCATCGAATATAATGCCCCGTTTGGCATGTACCTGACCAGACACCTACAACAACTGGAGAGGCCGCGAAAGTACCTCACAAAAAGGATCCTAGGCCTTAAACATATGTTCTACATGGACAGACTCAAGAAACTTCAGCTGTTCACAGTCTCTTATTGTCTACTTAAAGGTGATCTCTGCTTGACTTACAAAGCCATGTCCGACCCAGCCCTACTTGAAATGCTACACCTAAAGAAATCCCAATCCCCCGCATCACACTGTCCAGAGATCACAACCTCATTACCACAATTAACAGAACATGCTGGAGGGACAGGTTTATATCCCAAAGACTGCTCATACTCTGGAATAAGCTTCCCATTCATGTCAAGCAGAGGACCTCGCTGGGCCTCTTCAAGGGAAATCTTGATGAGGGGATGGGTAACACAAAGTTCACCCCAGGGATCACTCCAGTTGCCCTACTGGATATGGGCACTGTGAACTAACATCGGGTGGCATGGTGCCTGGGCAATATTTGAGGGTTGGCTTGTAAAGGGTCCAGGGCCATTAGCCTAGTACACAACTATGAAACTATGAACACTGGTATTGCCCATATCATTCAGACCAGTACAGGCCACAATATGATTATAAGCATCCTTTGAGTTTTTAAGTTTGAAAATAGCATCCCTGACATCCATTAGTTTGCATCCTGGTAAGCAGGGGGCTGTAGCATTACTCCTAGTTTTCCTTACGGTAAGGTTCCATAGCCCCCTCTAGGGTGGAGTCCCCAATAACAAGTAGCTCAGAGAAAAATTAAGCACTGGTGAGTAATTATTTTGTGGAAAATTAATTACATTTGGTTACTATATGGACACATACATCAGAAATAACATTTAAAGACTGGAAATTCATGACTGGTATTGCTTTATTCTCCCCTAAAGTAAGTCTCTATTTCTTCCTAAAAATACTGCAATCAGGGAGTCCTGATTGCTATCAAGATGTTTATTGCCTTTATGCTGAACAGTGTATTGGTGACTTGCCCCTTATAGGGAGTCGTCAGTGACTTCAGGGTGAATGTCATCATAGAAAATGTTAGGAAAAGTTTCTTTATAGATAATAGCTGAACAATATATACATAGGGGAACATTATCCAAGGCATCGTTTGTAAACTGAAAAACTATGGAAATAAAAATGTATCCTCATCCCTGGTATGATCCAACCACAAAGCAGTCACTTTCGAAGTCAGCATCTCCCCCAACCCTCCTCCCCCAACCCTCCTCCCCACAACTAGAGTCAAACAAAAAAACTTCTCCAAAGCTGATTATGGCCTCCTGAGGGAAGGTATAAACAGCTTCACAGCCCCCTCCCTTCCACAGAAACTGGCAATTATGTCCAAACTTACACCAAAGTACTATATGAGCATTTATATAACTGCATGGAATCAGGAATACCAGACAGGATGAAATCATCCTCCTCTACAATCTACAATAAATTAACTCTATAATAAAATGAAAAAAAATGCTGTCCAGGACCACAAAGGAGCAGGTGTCTAATTGGAAGCAATCTCTCCTTAGCCTGAACAAGCAAACAAGAGCACTAGTGAAATCCTTCAAAGCAAACTTTGAGTCCAAACTGGCCACATCTTCTAAAGACATTCATAAGGCTTTCTTCACATATGTCCACAATCTCAAGGTAAGCACCCAGATCTGCTCAAAACCGGTGGTCGAGGACACCACATACACAAACCCTGTAGATATAGCCAACCTGCTGGCAGACAGGTTCAGTGAAAACTTCACTCCTCTGTTCCCCCATCAGTAAAACAATACATTCCGCAGTACCTGCTCCCCTCCCCTTATCTCTAGGGAGCAAGTCATCACTGCCCTGTCAAAAGCAAAAAATGAAGCCTCCATGGGACCCAATAACATCCCAGGCTGCATCCTACATGAACTCAGGCAGGAACTTGCAGCACCATTAGGTACCCTATTCAACCAAAGCCTGAGTACCAGCTTTGTCCCAGCCGAGTGGAGGACAGCTACTGTCATCCCTTTGCACAAAGGAGGAGCGCCTACTGATCCAGGAAATTATAGACCCATCAGCCTAACTAGCCTGATCTGCAAGGCCATGGAGTGGATTATCATGGACCTCATTAACAAGGACATTAGCAACCTCCAGACACTGACCCCACACAGTTTGGTTTTGTCAAGGGTAGGTCATGTCTGTTAAATTTGGTCGACTTCTTTGAGACAGTCACCAAGGCCATAGACAAGGGGAAGACGGTGCACACCACCTTCCTTGACCTGGTCAAGGCCTTCAATACTATTCCCCACTCAGGTATAATAGGTAAACTCTCTCAACTAGAAATCAATCCATATGTTACCAGATGGGTAGCAAACTGGCTCACTGATAGAACCCACCTAGTCAAAACAGGGGAAGCTATCTGAAGTAGTAGACCTGTAAGATGCGGTGTACCCCAAGGATCAGTCTTGGGGCCTCTGCTGTTTGGGATATACTTCTCAGAGGTGCAGGCCAAATCTAGTGGGCTATGGCTGACCAAGTTTGCAGATGATTCCAAGCTGGGTGCTGTCATCAACTCTCTAGTGATGTGGACATCCTCCAAGAGGGTCTCACCCAAACAAATGACTGGTGCCAGAAACATAGCCTCAAACTGAATGCAAAGAAATGCATCATCATCCCTTTTGGGGAGAATGACATCCCCACAAATGATCACATTGATAATAAGGCACTAAACACGCAATCAGTAGTGAGGGACGTGGGAATCCAGGTTGATAGCAAACTGACTTTTGACCACCATATTGCCTCCATTGTATGGAAAGCTTTCTACATGGCCCACCTCATTAGTAAGGGTATCTCATCCAGGGACAAGGTGGTCATAACATCCCTGTATTCTTCACTTATAGGAAAGATTATTTAATACAATGCCCCTTTCAGCATGTACCTCACAAAGCACATGCAGCAGCTGGAGAGACCACAGAGATTCCTCACCCAGAGAATCCAGGGCCTCAAACATCTACCCTACACAGATAGACTAAAAGCCCTGTCCCTCTACTCAGTCTCCAACAGACTCCTCAGAGGTGACCTCTGTCTGGTATACAAAGCAATCTCAGACCCCGCCCTAATGGGACTGGTGCATATCCGCAAGTCAAGCTCTGCTCGAGTAACCCGCGCGCGAGACCTCAACCTGATCTGTGACATCAATAGGACTTGTTGGCAGGACAGATTTGTGTCCCAGAGACTCCCCCTTTTGTGGAATAGACTCCCTTTTCATGTAAAGCAGAGTACCTTATTAAACCTTTTTAAGCGCAGCCTGTATAACTGAATGGGGAATAAAAAATGTACCCTTGGGATTCTACCTATGTCCCTGCTGGACAGTGGCATAGGGTGCTGACCTGTTGGAACATGGGCTATATTCTTGGCTAGGCTTGTAAGGGCCTCAGGGCCACTAGCCTAGTAACTTCATATGATCCTATGATCCTCAGTCACTGTTTCTAAACTGGCTGTTCTCACATTTTTCACACAGTTGTTGCTGCCAAGGGACAGTGCTGAATCATTATTTGTTAACAACTTATATTATGCTATCCAGGCAAAGCTCATTAAATTAATTCTGGAACCGTATTTCTGACATGAAGTTACTACAGAGTGCTACAGTCACAGAATGTAATAGTGATTATTGAATCTATAAGCTCACCAAGAATAGGATCCCAGGACCATAGGAGATTAGTAGGCTATAAACTCAGAGGCCATTTTAAGCCTAGTCATTTCAACCCAATGTAATACTGTAGAGGTGCTAGTCATTACCCAAGCTTGCATTTAATGGTGGCTGCCCATGTCCAGGACGGTTGTGGGTGCTATCCCCTGTGAGAATTTACGGTGCCCCATCCACTGCTCCTCTTGAACAGTGTCATAAAGGTGCTCTGCTTCACATGAATTGGTAGCCTGTTTTAAAGACGTGGCAGTCACTGGGAGATAAATTTGTCTCTCTAGCATGTCCTATTTAAGTTGCAGGCCATTTTTAAGTCCCTGGAAGGGGTAGTCCTAGACCCATTTGATTTACAGATATGCAGTAAGTTCATTAGGTTTGGGTCTTGGGTTGCTCTGTAGGCCAGGTATAAGTCTACCTTAAGAAGTCTGTATGATATGGAGTATAGTGACAGCGATTATAGTCAGTCCATGTAGGGCACATGCTGGAGGCTGTTGATCTTGTTTGTTAGAAACCTCTAAGATCTCTCTAATTGCTGTAGTTGTTTACTAGAATACATACCAAATGGGGCATTATAGTCAATTATGTTATAACTTCTTTTGTTCTCGAAGTGATGCCTTTACTAATCAAGTGAGCTATGTGGAAAGCTTTCCTTACAATGATAGACACGTGGTGCTTGAAGTTAAGGTCGCTGTCAACATATGATCTCAGGTCCCTTACCTCTTCTTTGGTACTTAGGGTATTGTTATTAATTTGATAGTGTAAAGTCCACTTATGCTGTGCTGATGAAGCCATAAGAAGGCAAAAATATGCATGTCCACAGCTAGTGGGGTTTGGCTTTATTGGCCTGAATTTGCCATAACAGACTTAAAAAGAAAAAAATTTCATGGGCATTCAGAACTGCCATATAGCTGAAACACCTGATGTCCTTAAATGGTCATTTGCATATATCCAATGTGCCTCTAATACAAGAGGTTTAAGAAATCACACATTCACAGTCAGTAATTAACCTAATTTAAGCAACAAGCTTCAAAGTATAGAGCTGAACAGTTAAAAATAAAAATACAGTCCATGCAAACTCTGAAATACACAGTGTTTCTGGCATTCAGGTAATGAATTCTGTAAATTTATAATGTAGCAATGATTGCCAAATCTGTGAAGACCCTAGAAATGTTCAGTAATCCAAGCAACAACTTTATGCTATCCAGCTGAACAATTAGAATTTAGCAAGATCAGTTTACTAAAATGTTTCACTTGTGTATTGGCTGCTAATAATACCATATTAATCCAGACACCAACCTAGAGGAGATGCAGTAGAAGAAAAAATGTACATTGTATTTGAGAGGGTGGCCTAATGGTTAAGGTGTTTGCCTTACAAACACAAGGTGAAGGGTTTGAGTCTCACAAGGGATAATTGGCTAGGCTTAAAATGGCTTGCAAGGGCAGTTAGCTTAGTACTAGTCTATGAACCTACCTCAACCTAAAACTGCCCTATCAAAAGAAAAATCTGTCCTCTAGAACAGAAGTATACTTGGTTTAAAAAGAAAAAGAAACCTTCCCCTAATTTGTGTGGGTGCATTAGGTGAAAATAAGGAACAATTTCCACAAATATGCATGCAAACTAGCTTAGATGAAATGAAAACAAAGCATTTCTCCAATTGCTGGAAATTATTTATAAAGGCTTCACACTCCATTGTCCATCAACATTCTATTGCAATGTGACAAACCAATGTAATGAGTGCTCCCTTTGGCTGGAATACCCTTCACCACTATTAAGCGTGGGGACTGTATTTGGTTGTGGTAGCATTTTAGAACTCTACTCCTATTTTGCAGTCATGGCAGGGAGTAATTTATAAAGACTTCACCCTCCATTGTCATGAATGCAGTCCAGGGTACATTAATATCCTACTATAATGTTCCAAACTACTTCAATGAGTGCTCCCATTGGCTGGAATACACCCATCACTGCTAAGGGTGGGAACTTTGTTTAGTTGTGGAGGCATGTTTGTCTGCATAACAGGGAATTCCACTGACATTTTTTTTCCTATAATGCAAACATTTTTTTGCTCTATTTCTCAGCTCTTGTAGCCTAACTGGAGCATTTTTAAGCCTAGATATACATCCTAAATCTTTGACAAGTTCAGGTACCTTGGTAAGTGTAAATAGTGGCTTGGGAGATGAAACATTTACAAGCAGATGCCTTGGAAATGAACCATTTTCAGGATGCCTTTGTCCACTAGAAACAATGGTGCCAAACCAAGGATGAAGTTTCTATTCCCCATCTAATTGTCAAAGTTGCCTTTGAACTGGATTTGGAAAGAACTCTGCTTCATATAGACATTAAGCCAGTTCCAGACACAGGGTAGTCCCTGGGATATATATACCTGTCTCTCCATTAGGCCCTATATATATATCACACTCAGGGTTTCAGACTTTAGAAAGGGTAATTCTGGTGTTGTTTGTTTTGTGAATACGCACAAGGTCCATCAGAATGGTCTGATGATGCCTTGTATGCCAGGCATATATCTCTCTCAACAGCCTGTAGGAAACAAAATACAGGGATAGAGCTTTGAGAATGTCTGTATAGGACATGTTATTTAAGCAGTGCGTTTTTAAGTGAGCAACATCTGTGGACATTCTAGTTGTTGGATGTGTCTGGTCAGGTACATACTGCAGAACAGAGTGTGCATTTGTGTTTTTAAGAAGCATATCAAAGACTGAATGTGCATATATAAATAGCAGGCAGTTGCTATACTCAGTATCATTTTGAAAGTGCAGCCAGAGAGTGAGCATGTATGATGAATGTAGCTAGTTTATATATAAATTACCTAAGTTAAAGTTAATACTGCGGTGGTGGTGCTGCGGTAGCATTGTCGCCTCACAGTAAGACGTTGTCCTGTTCGATTCTCAGCTAAAGCATCTTCTGTGTGGAGACGTGCATGAGTGGGCATGCCTATATTGAAGGTTGTGCATCAGAGCTGGCAACTCAGTACGTAAAAATCTACTGCCAATCATTAGCGGACCGGAGTTCCGCTGTGGTGACCCCTAACCGGGAAAAGCTGAAAGACACAGCAACAACAACCTAAGTTAAAGTTAATGAGCTTCAATTGAGATGTGTTTGTACATAATAAAGCTGCTTGAACAGAACCCACGACATCTAGTCTATTACATCCTGACTAGACAAGTGACATACTGTCAGAAGTGGGATTCCAGAGACTGATATTCAGAGCCATGAGGTGCAGAAGTAACAGTGAAGGTAAACTAAGAGAAACGAACATGAAAAAGAGCCAGAAAAGAACTAAAGGTAATGAAAACTTGCACGAACAGTTTATTTTTTTAAGATAAAACAGAGCATTACAAGGGCACAAACTGCATTATTAAAGAAACAAGAGGCACAAAAGGTTTATTAATTAAACAAAATGTTGAAGATTAAGATATTTGATAAAACAATTATCAGAAAAGCAAAATGAGTATGTTTAAAGCAAAATGAGTGTTTTCAGAGTAAAACAAGCACAGGAAAAGTACAATGGGCATGCAAAGAGATTAAATGAGCAAAACTAATATAATAAGGGCAAAAAGAGCACATTAAGCATAAATATAGCAAGGCGACTGCATGTTTTTTGGCAACGTGCTGTGTTTTGGCATAATTACAACTTTGTATTGTATCAAGGGCATAACTAGAGTTATTTGAAGTATCTCAAAGTGTGTAAACGTGCTTACAGTGTGTGCTTATTACTGTGCATTTATTTGGAAGAGTTTATGTGTGTGCAAAGTGCAACTATTTTGTGAAGTACAGTCAAAGCACAGCCATTTTGAAAAGTGTCTTGTGCTGGGTATGTCTATTCACAAAGTGCAGCCATTACAGAGTGTTTCTTGTACTGTAAAGCATTATCTAGCAATGTACCACCATTCTTGGGAAGTTTCAGTGTGCTGTGTACTGTTTATTTGCAAAGTGCAGTTATTTGAAATGTTTCTTACACTGATAAGAGGTGATTTCTTGCAGTACAACAATTTTGAGAGTATTACAGTGCCCAATAGACTTATTTTGCAAAGTTCAGTTATTCAAAGGCTTGTGCTATTGGACTAAGTTACAAATACTGGCATAAATTTCTGGCATATGTGTATGTGTGTGTGTTTGGGCATATTTGCAAAATCCTTCACTGGCATGTGTTAATATGGCAGATGGATTTCAAAATCCCTCACCACTTGCATTTGATTAGAATATTGCAGAGAATTGAAGAATATTTGAGCAAGAGTATAATATTTCTGTACAAGCAGCTTATTCTGAGAAAGATGCATGCACCAGGGCATTCATTTTGCTAAACTTAGCTGGGTCAGACGCCATTGAAAGAGAACATTCATTTGTTTATGCATCAGCAGTATATGAAGGAGAAGGTGAAAATCATCATATTATTGTACAGGCAGAATCAAGGGAAGACCCCGAATGCTTGAAGTGCAAATTCAGGGAAATGTGCAACCCCCAGACAAATATTACATTAGAGAGGCATTTGTTTTACACAAGAGATCAGAAGCCAGGGGATAGTTTTGCAGCTTATATTACTGACCTGAGAAATAAAACAGAAAAGTGTCAATCTGGTGACTTAAAATATGAGTTAATAAGGGATAGGCTTGTGTGTGGTATTAATAGTGCTTTTGTGAGTAAGATTTTGCTTTGTGACACTGATTTAATGTTGAGTAAAGCCATTGAGATTTCACAAATCCATGAAGTTACAGAAAGACATGCGAGTATGCTTGCAAGTGACAAGAGCATGGTTTCAGCAGGCTCCAGAACTAATGTAGATAGCATGCAACATGTGAAAAACAGAATCAGGCCAAAGCACATGGCAGCCACAGCCCCTGCTGGTTCAAATCCTCATAACTGATGACTTTCGGTACCCTGTTAGGCCAATATAGATTCCTAAGGATGCCATTTGGAATAAATTCTGTAAGTGAAGTCCTCCAGCATGCAATGGAGCAATTTTTTTCAGGTTATCCTTGTGCCATAGCAGTAGATGATGTATTGGTTGGAGGCAACGGTGAAACGGAGCATGACAGAAACCTTAAAAGAGTTCTAGACAGAGCATGAGAAGTGAACTTAAAGCTCAGTCCTCTAAAATCTAAATTCAGACTACCAGAAGACTACCAGAAGTTACATATGCAGGTAATTTATTTACCAGCACTGGCTTAAGACCAGACCTATATAAGCAAGCAGCTATTCTTGATATGTCAGCACTAGATAATATTCAAGCTCTACAGTGTTTTCTTGGCATGGTCTACTTTTTAGGCAAGTTTATACCACACTTCAGTGAGTTGACAGCACCTTTAAGAGAGCTAACATGCAAAAATGTTACATGGTCTTTGTTGGAACAGCACCAGAGAGCATTTGAAAAACTTAAGCAGAAAATTGCTACCCTACCTACATTAAGATGCTATGATGTCAATAAACCAGTCACTCTTTCCTGTGATGCTTCAAAATTTTGGTTTTGGTGCAGTTATTCTTCAAGAAGGCAGACCAGTAACCTATGCATCTAGAACACTTACCAAACTGAAATGCAGTATGCCAAAATTGAGGAAGCACTTTTGACAGTAGTATTTGCATGTTCAAAGTTTCATGATTATATCTATGGCCGAGCTATTAAGATTGAAACTGATTACCAACCTCTAGTTACTATTCTAAAGAAGCCTATGCATTCAGCTCCAGTGAGATTACATAAAATGATGCTCAAATTACAAAAGTACAACTTCAAAATGGTCAATACAAAAGGTAAACTTCTTTATCTGGCTATCTTGTCCAGATCACCCAGAAATACAATGGAACAGCTTGAAGCGGAGAATTTTGACTTTGATGTAATGGCAGTGCGTAATTATTCTGCCACAGGACTTGAAGAGCTGAGAGATCACACAACAACTGATCCAATTTTGCAAAAGCTCAATCACTACATTAATGTTAGATGGCCGTGAAAGCAATCTAGTGTACCACCTGAAGTGCAAACCTATTTTGCTTATAGAGATAAGACGTTGAGGAAAGATGGCATTATTTTCAAAGGTCCTAAAATTGATGTTCCTGCTTCCTTACAACATGAATATTTCCAGATTTTGCATCGTGGTCACCCAGGTTCCGAATCTTCACTAGTGAAAGACATCGATAAAGTAATTTCTTCTTGTTCAGTATGTGATAGTACTAAACTGCATTTGCAAAGAGAACCAATCAGCTAAGTCAGGTTCCTGAACTACCTTGGTCAACAGCAGCCTCTGACATATTCAAGTGGAATAATCAGTATTACTTAGTATTGGTAGACTCTTATTCGAACTGGTTTGAGATTGATTTACTAACTAATCTAACATCCATTACTGTTATTACCAAATTGAAATGTAATTTCTCAGTCCATGATAGTCCACACAAAGTTATTTCTGACAACAGTACTCAGTTTACCAGTCAGTTGTTTCAGAAATTTTCAAGAGAATGGGACTTCGTACATGTTACTGGTAAGCCAGAATATCCACAGTCAAATGGACTAGCTGAACATGCAGTGCAAAGTGCAAAGCAATTACTTGAAAGGTCAAAATGTGATAATACTGATGTCTTTTTAAATTTACTTAATCTCAGAAACATACCCCATGGTGATATACTTGGCTCGTCGGCTCAGAGACTTCTATCCGGGCAAACCAGAACAACACTGCCTATTAGTTCCAGTTTATTGAGGCCTAAAGCTAAAAACAACAGAACCATCAGAGCCGAATTATTCAGGAATCATTCTTTCCAGAAGCTTAGTTATGATAAATCGAGCAGATGTCCTCGTCCTTTGAAATAAAGAGAGACAGTGAGGATACAAACGACAAAAGGTTTCAACCAGATTGGTCAAGTAATAGGTATATGTACCATGCCAAGATCCTACTTCATAGAATCTGTGGGTGTGAAGTACAGGAGAAATTGCAGACATCTTCCTGTACCAGAATCCTTAGTGCAGTCATTGTTCCTGTGATACAGACTCTAGATCTCAGAGCAATTTAAACAATGTTCCTGTTCCAGAACATGTCTTACCTTCTACTTCCATTCCTGATAATGTTCCTGATATTCCTAAGGTTGAACATTCAGCAGAGACAGTTCCAGTTGCTAAGTCTAATTCTCAGTTTTATGTCACATGATTTGGTCATACTTCCAGACCTAGTGTGAAATACACAGTTACCTGGACATAACTGTATATATGTACCTAGTGTGCAAGTGTTACACTAAATGCACTACATAGTATGCAAAAAGTAGTGAGCCAGGATATAAAGAACATTATGGGAGAAGATGTAGTTTCTTATCAAAGATGTATGATAGTAGCAGGAGATTGGAATACTTGGAAATAAGGAAGATATCTCTGCAAAGCCAAGATACCATAGAATACCAGATGAGGGTACATACTTTGAGAAATATGAGCATGATGTTGGGCTTATTAATGTAATGAAAAATAAAGCAATAGTAAATGAAACATGCACATTTTTCAGTGAAATATGGTTTCTATGGAAGATTAGATAGATGTTATTTTTCAAAATAATACTGAAACATGGTCCAAACCATGAAAACACATCTAGTGATAGTGTCAGACCATGCACCTATGCAAACTGAGTTTTTTTGTAACCAAGGAAAGTAAATTGTGACAAACAGTGGCATTTTTCACTATTACTTCCAAAAAGGAAGCTGTTTACTGCTTGGGTAGATCAGACTTTAACTGAGATGTTATTAGATTTTAACCTATGTAGTAAAGGCCTTGCAAAGAACTAGGATAATTGTATACTGAATGTTAGAAATAGGGTCACAATGAAAGTACATGAGAATACTAGTCATGGTAGGTATTCTAGAGGGTTTAAAAAGTAAGAGATTTATAGAAACAAATATGGAATAAGTGGAAAACAACAGACTGAAGAGCAATTGAAAAGACGTTAGGGTGTCTATACAAGAGAATTTAAAAAACATGAATGAATGTACAGCAATGGCTTTAAAACAGGTATTTTCTTTATAATAACCATACAGCAATCATTGCTGGCTCAACTTTTGAGGCAACAAAAGGTTGAAAGGATGATAACTAAAATTGGAGTTATGAGAATGGCAAGGTAAAAATGGACTCAGGAAAATTATGAATGTTATAGCGAATCATTATAGTACATTACATAAACAACATTTAGTGGTTGAGAGTAACACATAGGAAATGGTAACATATTTCAGACTTTTACAACTTCCTTGAAACAGAAGGAGGGGTAATTAACTTCAAAACTAAAGGAAACCCATATTAAAGAAAAATGACAAACTAGAATACAGGGAAAACCTACGGCAGTGGTGGAATTCTAATAGAAGTGTGGAAAAAGAAGGAACAATAAATAATAAAAGTCTGACTAGTATTTTTACGAGAAAAATCCCCTTGATCAATGGCCATACAGACTTATTTCAATTCTTAATCATGATTGTAAAATGTTTATGACAACTTTGGTAAAAAATATATGAAAGATATAATAGATCTGGATTAGTATGGATTTATATAAGGTAGGCAAATGTTTGACAATATTATCAGAACCTTTATGATTTAAAGGGATGCATTAGACAATAATAATATATTGATGTTAAGCTGAAAAAGCATGCATAGTGTGAGCTGAGAATTTATGAAAAGATCCCTGGAGGCATTTGTGCTCATAGGTTATTAGGGCCCTTACATGCCTAGCCATGCACCTCAAACCATTCTGGTCCTGAGTATCATGGGCATCTCTATGTGGGGGACACATTATTAGTGAGGTAACTAAGGGAATTGAAAGGGGGTGTTAGGATACTACTTTTCTTATTGACTGCCTTTATCCATAAGGGACATGGGGGCCAGACTAGGGGTAAATTTACCATTTCACTTCCTGTTGTCAAGGTTTCATATTCAATGCCAAATGAAAGTAGCAGGTCAAAAGCTGCCTTAATATGACCCAGGAATGAACTCCATGTATGGGGAGCCTTGGGACACATATCTGTCTTTCTAGCATGTTCTGTTTATATCACAAGTGAAGTTTAGATCCTTGGATCTAGCATTTCTGTCACTGTTTGTTTTGTGCATGTGCAACAGATCCATCATGGCTGGGTCTGAGAAAGCCCTGTGTAAGCCAGTCAAAGCTCTGATGTCAGCAGCTTGTAGGAGACTGACTACAGAGACAGATACTTTAGGTGATCAGTGTAGGACAGGGTATTCTTGCCATGAATTCTCCTGGTAAGAAACCTTTGTGAGTGTTCCATCTGTTGCAAGTGCCTGGTTAGGTACGTACCAAAGAGGCATTGTACTTAATGATGGGTCTAATAAGGGCTGTGAAGAGTGGTACTATAACATTCTTGGACCTGGATGCCATACCCTTGTCTATAAGCTGGGTGACATAGAATGATTTTCTTACTATCTTATGTGCTGGACAAAGGTCACATTCCTGTCCATATATGTTACCACATCCTTGACTACTAGGTCAGCCCTTAGGGGGGTTGTTATTGATGGAGTAATTAACTTGGATTGACAGTTTCCCAAAAGATATTATAATGCATTTTTTAGCATTGAGTTTTTCCATAACTTTGGCACTAGTCATTTGTCTGTGTCAAACCTTCTTGCAAGATATTGGTGTCTTGGGGGGAATCTGTAATAGCTCCCAGTTTACAGTCATCTCTGAACTTTGTGAGCCAGAGGTCTTGAATGTTATCCTTATTTCTGAGAAGTAGATACCAAACAGCAGCGCCCCTAGCTGACTAGTCTCTTGTTGGAGGTGGCCTCACCAATACTGACTTCTTGGGTCCTGTCTGTGAACCAGCCAACAATCCAGTGAGTTATGCAGGGAGTTATGCCGGGAGTTATGCGTAGCTCAGAGAGCTTGTCAATAATGAGTGAGTGAGGTTTTGTATTGAATGCCTTGTCAGGGTCAAGATATGCAGCATGGACTGTTTTGTCCCGGTCCATTGCCTTGGTGGCCCTCTCAAAGAAGTTTACCAGGTTAAGTAGGCATGGCCTTCCTTTAATAAAGCTAACATGTGATAGGTCCAGTGTCTGTATGCTGCCAATGTTCTTGTTTATCATTTCCATAATAATTCATTCCATGGCTTTACATATTAGGCTTGTTAGATTGATGAGACAGTTGATGATCCATCCTTGTGTAGGGGCATGACTGTTGCAGTACTCCATTGTCTTGAAACGTGGCCTGTTTCAAGGCTGTAGTTGAAGAGTGCTTCAAGTGGTCTTGATAGGTCATGTTTTAAACTGTTCAGGAAGCAACCAGGGATGTTGCTGGGACCCAAACAGGAAGTATTCCAGGCTTTAGTCAGTGCTGCCAGTACCTGATCCCTGCTAATAGTTGAAGGAAGTATGTTGGAGGGGATTTCACTTGATGGAGCTGAGGGAAGTGAGGGGTGGATGATGTTAGAGCTGAATATATCAACGAGTAGATTTGCTAAGTCACCTTGATCAGTGAAGGTGGTATCATTAACCACCAGTTCAACACACTGATGTTTGTTACCTTTAAGGGTTCAGACATAGCTGAAGAAGGCCTTTTGATTTTCCTTATCCTGTGAAGTTATTCTGACCTTGTAGTTGACCTTGTTCAAGTTAATTAGACCTCTTAGTTTCTTGTTTAGTTGTAGAAGAGAGCACTTGCCTTTAAGGGAGTTGTTCTTCCTTATTTTGGCCATGAGTTTTCTTCTTTTATTATATACCCTGTTTAGGTGAGGATTCCACCAGTGGTGTGTGCTTTAGATTTATTTCTAGTAGGCATGGCAACCTCTATGCAGCCATTCACATGTTGTGTAGGCACTCTGAGAATAATTCTGCATAAGTAGTTGTGTTCTCAGGATTAGGTTGACCCTTGAATTTTGACAAACTGTTACTTAACAGGATGTAGTTTGCCTTTAAATCATTCCTAAATGTTACTGGTTTAGCTGGGTTTTCCAGGCTGATTTTTACTTCAAAAGATACAGCTTTGTGATCAGACCTGACTAGTGTGGATGTAACACACAGAGGAGGGGTTCAGCACTCCCATTGTTGGTGGGGTGTACACTATCTGTTCCAGGGTGTTTGTATTAATAAAGCCCAGGAAGTGTTGTGCCTAAGAGTTTGAGGCAATGGAAGATTCTCAGTGTATAGAGGTGTAGAAAAAGTCACTTATGAATAGGGTGTTTGGTTGAATAGTGAGCTCCTCTAGTAGGTTTAGGTAAGAGTTGTGAAACTCAAGGGTATAGACGGTGACCTGCAGCTAGCCAGGATATGGTGAGGAACATTATCTATGGTGACTTGCATGTGGATGAGCTCCATGGTATCACCCTGTATAACCAACCTGGAGTTATGTTTGTTGCTAACATAGATTGAGACACCTCCACCATTGGCCTCCGTCTGTGCTGTTGTTGGTCAAAATGTGTAGAAATCACTGTAGCCTTGCAGTGCTGGAGTACTTTCTATCATTTTGAACTAAGTCTTGGTCACAGCACAGATGTGCACATTTTCCAGAGTGAGGATAGCTAGATGGGTGTAGAGTTTTTTGTTTAGGGTCCGAGCGTTGAGCGGTAAGGTTGCTTGGAGACGTTTTCATTTGTTACTAGATTTATATTTTTGGCATTGCCATAAAAAGCTTTAAGGGAATGGATACAGTTTTAGCTAATATCCGACCACCTGGGGGGAGAGGTGCATCCCATCCTTGGCAAAGGAACATGGTTTGTTGTCCATGTCCTCCCATGCTGGATACTGAATCCCTCAGAATGACACCAGAAACTAAAGTCAGTTATGAAAATCTGTTCATATAGTGCCATCATCCTTGCTGAAGGCGAAATGCTGCTCAGTGCAGGGCTCATACCTGACTGTGACACATGTTCTGAGAGATCCATTATGTTTATTTTCATATAGTCCAGTGAAGTATGGCTCAGGTCATTTAAACCCACATGCACTGTGATAGAATCATACTGGTACTTTTGATGCAGTGACATAAATACTTGCATGGTATTGTGTCTCCTGGATCCAGACAGGCAACTAAATGTTATCTTCTCCTTCTGTCACCTGGTGAGTGGGGTATCTGTGTGTCACAGAAAAGAATCTGAGGTGACAAGAGTATTAGGTAAAGTATACAATTGCCTTATGGGCACTAACATGGACAACATTAATATTTAATATCTTCAGAGGAGCTCAGGCTAGGGTGAAGTGTGGTGGTCAGCTGTATGCTGTAAAGTGTTTAGCCTTATAAGTGGAATAAGTAGGCTTTTGCACTTTTACTGCGACTCTTTTTTTTATACGCTGAGCTATCTTGATACAAATGGAGAAATACTAATGAGAAAGTAACCCTTTTGTGAACAATATATTATGTTACCAGTTCAAAACATGATAACCACTACATTTGGTAAATTGAAATAGCTTAATAATATAGGACAATATAAAGTGAATGAAGCAAAAACAAAAGCAAAGTAATGTAATATGGCCCAGTGTATGAATTATACAAACTTTCCTCTTTTGTGGAGTCACAACAGGATGATATACTCATGGATTTGTTTGAAATAGGATATTGAGCAAATAGTTAAGTGGGAAGAAACTACTCAAGAGATTATAAGAAAGATAAGACTATGTTGTTGTTGTCTTTCAGCTTTTCCCGGTTAGGGGTCGCCACAGTGGTACTCCGGTCTGCTAATGATTGGCAGTAGATTTTCACGAATGCCGAAGTGCCAGCTCAATGTTCAACCTTCAATGAAGGCACACCCATTTACACATGTCTTTCGAATGCCCACCCAACCACGGGGAGAACATGCAGACTCCACACAGAAGGCACTCCCAGCTCTCCAACCGAGAATCGAACAGGAGAACCTCTTGCTGTGAGGCAACAATGCTACCACTGCACCACCGCTGGAAAATGTTATTTATTGATATAAATAATAGGATACAAGTGATTAAGAAGCTTTTTGCACTGCTGGTTCCCTATGTAAGTCAGACTTATGGATATCAACTGAGAGACCAGATATGGAAGAATATGCAAAAAGAAATTAAAGAATTTCTTTAGGATAACAAAAGGGGAAAAAGTGTAATGGAAAAAAATAATATTGACAAAGGAACAATGTGGTTTGAGACTTATAGACTTGGAGGCATACTACAAAACCATGCAACTTAGATTACTACATTTGTTTCAGGATTAAGACAATTTGTCCCTGTCCACTTCAATAAACAATAAATAATCCAGAAACTGCCAAAAGCAACAAAGTATTCCTCAACCTCAGAAGGAATGACACCACAGGAGCAATAATACTCATTCTGATGAAGTCCACATGATGGTGGATGAAAGCGCTTAATTCTACTACAAGTTTTATTTTTCTGTATGCTGCTATAATTTTTGTTAACGAGCTGTGGTCTTAATAAAGGACGTATTATTGCTCCAGCGGTGTCATTCCTTCTGAGGTTGAGGAACACTTCAATAAACACATCACACTGAATGATGTTTGACGACCTTTATTAAAATCCCATAAACATAACTTTGTTAACCAACATTTATTATTTACAACTGAAACATAGTATAGCTGAGTCCAATCTCAGAATAAACCAATGTAATGTTAATCAGGACAGCATGACCTTGCTCATTCTGACCCAGTAAGCAGCTTCCATGCCTCCACTAACTTACTTTACTTATGAAGCAGCATCCCACCACTCACTTCATTTACCATTTATTGAATTAAACATCCAACCAAATAAGCAGTGTCCTTACCTCCACTCGCTTATTTATCAAGCAGTCTCCAACTGCTCACTTTTCTTTCCCTGCTCATTGAAATGAACATCTAACACCAGAGGGGGTACAGGAGAGGGCAAATTTGTCAATTTTCTCTGCCCACCAGCCTGACCAGGCTGTTCCCCCGTTTTTCTACTACAGTTCCAACCCAACTTCTCATTAAAAGGCATTAACCAAACATCATTCAGTGTATGGCATCTTCTCTAACCAAACTAAATCCATGTCACCACTTTCCTAGGTCCTAACTCATAAATAACCAAAGTAGCCAAATGACTAAATAGCTATAATAAAACCCTGATCCCTCTACAATGCTCAAGTGACAAACCATAACCTCATAACCTAGCATAACCTCTGTATATTGGCTAAACTCTCACTTACCTGACCACCAATAGTAGCTCCACTATGTTTCCCGGGTCATTACCTGCTAAATGCACCACCAAAACACTGAACCCATGCCAAACAAAACCACACCAAAACAATGTACCACCCAAACTCTAAGAAGCCCAATGTCACTCAAAACAAAACAGCAATGATATGCCATCATGACTAACTGCATCCTCTTTTTCCACCCAATAGATATAACAGCGTTTGCAAACCATACCACTGCCATATCAACCAAATGAAAATGGACTCTATTCCCCCGAACCTCTCCTGCTATTACTATGATGCCTGATAAAGTAAAACCTACTTCAAAGTCCCACATCCCTCCTCTAGTCATCCTACCCTTCTGATGGTCTAGCCACAAACAAATCCCCCAAGAAGTATGCCCCAACCCAAGCCAACCAATGCAAATCTCCATAACCAATGCAATGCATGTATCAAAACTCAACAACATCCTTAATCTACTGCTTGCCCTTGGATTTCCCCTTTAAAGCTTTCCTTTCAATGTGCCACCTTTGCATCCAATAATGATACAAACCTTAAACATCTGTTAAGAGACCCAAAACCATGCCCTGCTTAATCCCTACAACTTCAGCCTAGCCACTGGAACACCTACGTCCTACCTATCCCCAACACTCACATACCTGCAATGTTCACCAAACCTTACCTCTCTTAAAAATCACACATATAACATATAACCTCCTATCAATCCAGATGAACAGAATATCGAACAAAGCAAATAATCTACCCATACCCCATTCCTACTCCACAGCTCCACAATCACTACCTCCCTTTATAAGAGATGAGTAACTCTACATATGGTCCCCACACTGCTTGATTCAATAGAAAATCCTTAAGAAAAACCCCATCTATTACCCATGTAATAAATTAACCTACACCATTCAGGATGTTGTAAACTCGAGTTAACCAACATACTTTTCCCGTCTGTCACTTGTACCACTGAATACGTACCCACACATTTCAAACCAGTGTGAAACTTAAATACTGACAAGGCCAAAGCCATATCCTACTGCAACCAAACCACCATGCACTACCTAAAACCTAAAAAAAAAAAAAATGAACGCCCATAGGTCCCCTCACATGTAGGTAGTAAGACAATAAAGCCACAAACCATACTTACGGTTTAAAATTTCTAAAGCCATCAGACTAACCCCCTCCACCTCAATGAATTAATATACCCTTGTATTCCCCACTCCAAACCCCTCTTTCCATTATCAACTGAATCCCATCCACATCAATGAATTCATATACCCTTGTATTCCCCACTCCAAACCCCTCTTTCCATTATTAACTGAATCCCATCCACATCAATGAATTCATATATCCTTGTACTTCCCATTCCAAATACTGCCTCCTAGTAAGAAAAGGTGAAAAGGCCCCCTCGCTGCCCTCGGGAATGAACTATCCCACCTGTAGATGGCCCCAACCTCCCCATAATTAAACCTAAATACCTACTTCACTGAACCCCTGACATATGTCATCCTTACTAGTCCCCACAGTACTCACATATTGCACAAACTCTCACACACCAAAATGAATAGGTAAAATTGTATCAGTACCCCCGACCTCACTCTGTGCAGCTCAGCAACATCCGCCACCTGATGAGACCACTTCTTTAAGTCCTCTGGCTGATACAAACCATGTGTTGTCACCAGCTGTGACCCCAATGCGTAGCACTCCAGCAACTGAAACACCCAGGGTAGCATCACCATATGCAAGAAGAGAGAAATGTAAATTAACTGACATACTAAAACCCATTTGAAGCCAACCTGCTCATCCTCTGAATGCCCTCACTACATCCACCTTCCCTTGCCACATCCACGGCCTTATTATAATCTTAATTGCAAGGCGTTATGTTTTTTTTTTTTTTTTTATGTGGGCTTTGTGCTGTGTTTGAGTGATGGCTGTGATAAGGCAGGCCCAAGCCTGCCGATGGGCCAACAGTCCATATCAAGAATACCTTACTGATATCCATGGTAAATCAAATTAACCATAATATTTTGTTAATTTTTTTTTTTTTACATATATAATTATATAAGTGAACAATATACCTTAACCCTCCTGTGACCCTGCTAGTTGCTATTGTTAATAAACCATTAGAATTCTGTGTTCCACCTCATGGTCCCCAGGCTACCCGCCCATGCCCTAATCATACCTTTCAGCTACTCTAAGCAAGAAATCTGGCCAACGTCACATTAAATATAGAGAAATCACACTTATCGGGCAAAGTATGCATCATACCCAATAAAAGATGCAAATTTACCATGTCACTAAAGTACAGATTTCCTTTAAAGGCAAACTGCATACCCTTGGCATGCCTAATTCAAAATATAACAGTGCTCGCTCCTGATAGAGGCCACTTGTGCTATAGCACAGCTAACCCGACACCACGAGAGTATACTACTCAACCTCTTACAGCTAGAAATCTATACAAACCATGAATAAACTGGGACCAATGTCCAAAAGAAACTCAAAGGTTGATAGAACAATGGGTTTTGCAGCAGCATGTATTTTCTGAAGGGGTATGAAGTCTAAAATGCACGTCTGTCATTTCCTAAACTTTATTGTTAGTAAGGTGCCATTAAATTTCCAGAAAACCATGAGTTTACGAAAAGTGCATGGTTGCAATAAGCTTGAAAACATAGCAAGGAACTGAATCTGAAACTTCACTAGCAGAAGCAGATAACGACTTAACCTGTAAGCCCTGTTGTGTTTTAGTGCAGCTAGCAATTCTGTGATGACTTTGTCAAACTTCCACCCCCTGTCTATATCTCTTTCCTAGCATCCTGTTTTTGAGAAATGCATTACTTAAGTGCCATATGTAATAAAATTTACCGTACAATTCTTGATTCATTTTTCTATAATAGAACTGCAACAGGGGCAAATTCTATACTTAAAAGTTTGCTAGATAAACCAGGCCCATGATAACCTCCAAAAGATGTGAAGCCTGAAACTCAATGCACATCACCACCTGGTGGCTTCACTTCTCAGATCATCCCTATAATTTGCTAGAAAAAAACACAAGTTTTAAGAGCAACAGACCACGTTCTGAGGTAGAAAAGTGAACCAGTGAAGAGCTATGCTACTTTTTTTTTCCTGTTAGAAAACCTAAGAGCGGCCCACCAAAGGAAACTCAATGAGTCCAAGACTGTCCAGCAATCACAATCCAGCACAACTCGTAGCACATCAGCAACCCCCTACTGTGACAGACCAGTAGACCCCTGGTACGGTGATAGAGCCAAACCATGATCCCCCACACAAGGAATAAAGGGCCTCCCCTTCAACTCGCTGACAATTTCCAGGATCCGCACTTAAAGACCAAACAACCTCTTAACCTGCCAGTCCAGCAAACCAATAAACCCCAAACCAGGGAAAACAAAAGTCTAAGCCAAGGACACTACTCAAACATGTCCCCCATTCCCACAGAAAGCCAGCGGAACTCATGAAAAAATTCAAGGTTGACAGAATAGCAGGTTTTGCCTTAATGTGAATTTACTGAAAGTTAAGACATCCGAAACTGAAATGCCTTTCCTCATTGTCAAATTTTGATCTGCAATGATATGCCACTTACTTGTCATAAAAACATACAAAACTATTAGGCACCAATATGGACATACTGTGAAACTCTGTACCCAAGAGGCATACTCCTTTTACTCCCCTCTCATTCTGTGTGCCATTAAGAGGTATGACCCCACTCTACTGGCAATTAGTGCCGCACAGCGCATGCTCCACAGCAGCAATTGTTAACCTTGCTCGGAACCTGGGAAAAGCCACTCTCAGCTTCAGCTGAGTGGAACACATCAGCATGGTTATGATATAGAGAGAAATCAGCAAATGCCGAAAGTAAAAGATCCACAGCAACCCTCCACATCAAGCAATCAGCAGCAGAAGCCCAGGAAACCAAACGAGAAAACACGGCTGACCACACTCACCAACCCCTGCCTACCCCTCTGTTTTATACTATATATTTATTTATTTATGTATTTATTTATTTGGTTATTTATTTTATTTAATATTTTATTTATATATATATATATATATATATATATATATATATATATATATATATATATATATTTGCATTCTTTTAGTGGAGAAGGGATATCTAATAACTGGTAACCCCCCCCCCTCCCCATAACAGTGATACTGTGAAAGCCCTCCCATCTCTCAAAGCCTGAAAGTACCCCATGACAAGTGGACACAAACTAGACAGCAAAGCCAAATCAATAGCATGAATGGCACCACCATCACCGGCCCTCTGGTCTGTTCCCGTATCCAAAACAGCAAATCAGGAATGAGGAAGAAGATGAAGAAGAAGAAAAAAAATAATTATACAAACACACAACCACCTACCATTGACCAACCCACCATCCACCAGCAACCCAATGCCTACCTGCATTCCTGGGACACCGACAGTCGTCTTGGACATGACCTTGCCTTAGCAAGTTCATGCCAAAATGTGATTCCTTGCCCAGTTACACTTACATAAACCACTTAAGCCCCACTCCACCTTTACTTCATTTACTCCCACTCATCCCTCCTTCCCATTTAACCCTTTCCTCCTCCCTACCTTCTTAACTCCCACTAATATTTATCTAAACCCCACTCTGAAGATGTCCCTGGACAAGCTGGTTTGTTACCAAATCTCATTTGCCCAAAATGGAAGCACATGGTAGTCATAACACACAAAGAGGTGACAACAGTATCACCAGCCAACATTTGGGCAGATCTAGCCTTATATACATAAAAACAGTAAGCAAGTTTTTAGGTTAAAGCAAGTTACATCATGAAAAAATAGAAATACCAGTAGTTTATACTACACATAGTTATAAGAAAGACACAGGAGAGAGAATGTAATGAATATTTTTTTATTTTATTTATTTATTGACATTTGTTAACTGGGTTTGTCCAACTGGGTTTGTGGCCCATTTTCAGTGGAGACCCAAGGAGAAAAGCTCCAGTAGTACATTTTAAACAAGTAAAATTTTAAACAATATTGATATAATAGCAGTTATAGCAAAAATATTCACATATGTTGGGTTACATGCATAAAGTTAAAGTTGTGTTAAAAAGAAGCTAAGTAACAATTTTACATTGATATAGTTCAATAGGTCAACAATAAATTTTTTTTGTTTGCATAAAATTATGCAAATGCATAGTAGACACATTGGAGAGAGAGGTGTAATGAGATACTAAGTATGATCCTTTTGAGGGTACATAAAGAGAAGGAAGACTAGGTAGGGTCATGGCAAGGGCAGGTTCTGGAATTGAGAAAATAAGCTTTTAGTTCATTTTTAAAGTGTGAGGTGTGGGAGATTGAATGTAAGTCAAGGGGAAGTTTGTTCCAAGCATGGGCAAGGGAGTGTTTGTAGAGTAGTTTGCCTACTGACCTTTTTGGGTGGTAGATATTAAGTACTTGTTGGTTAGAAGTATGGAGGGTCCGGGATCTGATGTAGATGGAGACTAAGGAAGATAGAGATGGACAGAAGGAGGGATTATAAAGAATAGAGTGTAGCATATGAAATTGATAAGATAGCAGAAATTGGGGAAGTTCAAGCCATTGAAGAGAGTTTAAAGAAATGCAGTGGTGTGAGTTGTATGGGGAGTTAGTAATAAATATGGCTATTTTATGGTAAGTTTGTTGGAGTTTGTTTAGAGTGGAGGCCTGAATATTGGTAAGAACTGGGGTGGCGTATAAGAGGGAGGAGAGGAGGAGTGCCTGGCCCAGGGTAAGTCTAGATTCAGGGGTTAGGAATTTTTTGTTCTGATATAGCAGACCTAGTTTCTGTTTTTTTTTTTTTTTATAGATTGTAGTATTTATAGGTTGAACTTTAGTTCATCATAGATAATGACCCCTAGGAGTTTTGTGTGTGTGTCAGGTTGGATAGTTGTACTGTTAGAAGATGTAATAAAAAAGGAGGTTTTGTGATGAGAAAGAGAACGGGGAAGGAAAAGTAGGAGTTTGGTCTTTTTGGGATTTAGGATCAATAGGTTGTGAGAGAGCCATTGTTCAGTGGATAGTAGGGCCTGTTGGGTCAGGGAGTGTAGTTCAGGAATGTTATTTGAGATGGATATAAGTGTGGAGTCGTCGGCATACTGAATAAGGGAGGATTCTTTGCATGAGGTGTAAAGATCATTGGTGAAGATGTTAAACAAAAGGGGTCCCAAGATGGAGCCTTGGGGAACACCAGTGGAGATGGGAAGGAAAGGTGAGGAGGATGAGAGCCATTTGACAGATTGTTCCCTGCCAGATAGGTAATTATTAAACCAGGCAAGTGCGGAGGGGGATAGGTGGAGATTTGTGAGTTTGGATAGTAGTAGAGGATGAGAGACAGTATTGAGGGCTTTGGAGAGATCTAGGAAGAGACAGGAAATGAGTTTATTGTTGTCTAGGGCCTCTGCAATGAAATGAGTGAAGGAGAGGAGGGCAATGGTGGTGCTGTGGTGAGGACAAAATCCATGTTGGGTAGGGGTAAGTAACTGGTGTTTGAGAAGGTGATTGAGAAGCTGTGAGTGAATTCATTTTTCTAATATCTTGGAGAGGGGGGGCAGAATGGCAATGGGTTGGTAGTTTGAGGGGTCAGTGGAGTTTCCACCTTTATGAAGAGGGATAGTGAAGAAAGATTTCCAAAGGGTGGGGACAGTTGATTCCAGAATAGATTGATTAATTAGTATAGATATAGGATAGGCAATTGAGTCAGCAGCAAGTTTGAGGAATGTAGGAGATAGATTGTCAGTGGAAGGAGAGCAAAGTTTTAGCTTGAGTAGTAAAGATTTGATGTAAGTAATGGTAACTTGCTCAAAAGAAAGCAAAGTTGTGTTAGTGGGACTTGGAGGGGTGGGTGTCAAAGTAGAGTTTGGCTTAGAGGTTACCAGATTTTGGATGGAAGAGATAAAGTGTTTATTCAGGAGGGTAGCTGCTTCCTGAGAGGAAGAGTTAGGGTATGGGGAGGGATTACAGGCCTTTCCAGGATAGAGGATGTTGTTGAGAGATGACCAAAATATTCGAGGATTGGATTTGTTGTTAAGCTGAGCAGAGCTATAGTATAACTTTTTGTCATTAGTTGTATGTTTTTTTTGAAAGGTTCCTCAGTTGCCTGAATTTTTGAAGAAAGGGTGGTTGTTTAGTTTTAATCCAGGTTTTCCAAGCCCAATCTCTTTGTTTCATAAGGGACCTAGTCTCTTTGGAGAGCCAGGGAGCATGATTTGATTTTACTCTGATCTTCCTAGAAGGAGCTAAGGAGTTTAGAGTATTCATGAAGATGCTATTGAAAGTGCTTACAGCATCATTTAGGGGGAGGTGTTTTAGGATGGACCAATCTATGTTGTGGAGAATGGAGTTAAATTGAGATGAATTGAAAGTCGATAGTTTTTGACAGTCTTTGATAAGGTGGGGTTTATGAATATGGGAGTAGTGTCTTAAGATGGTGGTAGGGAGATGATCACTGAGGGAGTCAGGTAAGGTGGTGGGATTGTGGTATTGGTGGGGGGAATTGGTAAGGATCTAGTCTATGATGGAGCTGGAAGTGGAATTTTTATGGAAGTGAGTGGGAGATGTTATAAGTTGATGGAAGCCGTGTAGGTGGATACTGAGTTGGGGAGAGTCAGTTGTGAGTTTGGACCAGTCAATGTTGACATCACCAAGGATAAGTGTCTCATATGGTATGTTGTGGGAGAACCAGGATCGGATGTTTTCAAGAATGGGCAGATTGTTACCAGGAGGAAGGTAGATAGAGGCATTTGCAAGTATTTTTGTGGGGATTCAGTTGGCAGTTGAGGATGATGATTTCAGCTGGGAGGAAGTCAGGAATTGGGGAAGAATATGGTGAGAGGTTAAGGTTGTTTGAGTAGAGGATGGCCACGCCACCACCTTTTTTTACAGGTCTATCAGATCGGAAGATATAACCTGGTGGGAGTATTTCACTATTTGAGATTTGTGGCTTGAGCCAGGTTTCAGATAGGAAGAGGATGTGAGGGGTATTGAGAGCTATCCATGAGTGCAGCTCAGTAACTTTATTTGCTAGGCTCTGAATATTCAATGAGTAAATAAAGTATTTGGATGGAGATGATTGTTGTATTGTATTTGGAGAAGAAAGAAACAAAGAACTGAGATTTTGGGGATGAGGTAATAAAATAGGATGAAGCTAGACTTTTTTGTGGGATTGAACTCAGATCGGTCAATCCAAACAATAAATAATATCACAAAAAGTACAAAACAGGACTGTTATTTTGAGCATTTTGAATACAGAAATGCTCCACTTTAAGTCATAGGAGTTTTACCTGCCCAGCTCTTGATGGGGAGCTGAATGAAAACAGTGTTGCCTACATCTTCGCTTTTATTTCTATCATGGAAAATACTAAATGTCTAATAGGCATTGCAAGTAGTTCAGTAGAAACAGAACTATTACAACAACAGATAATCTAAGATATTACGTATGCTATGACCAACTGGAATAGTCAGAATCCAGAAATCAGCTGACAAGCACTTGGAATGACAGGAAGCTGCTGTCATTGGATATGCAAACATCTAAGGCCCTATACTGTCAAGACAAGAGATGGTTTAACCTTGGGAAGGAATAAAAAACATGTTTATGACATTCAACCATTTTCATCCCAGTTCAATGAAGTTGTTGAAAAACTGGTAAGGGACAGTTTGATGCAGGAAATATTATGAGTACTCCAACCAGGGACTTTCAGAGTGGGATTCAAACATGTATCCTGGTTATAACAAGGTAAGAGCCAACTCTTCAGTTACCAGACATGATATTTGTTTGGCAGACAGAAGTAAGTCATAACCTGTTAACAAGCTTCACCCTGTAGTCCAGAGTTTGATTTCAAAAACCTCCATTTGCATAGTGGGTGACTCTGAGCAAGTCATTTAACCAGGCGACATTCTTGGATTATGGATGATATGGGTCTCTGTGGTTAACAAACGAGAACAGAATAAAATACAGTAAGAGCAAAATAACATCAGTTTATTTGATGATGACTATCATCTAGATGTGACCTTAGAAACTGTTGCAACCACACCATCAGTTAGTAATGACAGTAAAATCCCTAGATATGATGGAGGTAGTAGAAAACCATCCAGATGGAATGTTTTTCTTAATACGTACACACACACACACACACACACACACACACACACACACACACACACACAATATATATATATATATATATATATATATATTCACATAGATGATAAATATGCATACCATGAAAGTTAAGTATGTAAGTTATGCTATATGGCTTTTTCAAGCACTCAACTCCCCCTTCAAAATCAGAAGAGTTTGCAGCATTATTCTGTCTTTGGTGTGTAAATGTGTGTGTGTTTTGTGAGTGATAAAATTATGTATGTTTATGTTGTACTTTTGCATTACATTGTTATGTTAGGTTCAACAGCATAGTTTTTCTTGTCATAGATTGTTGCATATCATTCTGTGTTTATCTCTTGTGTATTTTTATTTGTCGCATTGTAGTACTGCATCATTTAAGTATGAGCGATTATTATATATGCATTTGTTTAGTTGGTATTTGTGACCCAAAAGGGGTGGTAGTTGTTACAACAAATATTATAACTGCATGCTTCTAAGAAGTCTCTGTGCTGTGCTACAGCAATGTTTTGATTTCTAGGAAAAATAAATGTGATTTCTAGGCACTGAAATGAAACGCAATTAATAACATCTTTTGTGAGGAAGCAATTGTTTGTTGAATCATATCAATATTTTATCCCGTTTACTGAAAAGCATTACTGAACCTGTATAGGGAAGGACAGGCTAGTATCCCTGATAATGATTCAGTACCAGGAAGCAGAAAAAGGATGCTTAATTCATCAGCTGGGGAGTTTGTGAAGACACATTGTAATCCTGCCATTGTTAAAAGATTGCAGCACATTTTTTAGAGGTCAGGTCTCATTCCAGTCGGTGAAATAAAAGTGAATCAGTGCTCTATCCCAGTAAGCAGATTCGAATATAAATAAGAAAAACAGAATTTTATGACAGTGAAACCAACCTACTGAATGTCTTGTTAATGGAATCCATGGTATAATGCATATTATACAACTGAGATGATGCAGAACAATCTCCTCATCCAATCACAATCTAGGATTGGAGTTTTCAGCAGAAATATTACTAATCATAAGAGAAAGGGTGACCTGTACATCACTACCCTGATTGCAAAAAGAACGTCCTCCAGCAGTGTGTTAATGTACAGGTAAAACTCATTAAAAACAAGTCTGCTACTTCACGGCAGTATATTAAGCTTATGTGAAGCTCAGACAATTAAAATATAAATGGACAGCACAAACTAAGTTAAAAAAAGTAAATGAAAGTCTGTGTGAGCATTTTTGTTGGTGTGTGTGTGTGTGTGTGTGTGTGTGTGTGTGTTTTATTAGCTGATGCTGCACTGTTGCTGAAAGATGCACAAAAAAGGAGGGATATAAAGTTTGATATTTTCTCTGGCATACTGATAGCAAATACCATCTTAAAACACTTGACCAGCTCAGATGTGCAGCACAAAGTCAAGTTTATACCCTTGGGTCATTTACTAATTAAACATTAACACTTAGGTAACTCTTTCTTTTTTTATTTAACGATTGTGCTTAACTGAAAAAAAACAAAATAAAAACATTTTGCAACAATACCAGTGAATGGGGGCGGGGGATGACTCTGTGTTTAAATATATGTATGTGTGTGTGTGTGTGTGTGTGTGTGTGTGTGTGTGTGTGTGTGTGTGTGTGTGTGTGTGTGTGTGTGTGTGTGCGTTTGTGTTTTTGAATGCATGTGTGTGTGTGTGAGTGTGTTTCTAAACATTAAATACTTGTGTATCTTTGTATTTTGATGTAGAGCAAGCTTGATTCATTAGGCAGAAGAACTATTTTACATCAGAAATATATAAAACATATAGTTTTAAACAAACAAACAAATATAAAACAATTCTGTAGATAGCTCACTCTCCAAGTACAATAATGCCCCCAGGGTGTCTGTTGAAATTAATACCATTTTAGGGGTGTAGAGACCCTCCGTCTGCAGTGTTGAGCCTCAGATCATCCCTGGGCATGCATTATTTCCACAATGACCCATACTCTGCCGGGCCCTATTGCTTTTCTAACATTCCACTTAGAACATTGTTGAACGTAATCTCAGTGCACTGGAGTAGATGATAAACTGCAGTCTAAAAAAATCAGTCTGTGTCTGATTTAAAAAGATAACATAGCATTGCAATGGAACACAGATCTCACATGACAGAAGAAAGTGCTACCAATTTAAACTCAGTTTTCAAACAAAAAAAAAAAACTTCCTGTTCACAACAATTGACAGCAACTTTTTTGCAGTAGCACAAAATCGTGCTGCATTAGTTACATCTGTGAAAAATCATGAAAGAAATCAAGTGGCAGCAGAAAGTACTTAGCGATTAAAGTTCTTCACTTAAACAACTGGAATATAGCAAAAAAATCTCTTTTCATATCAAGTCAAAACAAGTAATGCACTATCGCAAAAAGTTTGCTTCATGAGTGACACAAAACTATTGTAGTTATCAGGGTCTATATTATGAAAGCGAAAAACCGTATGCGCAAATACCAAAATATCGACCCCTATACTGTGAAACGCGAAAATCCCGAACGCACTAAACAACGAAAAAAAAAATCGAACTGTCATAGTTGGCCAACCCCACCACTACCTATATACTACCTACCCAAATAAAATAAATAAACCACATGCATACACTAACCAAACCCTACTTCATACCTAAAGTAAAGCACAAAACCCTACTTCTAACCTGACACTAAACTCCACATACACAACTAACTATGCACTTTCCTTAACCCCTCCCTAACCCTAAGGTCCATAACTACCACACACGTCCCCTATAGACATACATCCAGACAAAACAAATAATCCACATACATACATTTAACAAAACCCTACCTCCAACACTACTAAACCCCACATACAAAACTATCTATGCACTATCTTTAACCCCTCCCTAACCCTAAGGTCCGTAACTACCGCACATTTCCCCTACGAAAATATACACAAACAAAATAAATAACCTATATACATACATTTAACAAAACCCTACCTCTAACCCTAAACTAAATCTAACATACATTACTTATCTAAGCACTTACCTTAACCCGCACCCTATCCTAAACTCTGTAACTATCCAGCACTTACCTTATGTAGCTAATCCACAGACGGGCCAACCATGGAAATTCGATATTTCCATTTTCCCGGTTTTCGACTTTTGCTCTAAGTCCACTTCACACTATATGGTTCAACGTTTACGTATTCACGTAAATGTCTTTTCGCTCTCGTAATATAGACACCAGTTATCACTATGAAAAATCAAAGTCAATCATCGAACAGAAATGGAGAAAACAGTCAAAGATAAACTCTGAATAGGAAAGAAATGCAAAGAACATTGCTCAAACGAAAAAGACACATTTAAAAAAGTTTTTGTATACATAGCAGAAGAAGCTCCAACTTTGTATGCAAAATTATGAAAAAAATGTAAGCAGGAATAATATACAACAAAGGAGTCTGCCATAGAAATCCCACCGTAATAGGCTCACGTTCCACGTATTATTTCACTATTGAAGTACTGATTCATGTATAAAAATGGGAAGCAGGGTTATGGATGGATAGATGGATGGTGTTACATGTGATCACAATAAGGATTTAATTTTCAAAGTTATGCCTGCAGCACATTACACTGTTAGAAATGTAATTAATTATTTATTTTCATTCTATCTACCCATCCATTTATTTATTTATTTAGTTATTTAGTTATTCACTCATCCATCCATTCATTTAGTTTGTATTCTGCAGTACCAAGTGTTAATGTAATTCAGAATGTTTGTCTAAAGCAGCTTACTGTAGTCAGGGTACTAAAAAAGTAGATTCATCTAAACAAATATGTGTGATTATTATTTATTCTGTATGTCTTTATAATGTTTAAAAATAAGATTTTTTAAAAAATATATATATGTAAATATTTATATGATAGAATAATAGTATAGACAACAAATAATAACTTGAACATATTGATTTCAAAGTGTATAGAATGGCAACATAAATAGCAAAGCTTATGCATTTATTTAATCATATGTCTTCTATTTTTCAAAACTGGTTTGAGTGGAACTTTGTCATTTAAACCAGGATATAGATGTGCCATTGTTCTAATAATCCATGATGTTTCAACGGACTCAGTATAATTTTTAATATCACCACCTCTAATGTTCATGTTTATAACTTGTAATATGGTGAATGTAAAGTTATGCGCATTATCTGTGACCCCCCCCCCATTTGCCTACTGTACATCTCTGAGAGAGTCAGCCAATCAGACAATTCTCTTGGGTCACTCTTGAATGTCGATACTTGTATTTATTAGTTATACCTGGTCGCCAAATGAAGAAAAGAAAGAAAGAAAGAAAAAGAAAAAAAGAAAGTCAGCCCAGGAAAAGCAATAAAGAATGATGTTTTATTAAAAAGAAATTATCTGCATGCTTAAGTTATCCAGAGCTAAGAATTACCATGAACTGTGAATGCAGACCTCAAGATTCCTTCTTCATTTGCTAAAAAGGACTAGAAAGGCATGATAAAGGACCAAAGAACATTTTTACAGAGTTCTAATCATATCTGATAGCCTCCTTCAAGAAATTATTCCTTTATTTTATTTTATTTTATTTTATTTTAAAGGTTCATACTGTGTTGTACCATATTATAGCATGCCTTTGGACTATATCTGGCTTGCAAAATAGACAATAAAAATATTTGCTATGATAAATGGAAACTTTATTGTACACATTGCATGATAATATAGCTACAGGGTTAAGAATGTAAACCAATAATGAGATATATTCTGCAGTCCTGAGCTTGATAGCTTCTATTTCCACTTAGGAACTTATCAAACAGTTCAGAGGAATTTTCCCTGGTGTCCTGGACAAACATCCAGAATGAGGACCCCTTCAAGCCTCTCTGAAAATAGCCATACCAGATAACAAAGATAAGTAAGCAGAATAAAACCATCCAATTCTAATCATGTCCCTTAACCAGACAGTGCTCATACATCATCCAGAAGGGATGCAGTTGTGTTGAGCAAGCTTACCCAAAAACAAAGGAATAAAATAAAAAAAAAGGTTTTAATTACACATAGAAAAGGGAAGGAATGCCATAGCAGAAAATGTTTAAAAAGGGAAGTATGCTGCAATGGAAAATTAAACACCTTTCAACCAGTCTGAGAAGTGAGTGTTTATACTTTCAGCTGCCTTTACACTTGAAGCTGTTTTGCCACAGGGCTGAAGATCAGCAACGAATGCTTGAAATATGTTTTGCAGCTGTTTATTAATATGGTATAAAACTGAATATCAGAAAGTGACCTATGAAATGACTTTTTGTGACTCGTGATTCATACACTCAAAGGAATAATGCTGTCAAACATTTACACAGCCACAGAGTGATGCCATGGTGAAGTTAAAAAGTAATGTATTTGATTTTTATTTTATGAAATCAGGCAATGAGATTAAAAAATATATTTGTACAAATAAAGTATCATTATTTTTTTCCTGGAATAGTAAATAGTAAGGTTAAAATATCCAGACAACTACAAAGATTGCTTTTTATACCCATGATATCATGTGTCTTTGATTTAGTAGAAGATGACTGCCTGACCTGAATAAAAGGCACGTCTCCCAGACAGGATTTCATATGGGATACTGACTCAAGGGTATAAACTTGACTTTGTGCTGCACATCTGAGCTGGTCAAGTGTTTTAAGATGGTATTTGCTATCAGTATGCCAGAGAAAATATCAAACTTTATATCCCTCCTTTTTGTGCACCTTTCAGCAACAGTGCAGCATCAGCTAATACAACACACACATAGAGACACACACACACACACACACACACACACACACACACACACACACACACACACACACACACACACACACACACGCACACAGATATGTATTGCAAGCACTATATAGGCTAAGCAATTTGATCGTAGATCTCTTTATTTTGAACTGTAATCATAGGGGGGAGGGTACCTGATGCTCATATTTGGATGCCTCTAAAAGCTGAGTTGTCATGGTAACTTATGACACACACAGGATATCATAGCAACCTTTTATGTAACTAATACAGAATTCAGTTTCCTTAACCAATAAACAAATACTGAACACTAATTTCCTTTATCTTTCAATTCCTTCTGTGTTGCTATATGAATTTCTGCATTTAAGAATGCAGTAGTCTTCATATTTTAAGCTTATGTTTACTTTTCTTGACATTACATGGAAAACACAAGCAACATCTAAGATTTTGTATAAAGATGATGGACTTCATTTTACTTATCAAGTGCTGTTCTTTTGATTCTTACATGTGTGCCTTACTGGTCATTAAAGGCATTTAAGTAAAAAAATATTTTCATTGTCAGGTAAGCTTATATATCTTTCATGCAAGTATAGTCTGGCCTTATCACAGGTACTGGGAAAACTTACTTATACCTAACTTTAGTTTGTGCATGTTGGATAAACTGCCATTCTCCTTAGCAGATTAGTCATTCAGCAAATTCTCAGATTCTTGTTAACCAGCAATGATAATTCAAACCCGCAGTCTGGCTGGCAGCTATGTGCTAGATGTGTAACCTTCCAGATGTGTAACTTCATACTCTTAGTATTATCGATGGGGTTTGGTTTCCTCAGCCTCCATTTACCTACCATATGACTTTGAGAAAGTAACTCAATTAGACAGTGCTCCCAAGTCACTGCTGGAAAGGGACACTTGTATCCAGTGGGCTTACCCAATTAGCTTATCCTATAACTGACCATTAGGAAAGCTTGGTGCCCTTTCTGCCATTGCTGAGTCTACCTAGCCCTTGTTGCCTACAACAAACTGATTATGATCAGGATCAGGACCAGCAAGGAGATCAAGGCATTCCTTGTTCCCATCATAATGCTGCCAGTAGTATTTTGCTACCTATTTCTCTTCCCGTATGTGTGTTCATAGAACATCCCATGGGTAGGACATGCAAAAGGCACACCATGCTGATCCGATCCTCACTTCTGCAAGGAACTGATGTCAGCAATCTACCCCACCCACCCTCAAAAAGCACTTCATGATTATTTCCTTAGCCTCTGCCAACTAACTGTATATACATCTCTACCTTTTCCTCTCCTAGGATATGCATCCCCATCCTCCTCTGTGTTAAAGTCAGGGCTTTATCCCTTTATGTCATTGTTGTGAGATCTACCAATCTGTTCTGCTTACTTTTTAAACGGTTTACTATCAAAAGGTCGATTGCCACTCCATCGAACGTCGGATGGTCGATATCGGAAGGTCGGATATATCGAATGTCGAAGTCGAAATATCAATCTAGGAACGGTATTACCATGGGTTGAGGTAGGAGTACGTATTAGTCGTACCTACGAACTTCTCCCCTACCTTGACCCATGGTGGAACCCATTTCGAGATTGGTTTCGATAAAACGGTTCGGCCTTCCGGTGTCGACCATCCGACGTTCGATGGAGTGGCAATCGACCATTTGATAGTAAACCTTTTTAAACACATGATTTTTGCTTAAAACAGCTCAAATTCTACTTAGGTTCATCAGTAAATGCTAGGCTATTGGTATAGATATTAGTATATCAGTGGCATATCGCCTGCTCAGAGGCGATCTGTGCCTGATGTATAAAGCCATGTCCAACCCGGAATTAATGGACATGCTGCACCTCAGAAAATCCAAATCCCATCGAGCTACACGCTCAAGAGACTTGAACCTCAGCACTGAAATAAATAGGACATGCTGGAGGGACAGATTCATAACTCAGAGGCTCCCTTCACTCTGGAATAAAATCCCAGTCCAGGATAGGCAGAGTCCCTCATTGACTCTCTTCAAGAGGAATCTTGATGAGTGGATGGGAGATCGTAGGTTTACCCCGGGTATCACTTCTGTGTCACTGTTAGACAGAGGCACAGTATACTAACCTCGAAAAAGGGCATAGCAAAATTAATTTAAAATGGGTGGCGAAAGCCAAACACACTCTGGCTAGGCTTATAAATGCCCTAGGGCAGATAGCCTAGTATGAACCTATGAACCTATTATAAACCTAGCCAATAATCAGAGATCAGAATCAAATCCTGTACTTTTTATCTGCGACTTAAAGACATTAACCATTAAGCCAACCCTGCCCCCTATTATCGTGAATTCTGACTGTCACATACGATTGTGAACTTTCACTAATATTTTAAAAACTGATCATTCACTTAATATAGTTTGTGTGTTCTTTACTGTTTATTGTCTGACTATGCTTTGGTAAATAAATATTCTTGCTGTTTTCTCTAACTTCACTCACTCTAATTACAGTCTAATTCATCTTCCTGAAACACTCCAAGCTACCAAAATCAGGACTCAGGAAAAAAAGGTATATTTCATTTGGCAAGATTTTGTGGTGAGGTGTGGTATGGAGGGCAGGCTAGATTCGGAGACACAGGCAGTACGTCATGCGAATAGGTGTAATTGCATGGTTGACAGCATATGCTAATGAATGCATTATGATATGGAAATGAGCAGCAGTATGTTAATTAGATCAATTGCAAATGCATGTGAAGGTACCAATATGGAAGACAGATTCAGAAACATAAAAAGTATCTGATCAGATGTGGCTGCAGGCAAGTTTGTACATTGAGATTTCTTGGTGATAAGGGATAAGAGGTTAACCAAGGATTTGAAGTAGACTGTGAAATGCCCAGGGGATTGTGGGAGCTAGTATTCTGAGTAGAAAGAGGATGGTGCTTACTGATAATGGTTGATGTCCAGTTGCTTGATGTATCAGCCATCTTACACAAGCAGCATATGTTAAAGGCCATTCTCATAAACAATATCTGCAGTGGGGCACATTGTAAACCTCCACAGCACAGAAGGATCTAGCCAAGCCTAAAATATCTTCACCTCTATGACAGGGACACAGCAAATCACAATTGTGTGGACAGGGACACCATATGGCAACTAGTGATCATGTGTTGTCCTTGCATGGAATCTCATGGTTTACATGGAATACCTATTCTTGTGGACACCAAGGTATGTGTAGTTCTGATTATTCTTGCAGCAGGGACGTTCCAGTGACCATCAGGGGACACAGTGGATTTATCACCATTGTCTGCCTTATAAATACTCACCATTTTCTTCATGTGATGTTTCAGCATGTGTAGGGTTATGTGGTTCCCAAAGAGAAAAACAGCACTGTGTTGGGGTGAGGTGGGGTGGGGGGCAGATAGTCTACAAAACAGGCCATTTCCCCGTGGTTCTAAGGTCATTGAATGTACCTACAAAACTTTTAAGGCCTCACCTGGTCCCCATGGACAGTGGTACATTAATTAGAACAGCTTGTACTCCATTAATTACAAGTTGGTGTGAAAAGCATAAAGCATTACATAGAATGTATCTGTGTACTATCCCGGCAGTTCCCACAATTGACATCTGGTACATGTATGACCTATTGTGCAGGCTGTCTTCCCAGTGGGTCATCATATTGGTGATGTCAGATACACCCTGGTACCATAGCTCATGACTCATGACAGTGATACAAAACCCACAGAGCATGGCTGAGATACAATGCCACATTGTCACAGATCAGCCACATCATCAAGCATGTGACTGGTCTGATAAAGGCCAGCTTCCACTGTCTAGCTTCCTCTGGTAGCTGTCTGTAATATGCTCCAGAGACCTGCAGCAAGATGCATAATAAGATTGTATGGAGACAGCTAGAGCAGGAGATTGCTTTCAGAGACCTAGACATACCAGAGTCGTCTGCACAGGAGATTCCAGTTACAGAGCCATAGGAGGACCTGGCAGCAGGAGAAGACCATTCAAAGCAGAGGTCTGTGCATTTCACTGTGTCACCGAGAAAGAGGCTGCTCCTGGTTTACAGCTATGGGCCAGATTAGATTAAATTAAAATTGATGCATTTAATACTGCACTCAGGCTGCACTCTACAATGAACTGAATGCCCACACTGTGCATCAGACTCCTCCTACCCATATGAATAAGCCGTGAGAGCAGGGTACAGAAGTCATAATATGCATAGGTGATCAGAGACACAGTTACAGCAATACTCAAAGTGTATGATGTCAGGGTTGAGGGTTAGCCAAGGATCTGAAAAGGAGTATGGGATATGTCCAGGGAACTGGGGGAGTTGGGTATTCTGAGTTGGAAGGGAGTGGTGATTCCTGATAAGGATAGATGTCCAGATGTAGTGGGCATATATTCACAATGTGTAGCAGGGGACAGAGGTCCTGAAGATGTGGTTGCACTGTATGTGTGTGAGACAGTTGTCATGGAGCATCAGGCGGAAAGAATGCAGACTATGGACATTAACAGCCATGGTTGCATCCTTTCTGAGAACTGACATGGGCAACAACATTAACTGGCAAGGATGGCAGTGAACCAAGGGACTGTGACCACCTGTCTATGGCCTGTGCCAGACCACCACATCTTTCACTTCACCAGACACTCCACCAGTAGGTGATGCTGAGGAGGTAGCAGTATGTGAAAATGACCTTCCTGACCTCCAGGGTGAATCCACTGAGGAGGCCGATGAGTGGCAGCTATGTTGTGCCCAGGGCTTAGTGGTACTTACGGCATCCAGATGCTTGTCGAGTATGCTAATGAGCTTAGCCATGTTTTTAATATCCTCACATATATTGTCATGCAGGTCTTGCATTACAGCTAGTATAACAACTCTGTCATGGCAGTAGTGGCATCTTCCTGTGCATGAATGACTGCCATATACATTAGTTGTGTAATGCCCATTATGGTAGTCATCTCGAGCAATGACCAGGCTGTATGGCAATGATGATCACCTCCTCTCTTGACTCCTACTTCCATGTTCATGGGCAGGGGACAACTGTGCCTCTTGATTAGTTGTGATAGGCATGACCTATCCTTAGGTTCAGGTAAGTTAGGGGTGGGTTCCACAGGCAACAGAACTCTGTCACTGGGCATGGGTAATTGTGTGTCCTTCACAGTCAGTATGCCAATAGTGGCATTGTGCTCCCTAACTGTGCTACTGTAAGGCCATCATCACTGTCATTGTCTGATGCACCACTGACATCAGACCCTGATTTATGGTAGAGGACCCTATATTAGCATCACCCATGATAAGAGATATACACCCAGGTGTGACAGTACACTTATATGGCAATCTCACCATCCAGTGATGCACCTACATTACAGATTACTGCTAGGCAAAGAATGTATATTTTGAGGTATGCTGTCTCTATGTCTGAGAAGTGCCTGTAGATGACAGATGTCTTTGATGAGCACCCCTGAGCTTATTTCACATCTGTGTCTCTAAACAGGCTCTGAATACTTAAGAAGACAAAAACTAATATTGAAAACTGCATTGACATCTGGGAATACAGTCCAAGCTATAAAACAGTTTGCTCTTCATGTTCTAACTTATAGTTTTGGGGTGATTGATTGGCCCCAAAAAGTATTGGATTAATTGTAAGGGAAAACAAGAAAAATGTTTCATGCTTACCAAATGATATATAAAAATCAGTATCTAACAAGATTATATATTATTTGTCCTGAAGGAGATGTGGGCCTCTCCAAAACCGATTACATGTGTAGATCTGCAATCATGGGTCTGCATACATATCTGCTGACCTTACCAGATTCAAACATAGGGAACATTTTAAAACATGAAGTGAAGACGTTTAAAATGACATACTTTCTTAGATTAGCAAAAGTGTTTCGCTGTCAAATGGGAATGGAAATCAAGACAGAAGTAGACAAAAGTCAGAGAGCAACTGAATGTACCGAAATAACGGCACGGACTGTTTATTCCAGATATTCAAAGTGAGCGCTTTCGGCTGCAATAATATACAGCCTTCCTCAGACAAAATACAAAGCCCCAGCATTACACTGGGCTTAAATACTAATTCAATCCACTTCAGCTGACCCAAACAATTAGCAAATTAACAGATTGACAAATTAACAAGTACATAGAGCTTTACATAATTAAGATTACCCCTACACATTTCATTATATAAATATATAACTAAATAAAAACATTAGTATAATATCAGATAAAATAGGATAAACCACATTGATTTAAATTAAATATATGATGTTTACAAGCCGCTCAACATGCATATAAGTATAAATATATATGTATATGTATACTATACTTATATTTAGATTTAAATGTGGATATGACTATAAAAAAACACCAACCATATCATTTAATAACCTTACTAAGAAGGCATTGTTGCCTACTAATTTATCTACGTAAGGCTTTTAATTTTAAAATACACTTAATAGAGGCAACATCATTTAGCCCTGGTGGAAACTGTGCAGATGTTCTAACTTGCCAGAACAGCTCCTGCTCTTCTAAATGGAGCTGCCAGGGCCCGCCTCTAATATCAGTATTTACCTGATGGATAACAGAAAATAGGAAACTGTGTTCTGGATATTCAAGAATATGCCTAGCTAAAGCGTTTGTCAAGTCATTCCTTCCTATGGCATATAAATGTTCATAAATTCGCTTTCTCAGTTTCCTCTCTGTTTTGCCAATGTAAAAGGAAGGACATTTTTCACAAACAGCGACATAAACCACCCCACTTGACTCACAGTTAAAGTTTCCTTGGATGGAAATATTTAATTTATTAATATTAATTTTACTACAAGCTACAACATATTTACACTGGCTACTCATACCAAATATTTTTTGTTTACTAGAATCTCTACTTTTTTCCACAATTGCCTTTAAGTTGGGACCCCTTCTATATGCAAAAGTTGGATTCGTGCCCAAAGTTTTAGCTAATGCTCTATCTTCCAAAATGATATTCCAATTTTTAGTCAATATATCCCTAATCGCCTGGAAGTCAATGCTATATGTGAACAAAAAAGTAATATTGTTTGATACCAAATCATTATTACTATTTGTACCCAACTTAGTCAACCTATCCAATAATCCACCTCCCAACAATGGCTTAAAGTGACCACTTTGTCTTTTGGTCTGCACTTCCTCTTGTAACTGTTTTATTAGATTATATGGATAGCCTCTACACAGGAACATTTTGCCTATATTATCACATTCTCTAAGAAAGTCAGCCTCCTCTGATATCATCCTGGCAGCCCTAACAAGCTGTCCTTTAACCACACTTCTTTTTTGATGGATAGGGTGACAACTTGAAAAGTGAAGGTAACTATTAGAATGAGTTGGTTTTCTATGGATAAAAGATTTAAACTTGTTGTTAACCCTATCTTTAGATATAGTTACATCTAAGAAATGCATTTCTTCCATAGTCATAGAGTATGTAAACTCCAAAAAGCCTTACGTAGATAAATTAGTAGGCAACAATGCCTTCTTAGTAAGGTTATTAAATTATATGGTTGGTGGTTTTTTATAGTCATATCCACATTTAAATCTAAATATAAGTATAGTATACATATACATATATATTTATACTTATATGCATGTTGAATGGCTTGTAAACATCATATATTTAATTTAAATCAATGTGGTTTATCCTATTTTATCTGATATTATACTAATGTTTTTATTTAGTTATATATTTATATAATGAAATGTGTAGGGGTAATCTTAATTATGTAAAGCTCTATGTACTTGTTAATTTGTCAAACTATTAATTTGCTAATTGTTTGGGTCAGCTGAAGTGGATTGAATTAGTATTTAAGCCCAGTGTAATGCTGGGGCTTTGTATTTTGTATTTTGTCTGAGGAAGGCTGTATATTATTGCAGCCGAAAGCGCTCACTTTGAATATCTGGAATAAACAGTCCGTGCCGTTTTTCATCTGGTTGCTGCTACCTGGTATTTTTATTTTTAGTTTAGCTGTTTGGTTTTTTGTTTGTTGGTTTCACTTCGATATGCCTAGCAGCAACGCTACGCCTTGCATGGAGAATGGGCATAATAGGACTGCTACACAATCGCTTTTCTCGCAGGATGAAGAGCGAGACACTAGTTCATCTAACATAATCAACACTACTAGTAAAGCTAATGAAGGAAAAGAGCTGGGTAACCTAACTATTCTGATTAATCTTCTACTAACAAGAGTTGAGGATTTATCAGAAAAAGTGGAGGCTAATGCCTCTAGGATTGCTTCTGGAGCCCCCAATGATGCTAGGGGGGATTCTGTTGTAGCTACACTTCCTGTAACACGTCAAGGAAATCCATTGCCACTTCAGCTCAGTAATAGAACACCTGAACATCCCAATATTAACGCTAGCGTTCATAGGGCTAGTGGGGAAGCCACACAAGAACGAGGACATCAGTCGCCAAGGATTTTAAATGATGGCAATACTTTGACCACCATACCTTCTATGGCATCTTTTCTGAGTAAGAAAGATTGTTTTGGAGTCTCAGTGAACCACAATGGAAATATAGTAGACCAAGAAAGAGCGGTGAGTAATTTTGTGGACAAACTTAACATGTTTGATCAAAAACTGTTTAGATGCAAGAAACTGCAACTAGAAGTCGCCTATTTGCAAGAATGTATATCTAAAAAAGTGGTTCCTAAGGGACTACGTCAATGGCGCTATCCTGCAGGGTTAGTGAACAATTCAGTATTTCACAAAGAGTTGTTAGCCCTTTTTGATACACAAGGCTTTGACTTTTTGTCAGCTTTAATCAATTTTTATAACTGTGAAATTACAGTACTCATAGATGAACTTGAAGTACTGGAGACTGGATTAACGCAGGATAGTGACTTTCCACGGTATAAATATGATTATTTAAGGATTTCTTCTAGTATAGAGGCATCTATGAGTAAAATGGCTAGTAATAAAAAACGTAAAATGGACAGAGACCTCTCTGACTATAAAAATAATAAAGCCTATCCCCCTCCACCACCAATAGGGAATAATTCATTTAATAGAGAGGCTGACAATCAGGTAGCTACCCCTACTGATAACATTGAAAATCAAGAGCAAACTGTAGTTCGTAGGAGCGAACGTATTCGCAACCAAACCAACAACAACTCCAACACTAACAGTGGTAACAACAATACCAATAACCAAAATCCGAACTATACACATGAACAAAATGATAGTAATCAGGATTTTCTCAGGGACAACAACAATCATATGAACAACAATACCAGGTCCAACTACAGGGGTCAACCACAGAGGAGGAAGAGACGGAATCAACGGAGGAGATGATGCTTCCTCCAATAATGGGGCCTACAGTTCTCACAAGCCAAAACTGTGATTTTAAAATTTACAACTACACGGTTTTGACTGTTGACCAACCAGTTGTTGAATTTTTTTCGAAAGGGCTGTCTTTTGTCCCTGACAGAAGGGGCGATTTGGTTAAAACTATTATAGACCTAAAATTATTCATTAGGAAACTGAATTTAGCAGTTTCTCTAGGTAACACACCTGCCCTTTGTAACACTTTGAGAGTATCAAGTGTGTTTAATCCGCCATTGAATTGCATTTTGAATTTATTTGAAAAAGTCTGTGAAATTGATTTAAGATCTAAGCTTAATAATAATTGTTCTGCTGTAAGTAACAAAAAAACAAGTAACATCTCTAGGAATGAACTGGAATTTATTGCTTTGTTATCTGACTGTAAGGTTAGAGTCATGAAATCAGACAAGGGAGGGGGGCTGGTATTCATGGATGAATATTTGTATGATAAAAAGATGTTAAACCACCTGCAGTCTGACACATACTCGATTTCCAGTCTTAATGAGATAAATGGTGCCTATAGGAAAATTAGGGGTATCTTGGATGAGTTATTTTTGGAAGGTAGTATTGATTCTAACATCTTTCACTTTCTATCCATGCCAGCTCCAAAAATTCCCGCTATATTTGGCACACCAAAGATTCATAAAAATTTAGTAGATCCCCCATTTCGGCCTATAGTTGATGGGAGAGGATCTATTACTTATGCTTGTGCGAAATATGTGGATGGGATACTTAAGCCGATGTTACAAGGGGAACCCCAGATATGCAAAGATTCCTGGGACTACTTGGAAAATTTTAGTAAAATTGAATATAATTCAGAGTATGTGTTTCTGGTAGTAGATGTAAAAGACCTATACACTGTAATTCCACACCGACTTGGTATAGATTGGACCAGGAATTTTATGCTTACTAAAAATGCTACTTCTGTACAGATGTATGTTGTGGAGACCCTTCTGGAAATTGTTTTATCAAATAATTTTTTAATGTTTAAAAATCAATTTTATTTACAAAATACTGGAATCGCCATGGGGTCACCATGCGGATGTAGCTTTGCTAATAGTGTAATGGCATTCTGGGAACATGAATTTTTGTTTAATAATGAATTATATCAACAACATGTCACTTGGTATACAAGATACCAAGATGATATGTGTTTTATTTGGAATGGTTCACCAGATCTAATTTCTGACTTCATAGACAGCATTTCAATGATGATTGACTTTTTGGAGTTTACATACTCTATGACTATGGAAGAAATGCATTTCTTAGATGTAACTATATCTAAAGATAGGGTTAACAACAAGTTTAAATCTTTTATCCATAGAAAACCAACTCATTCTAATAGTTACCTTCACTTTTCAAGTTGTCACACTATCCATCAGAAAAGAGTGTGGTTAAAGGACAGCTTGTTAGGGCTGCCAGGATGATATCAGAGGAGGCTGACTTTTTTAGAGAATGTGATAATATAGGCAAAATGTTCCTGTGTAGAGGCTATCCATATAATCTAATAAAACAGTTACAAGAGGAAGTGCAGACCAAAAGACAAAGTGGTCACTTTAAGCCATTGTTGGGAGGTGGATTATTGGATAGGTTGACTAAGTTGGGTACAAATAATAATAATGATTTGGTATCAAACAATATTACTTTTTTGTTCACATATAGCATTGACTTCCAGGCGATTAGGGATATATTGACTAAAAATTGGAATATCATTTTGGAAGATAGAGCATTAGCTAAAACTTTGGGCACGAATTCAACTTTTGCATATAGAAGGGGTCCCAACTTAAAGGCAATTGTGGAAAAAAGTAGAGATTCTAGTAAACAAAAAATATTTGGTATGAGAAAATGTAGAATGTGTAGCCAGTGTAAATATGTTGTAGCTTGTAGTAAAATTAATATTAATAAATTAAATATTTCCATCCAAGGAAACTTTAACTGTGAGTCAAGTGGGGTGGTTTATGTCGCTGTTTGTGAAAAATGTCCTTCCTTTTACATTGGCAAAACAGAGAGGAAACTGAGAAAGCGAATTGATGAACATTTATATGCCATAGGAAGGAATGACTTGACAAACGCATTAGCTAGGCATATTCTTGAATATCCAGAACACAGTTTCCTATTTTCTGTTATCCATCAGGTAAATACTGATATTAGAGGCGGGCCCTGGCAGCTCCATTTAGAAGAGCAGGAGCTGTTCTGGCAAGTTAGAACATCTGCACAGTTTCCACCAGGGCTAAATTATGTTGCCTCTATTAAGTGTATTTTAAAATTAAAAGCCTTACGTAGATGAATTAGTAGGCAACAATGCCTTCTTAGTAAGGTTATTAAATTATATGGTTGGTGTTTTTTTATAGTCATATCCACATTTAAATCTAAATATAAGTATAGTATACATATACATATATATTTATACTTATATGCATGTTGAGTGGCTTGTAAACATCATATATTTAATTTAAATCAATGTGTTTTATCCTATTTTATCTGATATTATACTAATGTTTTTATTTAGTTATATATTTATATACTGAAATGTGTAGGGGTAATCTTAATTATATAAAGCTCTATGTACTTGTTAATTTGTCAATCTGTTAATTTGCTAATTGTTTGGGTCAGCTGAAGTGGATTGAATTAGTATTTAAGCCCAGTGTAATGCTGGGGCTTTGTATTTTGTATTTTGTCTGAGGAAGGCTGTATATTATTGCAGCCGAAAGCGCTCACTTTGAATATCTGGAATAAACAGTCCGTGCCGTTTTTCATCTGGTTGCTGCTGCCTGGTATTTTTATTTTTAGTTTAGCTGTTTGGTTTTTCGTTTGAATGTACCAAAAAGCAAAAGAAAGAATATAAGAAGAATCAAATGAGAAGGAAAGAAATGTGGAAAAATCAGTAAATGTAGTGGCAAATACAGAAATCTCCTAGAACAACCTCATGTTGATCAAGATTTTACACAGGAACGCTTAAGAAGAGAGAAACTAATTCCAAAAGATGAAAGGCTAATAATGATGTCCTATGACAGTGGACTATGTACATGCTGGTTTACAAGGTCCATTGAACATGTGGGAGAAACAGACAAATGTGGGTTCTGTAAAAAACAATTGGAAACAAGTCGCACATCTTGTTGTTGGGTATGATACTCACGGCAGAAGGCCTGCATACTAAAAGGCAGAATAATGTAGCGAGACCTTTGCACTGGGGATTGTGCAAACACTACCATAAAGAAGTGGTGGAGAGGAATTGGAAACATGAACCATAAGAGAATGATGAAGTTTATATCACATGGGATCACCCATTACCAACAGTTCAAAATATAAATGCAAGAAAACCAGATATAATAGTCCATGAAAAAAGACAGCATTGATCATTGAAGTTGTTACACTGTCTTATGTACAGAGAAACACAAAGTCACAAAATTTCAGTATTTGCAGACAGAAATAAGAGCAATGTGGAAGAAAGATATCCCAACTGTTCCAATAGTAGTAGGAGCAATGGGTTTCATAAAAAATAATTTACTTACATATGCTACTGATACATGTAACACCTTATGAATTACAGAAGGATGCAATTCTGGCCATGTTGCAGGTGCTGAGAAAAGCACTCGTAACTAATGCCAAAAGCTGAAACAATACTAATTTCATGAACTCCTATCATACCCTGACTTAAGAATGAATTCATTCCTGACATGGTATAAGAAACCCAAAAGACTTGTGGACACTAAACTGTTTTTGGCATAAGGCAATATCAACCTGTTGAATCACCAACAGAGACCCAGGAAGGTGCAGCCAGCTCAGTTTTCAAATTGAGGACTCGGCTAGGTATAATTTTCTGTTCTGTTCTGTCTACCCACACAGAGATATCAGGGATTCTTTCATGACAGTCAAAGTGGTTTATGATCGTGAACCCCTCCACACAAAATCATACTCTTCCATGCAGTGGAGGGACCTTGTAGTCATGCAGGATCATGTTGGTGACCTTACCCCAAACCCGGACTGCTCTGCTGTTGCTAGTGATAGAACTAGTCAAGATATTACTAAGACTTTTTTTTGTGTGTTTTCCAAATAGGATTTACTTTTATTTGTTTGATGAAGATGGACATTGGGGACTTAATAACTGACCTTAAACTGTATGTTCATAAAATGAATTTAAAATTGTTGCTTCATGAAGAACAGATAGAAGGTGTCTTCTTCTTCTTTTGGCTGCTCCCGTCAGGGGTCACCACAGCATATCAACTGTTTCCATTTCTTCCTGTCCTCCGCATCTTGCTCTGTCACACCAACCACCTGCATGTCCTCTCTCACCACATCCATAAATCTTATCTTATGCCTTCCTCTTTTCCTGTTACCTGGCAGCTTCATCTCTAGCATCTTTTTCCCAATATACTCTGCATCCCTCCTCAGCACATGTCCAAACCAATGTAATCTTGCCTCTCTGTCTTTGTCTCCAAACGTTCCAACCTGGGCTGACCCTCTAATATACTTATTCCTAATCCTGTCCATCCTCGTCACACTCAGTGCAAATCTTAACATCTTCAGCTCTGCCACGTCAAGCTCTGACTCCTGCCTTTTTGTCAATGCCATTGTCTCCAACCCATATAAATAGCTGGTCTCACTACCCTCTTGTAGACCTTACCTTTCACTCTTACTGGTACTCGTCTGTCACACATCACTCCTGACACTCTTCTCCACCCTCTCCATCCTGCCTGTACTCTCTTTTTCACCTCTCTTCCACACTCACCATTAGTCTGAACTGTTGATCCCAAATATTTAAACTCATCCATCTTCATCACCTCTACTCCCTACATCCTCACCATTCCTCTATCCTCCCTCTCATTTACATACATATATTCTGTCTTAGTCCTACTGACCTTCATTCCTGTTCTCTCTAGAGAATATCTCCATCTCTCCAGGATCTCCTCCACCTGTTCCCTACTCTCACTACAGATCACAATGTCATCTGCAAACATCATAGTCCACGGGGACTCCTGTCTGATCTCATCTGTCAACCTGTCCATCACCATTACAAATAAGAAAGGGCTCAGAGCTGAACCTTGATGCAATCCCACCTCCACCTTAAATGCATCCGTCACTCCCACCGCAGACCTCACTGCTGTCACACTACCCTCGTACATATCCTGTACCACTCTTACATACTTCTCTGACACTCCCGACTTCCTCATACAATACCACAACTCCTCTCTAGGCACCATGTCATATGCTTTCTCTAAATCCACAAAGACACAATGTAACTCCTTCTGACCTTCTCTGTACTTCTCTATCAACACTCTCAAAGCAAACATTGCATCTGTAGTGCTCTTTCCTGGCATGAAACCATACTGCTGATCACTAATCATCACCTCCCTTCTTAACCTAGCTTCCACTACTCATTCCCATAACTTCATGCTGTGACTGATCAATTTATTCCCTCTGTAGTTACTACAGCTGTGCACATCACCCTTATTCTTAAAAATCCGTACCAAAACACTTTTTCTCCATTCCTCAGGCATCCTCTCACTTTCCAAGATTTCATTAAACAATCTAGTTAAAAACTCCACTGCCATTTCACCTAAACACCTCCATGCTTCCACAGGTATGTCATCTGGACCAACAGCCTTTCCATTCTTCATCCTCTTCATAGCTGTCCTTACTTCCTTCTTGCTAATCCATTGCACTTCATGATTCACTATCCACACATCATCCAACCTTCTCTCCCTCTCATTCTCTTCATTCATCAGCCCTTCAGAGTACTCTTTCCATCTGCTGAACACACTCTCCTCGCCTGTGAGTACATTTCCCTCATAATCCTTTATCACCCTTACCTACTGCACATCTTTACTAGCTCGGTCCCTCTGTCTAGCCAATCGGTATAGGTCCTTTTCTCCCTCCTTAGTGTCCAACCTTTTATACAACTCGTCATACGCCTTATCCTTAGCCTTTGCCACCTCTCTCTTTGCCATGCACCTCATCTCCTTATACTCTTGTCTACTTTCTTCATCTCTCTGACAATCCCACTTCTTCTTCGCCAACCTCTTTCTCTGTATACTCTCCTGTACTTCTTCATTCCACCACCAGGTCTCCTTGTCCTCCTTCCTCTTTCCAGATGTCAGACCAAGCACCTTTCTAGCCATCTCTCTTACTAGCTCTGCTGTAGTTACCCAGGTATTCGGTAACTCTTCACTGTTACCCAGTGCCTGTCTTAACTCTTCCCTGCACATCACCTCACTATTACCATTTTTCAATTTCCACCATTTGATCTTCCTCTTCTTGATCACCAATGTCATCCTACAAACCACCATACTATGCTGCCTAACTACACTTTCCCCTGTCACCACTTTACAGTCTCCAATCTCCTGCAGACTGGCCCTTCTACATAAGATATAATCCACCTGTGTGCATCTTCCTCGACTCTTGTATGTCACCCTATGCTCCTCCCTCTTAATAATTTAAATTTACTGGACATAAAAAAATAAAAAAACATTTAAATCCATCCCTTAATATTAGCTTGGCTTCAGTTTAGAAGCTACATGAAAATGAATTTAGAAAGTTAACAGTTAATGACAATAAGAATACGTTTTTTTTTGTTTGTAGGTTCACAGCTATATACTAGGCTAAGGAACCAGCAGGGACCTTAGAAGCCTAGCCATACAACCAATTGTAACCCACAAATCTGATTTATATAGGGGTGATTTACTGAGTGCAACTGCCCATCAGCAACATAGCAGCTAGACCAGGCATAAATTTCCAATTATCCATCCACTGGTCCAAGTTGAGCTTAAATATGGATGGGGAGGAACTCTGCTTCACATGGATGGGGAGCCTCTTCTAGAAAATGGGAATTCTCTGATAAACATAGTTGTCTCCCCAATATGTCCTATTTATGTTTCATGCAAAATTTAGTTATTTTAGTCTAGTAATTCTAATGCTGCTTGTTTTGTAGTTGTGCAAAAGGTTCATCAAAAAGGGGCCAAGGTTGAGCTGTAAGCTAGGCAAATATCACCTCTCAGATATCTGTATAATACTGAGTAAAGAGACAGTGCTTTGAGACAATTATCCATGGATAATATGTTTACTCCCTGTATTCTTTTTGTAAGGAACCTTTGTGGACATTCCAGTTGCTGCATGTGTCTGGTCAGGTACATACCTAAATTACATTATACTGTATGATTAGCCTGATAAGGACGAAGTACAGAAATATGATGACCTCTGTGGATCTAGATGCCACACCCTTGCTTATAATTTGACCAACATAGAAGGATCTTTTTTCTACCTTGGACACATGTTGGTCAAAGGCTAGGTTATTATCTACATGAGTTCCCAGATCCCTGACTAATGAACCAACTTTTAGGGGTGTTTTACGGATGAAGTAGTTAGTCGGGGTGGAAGATTTCCCAAAAGGTACTATAATGCATTTCTTGGTATTGAGTTTTAATCCATGGCTTGGCACCAGGGGTTTGTCTGTATTAGACCTTCCTGTAGGATGTTCTTGTCTTGGGGGGATTCAATGACTGCTCCCAGTTTGCAATTAACTGTTAACTTGGTTAGCCAGAGGCCTTTAGCATTGGCTTTGACATCCAAGAAGTAGATTCCAAAGAGGAGTGGGCCTAGCACAGAACCCTAGGGGACTCCACTGGTGATTGGCCTCTTTGTGGAGATGGGTTCACTACTTCTAACCCCTGGATCCTATCAGTGAACCATCTAGTTATCTAGTGTGTTATAAAGGGGTTTATATCTAGTGTCATATGTTTGTTGACAATGCCTACATGTGGTATTGTATCAAATGCTTTTGCCAGATCTAGGTAGGCAGTATGCACCTTTTTCCCCCTCATCCATTGCCTTAGTGACCTGGGCATTTTTTTAGGATGGGGTATGTTAGAAAGTTTCTGTAGTTATGTAGGGGAGGTATGCTAGTTTTGGCATTACTGTCTGCCTTTGTCTAACAGAGACATAGGGGTTAGACCTGTGGTGAATTTCTGATTTTCCATCCATTGGTCAAGGTTATACTTAAATAAGGTTAGGGACAAGCTCTGCTTCACATGAATGGGGAATCTTCTCCAGGGCAGGAGGATCTTCTGAGACACATATTTGTCTCACCAACATGTCTTATTTATGTCACAAACAAAATTTAAATCCCTTGATCTAGTGATTCTGATGCTGCTCATTTTGCAGATTTGCAAAAGGTCCATCAGAGCTGGATTCAATGATGCTTTGTATGTGAGGAGTAGATTGCTTCTCAGTAACCTGTAGAAGAATACCTATAGAGATAGGGCTTTAAGGTGATCCATATAGGACAATGTGTTTACACCCTGTATTCTCCTGGTAAGTGATCTTTGTGGCCATTCCAGCTGTTGCATTTGTTTGTTCAGGTACATGCTAAAGAGGGCATTTTAAATTAACAAAAGATGAATTTGACATGTTTAACTATTTAAGTCATTATACTTAATCGAGGTTATGAAAGCTGATAGGGGAGTGGGTTGTACTAATGGATTACAATGATTATGTGTGCAGGATCATGAATTGTCAACCACAATAAATTACTATGATGAAGGACACCGGGTGCTCATAAAATACCATGTAAAAAGTGAACTTTAATAAAATAGTTAAACGCTTTCATTCCACTGTAATAATTAACAGAACTTCATCAGAACTAAAATGCAGACCCCAAGAAAAGCATTTAAATAACAACTACAGATCACGTGACTCACTTGATAGAATAATTAACATCCGTTAGCTACCTTTTTCAACTTCAAGAAAGAAGAAATGGATACAGAGTCATTTAACCTGGGGTATGTTGGGGCATCAAGCCTAATCTGCCAACTCAATTCACTTTTGGCTAGATGTTCATCTATAACATAAACCCGGGAATCCAAATTAACCTGTTCCAATACGGTAAAATAAAACTTATGTATAACATTATTATTGATATGCCTGTATAATGCATTTGTCATTCTTCCATTTCTTATATCCACTAAATGTTCATAAATTCTGTTCTGCAATTTTCTACTAGTCATGCCCACATAAAATGCCAGACAAGAATCACAGCAAGCTAAATATACAACTCGAGTTAAATCACAAGAAAAATGGCACCGCATTTGTAATTACTTACCATTCACATAAACAGTGCACCCATCTTAATATAGGCACAGTAGTTACAATGTGGACATTTAAACATTCCACATTTTTTTATATTGAAGGTCAGGCCTTGGACCTTGTTGAATTAATTTCTTAAAAGATAAATCTTTTTGATATACTATATATGGTTTCTTCCCTAATTTCTTAAATGGGGAAGCATCAGTTTTAAAAATATTCCAGCAGAGATTCAAAACATTGACCATAGGACTGCTATCAACTGAAAAAGTTGTTAAAAAACAACTTGGTATTGTTGGAACCAGCATTCCCATTATTGGAACTGGCATCCTTTTTATTGAAAACATCAACCTCAACATTTACCACCACCCTCTTGGACAAAATTGGGGAAAAAAAACATTTACTCCTTTACTTGAAACCTCATCTTTTATATCTTGAAGCACTAACATAGGGTACCCTCTGTACATGAACATGTCTATAAGCACTTCACATTCTGTGAAAAATACTGTGTCATCTGTTATAATACGAGCTAACTGAGCCATTTGCCCTTTCACAATAGCCTTTTTCTGATAACATGGGTGCCAACTATTATAATGTAAATAACTGTTGTCAATGAATCTCATACAAACTTGTGTATATTCTCCTCCTTTGACAAACTGGATAGTATTTTTCCTTTTTTCCTTTCTTCTCTTATCTTCATTGCATCTTCAAGATTATCTGGCTAGTATTTTTTTAGTTTTTCCTTTCAGTACATATTCAAGATTATCTCCACTAAACATACTGTATGAACAACAATCATATGTTACAACCTGCTATACGTTTAGTTGTATGTCTAAACCACTATGCTTATGTAAATATTTTATGCAATCATATATTATCTGCTATATTTTATAACTATATGTGTAAACCACAATGCTCATGTAAATGTCTTATATATAGTATGTTAGCAACTGTTCTGGAGCATTTTGCCCCGGGCCTCCACTGAAAATAGACAGCTCTGTCCAGTCGGACCTCCCTGGCAAACAAATGTAAAATAAATAAATAAACAAATGTAAAATAAAATAAATTAATAAAAAAGTACTTTTTTCAAATATTTTACACATATAACAGGCATCTACTAAATTTTTAATCAACAGTATGTCAAAAAATGAAATCTGATTGTAATTACAGTTATATGTGAATGTCAAAAAGGATGTGGTGCCATTTATATAATCTAAAAGTTCCTGAAGCTTAGGTTGAATGTCATTCTACAAAATAAAGATGTCATCCAAATATCTCGAATATAGAAGCCAAGAATCTATAAATATACTGTTAAACACATAGTGATGCTCCCAATAGCCCATGACTAGGTTAGCAAATGAGGAGGCACAGGCCACACCCATTGCCACACCTGTAACTTGTTGGTAATATTTATTATCAAATAATATAAAATTGTCCTTAAGGACAATGCCCATCAAGGTAACCACCATGTTAATTTTATCTTCACCTATCAAAAAATAACTGATTTTCATACAAATGAAGATCCTCCAAATGGGGGATAACTGAAAATAAATAAATCATATCAATCCGCGGTGGTGCAGCAGTAGCATTGTTGCCTCACAGCGAGAGGTTCTACCATTCAATTCTCGGCTGGAGTGCGGGGAGTGCCTTCTGTATGGAGTCTGCATATCCTCCCCGCGGTTGGGTGGGCATTTGAAAGACATGCATAAATGGGCGTGCCTTCGTTGAAGGTTGAATGTTGAGCTGGCACCTCGGCATTCATGAAAATCTACTGCCAACCATTAGTGGACTGGAGTTCTGCTGTGTCGACCCCTAACTGGGAAAAGCCGAAAGACAAACAACAACAACAACAATGGTAATGAAAATGACTTTGTTACCAAACTCAGCCTCATTATAAAATGCCAGGATTCCTTCCTAATGTAGGATAGTTTATCAACTGACCCATTTAATATCTTATCACGGAATCTGGCAAAAAATAAAGTTTTATCCTGGTGTGCATCTACAACTGGTCTAAAGGGGGCCAGTAGCATCCTTATGAACTTTAGGGATACCAAAACTGGATTAGCATTTGACTTGAAATTTAATTCTTGTAAAGAAATTTGACCCTAAATACATATCATTTAAATCCAAGTCAAGTTTCCTATAAGCTGTAAATATATCATTGCAGGAAACCTTCTTGTAACAACAATCATGCAATAAAGTTCTCATTTTATTATTATAATCTGTTGCATTCATTGACAAGGCCTCCACCTTTGTTAGGGCTCATAACTCATAAAGAGCGATCATGCAAAATGTCATTAAGCAATAATAACATATGACTTCCAAGATTGTTTGCACGACCCAACATATGTATTATTTCATAATCACACATTTTTTCAAACATAGAAATATAGTTTTTCATAGGTGGAATAAAAGTACTAGCTCTAGAACATGCATTTTGGTCAAAATAACCTGATTTGGCTGGGAAAATGACTCTGTATCCATTTCTTCTGTTTTGAAGTTGAAACACAACTAATTGATGTTAATTATTCTATCAAGTGAGTCATGTGATTTTTAGTTGTTATTTAAATGCTTTTTGGGGGGCTTACAGGAGACTTGACTTGGATTTAAATGGCATGCATTTACAGGGTCAAATTTCTTTACAAGAATTAAATTTCATGTCAAATGCTAAACCAGTCATCATGGGTATTTTTGGTATCCCTAAAGTTCATAAGGCTGCCACTGACCCCCCCCCCCCATTCAGACCAATTGTAAATGCACCCCACGGTAAAACTTTCTTTATTGTAAGATTCCTTCATAAGATATTAAATGTGTCTGTTGGTAAACTATCCTACATTAGTAAAGGGTCCTGGCATTTTTTGAAACAAGTTAATGAGGCTGAGTTTGGTAACAAAGTAATTTACATTACCATTGATGTGATTAATTTATTTTCAGTTATCCCCCATTTGGCGGGTCTTCAGTGGTATGAAAATCATTTAATTTTGATAAGTGAATTACAGCAAGATAAAACTAACATGGTGGTTACCTTGATGGGCATTGTTCTTAAGAACAATTTTATATTTTTTGATAATAAATATTACCAACAAGTTACAGGTGTAGCAATGGGTGTGGCCTGTGCCTCCTCATTTGCTAACCTAGTCATGGCCTATTGGGAGCATCAATATGTGTTTAACAGTATATTTATAGATTCTTGGTTTCTATATATGAGATATTTGGATGACATCATTATTTTGTGGAATGACATTCAACCTAAACTTCAGGAATTTTTAGATTATATAAATGGCACCACATCCTTTTTGAAGTTCACACATAGTTATGATTATAATCAGATATAATTTTTGGACATACTGTTGAAAAATTCGGTAGATGCCTGTTATATGTGTAAAGTATTTTGAAAAAGTACTTTTTCCAACAGTTATTTATCTTATAATAGTTGGCACCCATGTTATCAGAAAAAGGCTATTGTGAAAGGACAAATGGCTCAGTTAGCTCGTATTATAACAGATGACACAGTATTTTTCACAGAATGTGAAGTGCTTATTGACATGTTCATGTACAGAGGGTACCCTATGTTAGTGCTTCAAGATATAAAAGATGAGGTTGCAAGTAAAGGAGCAAATGTTTTTTTTTTGCCCAATTTTGTCCAAGAGGATGGTGGTAAATGTTGAGGTTGATGTTTTCAATAATAAGGATGTCAGTTCCAATAATAGGAATGCCAGTTCCAACAATACCAAGTAGTTTGTTACAACCTTTTAAATTGACAGCAGGGTTATAGTCAATATTTTGAATCACTGCTGGAATATTTTTAAAACTGATGCTTCCCTATTGGAGAAGTTCGGGAAGAAACCACATATAGTCTAGCAAAAAGCTTTATCTTTAAAGAAATTACTTGAACGAGGTTCAAGACCTCACCTTCAATATAAAAAAATGTGGAATGGTTAAATGTTTACATTGTAACTATTGTGACTATATTAATATGGGTGACACTGTTTATGTGAATGGCATGTAATTACAAATGCGGAGCTTTTCCTGTGATTCAACCCAAGTTGTATATTTAGCTTGCTGTGACTCTTGTCTGGCATTTTATGTGGGCATGACTAGAAGAAAATTGAGGAACAGAATTTATGAACATTTAGTAGATATAAGAAATGGAAGAATGACAAATGCATTATACAGGCATATTAATAATAATGTTATACATACGTTTTATTTTACCATATTGGAACAGGTTAATTTGGATTCCTGGGGTTGTGTTTTGGATGAACATATAGCCAAAAGTAAATTGAGTTAGCAGATTAGGCTTCATGCCACAACATACCCCGGGTAAAATGACTCTGTATCTATTTCTTCTGCCTTGAAGTTGAAAAACTTAGCTGATTGATGTTAATTATTTTATCAAACAAGTCGTTGTTTAAATGCTTTTTTGGGGGGTCTGCAGTTTAGTTCTGATGAAGTTCCATTAAGTATTACAGTGGAATGAAAGCGCATAACTATTTTATTAAAGTTTAGTTTTCATGTGGTATTTTATGAGCCGGTGTCCTTCATAGGAATTTTTTGTGGTTGAACGATCATGGATTTGTTGTTGGAAGATGAAAAATATGAAATGGTTCAAGAAATGAAATGAAATTACTACTGAGTAAAGCTAGTTAGATTAATTTTTAAAGGAAAACTCCACCTTGGATCATAGGATCATAGGAAGTTGATAGGCTATTGGCCCTGAGGCCCTTATAAGCCTGTCCAACAGTTTATGCCATGTTTGGACAAGTCAGCACCTGATGTCCCTGTCTAGCAGGGAAATGGGTGGAATCCCAGGGGTGTATTTTCTGTATCCCGTCCAGTTATCCAGGTTGCACTTAAAAAGGGATAAAGAGGTGCTCTGCTTGACATGGAAAGGGAGTCTATTACACATATGGGGGAGTCTCTGGGACACAAATCTGTCTCCCCAACAAGTCCTGTTGATGTTACAGACTAGATTGAGGCCACGCATGTGGGTTACTAGAGTGGAGCTTGACTTGTAGATATACAGAAGTCCCATCAAGGCGGGGTCCGAGATACTGAGTAGAGGGATAGGGGTTTTAGCCTATCTGTGTAGGGTAGATGCTTGAGGCCCTGGATTCACCTGGTGAGGAAACTCTGTGGTCTCTCCAGCTGCTGCGTGCGCTTTGTGAGGTGCATGCCAAAAGGGGCATTGTACTCAATAATGGCCTTATAAGGGAAGAATACAGGAATGTCATGAGCTCATGACCTCCTTGTCCCTGGATGAAATATCCTTACTTATTAGGTGGGCCATGTAAAAGGCTTTCCTTACCACGAAAGCAATATGGTGGTCAAAAGTCTTGTTGCTATCAACCTGGGTGCCCAAATCCCTCACTACTAATTGCGTGCTTAGGTCATTGTTATTAATGTAATAATTTGTGGGTATGTCACTCTCACCAAAGGGGATAATGATGCAATTTTCAGTATTCAGGTTGAGGCCATGTTTCTGGCACCAGTCATTTGTCTGAGTGAGACCCTCTTGGAGGATGTCCACATCATTAGGGAAATTGATGACAGCATCAGCTTTCAGTTATCTGAAAACTTGGTCAGTCATAGCCATTTGGTTTTGATCTGCACCTCAGAAAAGTGTATCTCAAATAGCAGAGGCCCCAAGACCGAACTCTGGGGTACGCCGCTTGTTATGGGTCTACCTATTGAGGTGGCTTCCCCTATTTGGACTAGGTGGGTTCTATCAGTGAGCCAGTTTGCTACCCATCTGGTAACATATGGATTGATGCCTAGCTCAGAAAGTTTATCTCTTATGCCCAAGTGGGGAATAGTGTCGAAGGCTTTGGCCAGGTCAAGGTAGGTGGGGTGCACCATCTTCCCCTTTTCCGTGGCTTTGGTGACTGTCTCAAAGAAGTTGACCAAATTTAACAGGTATGACTTCCCCTTGATGAAGCCAAACTGTGTGGGATCGAGTGTTTGTAGGTTGCCAATGTCCTTGTTAATGAGGTCCATGATAATCCGTTCCATGGCCTTGCAGATCAGGCTAGTTAGACTGATGGGTCTATAATTTCCTGGATCGGTGAATGCTCCATCTTTGTGCAAAGGGATGACAGTTGCTGTCCCCACTCAGCTGGGATGAAGCTGGTACTTAGGCTTTGGTTGAATAGGGCACCTGAGTTCACATAGGATGCAGTCTGGGATGCAATCAGTTCCCATGGAGGCAGTATTTTTTGCCTTTGAGAGAGTAGTGATGACCTGTTCCCTAGATATAAGGGGAAGGGGGCAGGTACTGGGGATGCCCTGATTTACTGAGGGGGGGCAGAGGGGTGAAGTTTTCACTGAATCTGTCAGCCAGGAAGTTTGTTATATCTATGGCATTTGTATATATGGTGTCCTTGACCACCGGTTCTGAACAGATCTAGGTGCTTCCTTTGAGGTTGTGGACATATGTGAAGAAGGCCTTATGACTGTCTCTAGTAGATGTGGCCAATTTGGACTCAAAGTTTACTTTGGAGGATTTCACTAGTGCTCTTATTTGTTTGTTCAGGCTAAGGAGACATCACTTCCAATTGGGTACCTGCTTCTTGGATAGCAATTTTTTCCATTTGTTATGGAGTTTATTTATTGCAGATGTCCACCAGATAGGTTTACTCTTCCTTGCGGAGGATGATTTAGTTCTGTCGGGTATTCCTGATTCCATCTAACTCAAAAAACAGCTTGTTTTCTGAGATATTTTAATGCATTAAAATAGCTCTAGAGTTCCTTTTATAAAACTTTATTATTTTTTCCAGAAAATGGATTACACGGGGCCTGATATATTATTTTGATCTTGTTTAAATGCTTTCTTGTCTTCTTCCAAGATTCCATTTCAAGTCCACTCTATATTAGTCATGCTCGACATGAAGATATGATGATATATTTCCAATCAAATGGCAACACTGTGAGTCACAGGCATCTTGCACACCCTCTGCAGCAGGAGTGTAAGCATTTTATTCCAGAATGACTATCTTATAAGCTGCTGTCAGAGCCTGTTACAAGCCATTCAGAACAGTTTTTAGCTCTAGCTCTAGAAAGTAGCTAGATTGCAGGATTTGGTAAGGATTTTCATTTTTGTAGTTCTGTGTTAGTAGCATTGACAGCCCTCCCTCCCCTCTTCCTGAGGTGTCAAACCTAAAACTGCAATACAAGGGCTGCTAACACTTCAAAGGACTTGATCTGCTACTCACTAGTGTCAGTAGCAGTAGGGAGATTTTTTTTTTGTTATCCCAGGTGCTGGAGAAATATGCTATTTTGCTTGCTATGTTTGCTCAAACATATTTAGAAACACATTACAAAAAAGTACAATTATCTGCTCTTGAATTTGCATTAGGAGATGTTTAAAAAATGGCTTCATACATTACATTTTACCACTTATGTTGCATTGCTACCTCTTGATTTATATTGCAGCATTCTGACCATTTCATAAAAATCATAATCCTTGAGCATGGCTTCAATAGTTTTGTGTGTAAGTCTAATACTTTCTATAAAACCATTGCAGTTACAGAAAATGCCACATATAAGTGGATCACTATACAAAATATGTAGTCAGCTATTAGAGTTGCCATCTTTTTGGATACACAAAGTAAGATGATCTTACTGAAACTTGTGGTTGTGTATGAGAAACCATGCCATCATCAAAATATTTTCATCTTATTAAGAGTATAAATGCTCTGCTATATGCAATGTTGGTTATTTATACTACTTTATATGATGTTAAGATGACTTTATGACATTTACAGAAAAGTCAGAAAATGTTTTTACTAGTAAAATATCTACATGTTTACCATTTGGGAGGGTGGCCTAATGGTTAAGGTGTTTGCCTTACAAACAGAAGGTGCAGGGTTTGAGTCTCAGAAGAGATAATTGGCTAAGCTTAAAATGGCTCGCAAGGGAAGTTAGCTTAGTACTAACCTATAAACCTATTTGTATGCCCCCCCACCACAAACACACATAGGAGAGAACTGCTTGCAGAAAGAGAGACAGGTTGTAACCACATCATATAGGTGCACTGATAATGTTTCTCCTCTATTCTGTAATAAAGAAGGTAGAAAACAGTTTTATAGCTCTCTGTCTATTTATAGCAACTGCTAAACTCCTATCATTGGCAGGAATAATTGCTATCTAAGCTTATCAGCAGTACCTGACTGGGTAATCTACAGATTTCTCTGTGTCTGTGGTATGTCATGTAGATGGAGGCAAATTCTTTTGCAAAGTTTGTGAGCCATTAAGCTTGAAAAGTGAGTGGGCTTTCCCATCCTTAGATTCCAAGGCAAGGAAATCAAAGCTTTATAAAGTGCAAACAGGTTTCTAGTAGTTACATATTGGAACCATAAGCAACCTATGTGCTGAGTTAATCTGAGAGAAAGGTGGAGTTTTCCTTTAAAATATCTTTTATTAGTAGAAAAGATAGACAGGAAACTTTACTATAATTTTCAAGTTAAAAAATCTGAAGTCCCGATGTTTTTTGGAATGCCAAAGTTTCACAAGACTTGTAGAATCCCCTAGGGAGACAAAGTGTTTCATCAGAAGTTTCAGAAATTGAACCATATGCAGTGTATATTTATTTCAGATTAAAAATGTCTTTCAGAGAAAACAATATGTCCTTAAAGATTCCTGGCACTTTTTAAAGAAAGAGATAAAAGAAAGCAGTTTTAAAGGTCAAGTATGATTTTTGTAACTGCTGGCACTGTAGATCTGTTTTCCTGCATCCCTCATGAGCAAGGGTTAAACTGGTTTAATGAGGCACTATTGACAGACCAAACACTTACCACTTTAGATTTTAGGATTAATACAGATTTAATGCATGTAATATAGCAAAAAAAAAAATGAAGGGGAATATTTCAAACAAATATGAGTGGAATGACCATGAGAGTGTATGCACTGCAGTTTATGTAAATATTATGTCTACAGAAGAATAAATACATTTGCTTTTCAGAGTTTTCAGATAAAAAATCAATATTATCCTCCATACATAAAAAAAACATTGTTTTCATTTTTCTTTACATCCAGTGCATATTAAAATGATATCCTAATGGTATTATTTTAATATGCACTGGATGTAAAGAATAATGAAAACAATGTTTTTATGTATGGAGGATAATATTGATTTTTTTTAGGATTTCTCAGCACTGCTTAGTTGATTCAATAAATTACCCAGACATAAGTATTTATAAAAATTTTGATTCAGAAATGTATAAATCAGCTTTATTTTGAAAACCTACTTTTCAACATCTTATTTAGAATATATAAGCCATAATCCTTTAGTAAAAAGTAATAAGCCTGATTGAATGCCAAATGATGTGGCTCTCTATAATTATTTCAAATGACAGAAATTTAAGGAGGATTTAACAATTCTAGAAAAAAAATGTTTATTGCTGAAGGCTGTCAAAAGAACGTGGCAAATCATATAAAATTAGAAATCATGGAACATTGACAGGATAGATTTAAGCCCATTTTTATTACTGGGGCATAATAAGGCAGAAGGCACTATGGATACTAGTCAACATACTGAGAAGAAATGTGTTAACAGTTTATTTTTACTGTATAATCATGACTGAGGTCAAATTAAGGAAATTATAGACATTATTATATTTTCTTCCACCTAACTTAATTTTAGTAACATTGCCAGCAACCTTTGTCTGCCGTCTTACTGGTCCTTATTGTTTTGCCAGTTAAATCAGACATCTAAGGTAAAATCCCCAAAAATCATTTTAATAAGTGTTTGTTGGAGTTTGCACATATATTTCTTATATCTGATTGTAGCCTTTTAACTGTGAAATAATGACCCATGTGTTTTGCAGATCACACCAGTCTTACCCTCAGGCTTATTTCCTTTAGTATCATCTTATTGTTTGACATAATCTCAAGACAAAAATATTATCCATTATGTTTGCAGTTCCTTCACAGCCTTCAATCATATCTAGTGTAGCTCTTTGAAAATCATTCAGTCGCAAGAGAATACCAAATGGTAGTCAAAAACATCTATGTATGTTCATTTATATGTTAAAAGTGCATATCTTGGAACTTACTTTAATAACATTCATTTACTATTGAAAAAATTCTGCATTAGGTGTTGGGATAATCATTTATTTTACTTTCCGTAAAGAACAGTTTATCCATAGAATTATTTTTTTAAGATCTAGAGAGTTTGTACGAATCCTAGCTTGTCTTGCTTTGCAACAGTTATTATGCTGTTAAACCATTCAGTAGAATCAGTCTAACAATAACCCCTATTGGTTCTATATATTTACATTTTTGTTTTGTTTTCTCTGAAAGGCACAGATACTCTGCGCAGATGAATGAACTGAATAGTTTCCAATGATGATTTAATATGATAGTTTGTCTTTAAGTAACCTGCATCCTCAAAGAAATCAAATATCTTGCAGGATATGTCTTATTTTCAATGGATTGCAGAGAGCACTTTAGTATCACAAGATGTGCTAATAAAACATATGTTTTTTATGCAGTCTCATTTCTCTATGTACCTTATGTCAGAATATACCTTAAAATTATATTTTGTATTCATTTCATAGCATTATTTGACTAATCATGAGTATATCTGTAAGATTTTTAAATCAGCACTGTACTTACATTCATGCTGGCTTTTTGGCATGTAAGATAACCCATGGATTATACTAAACTGATTCTGTTCAAAGGTGCTGTAGTTTGTGCATTTATTACTATTTTCCACTTGAATATGTTGTATTCTGTTATTAACAGTGTTTATAAATATGCTTAACAATTGTTTTTATGCAGTCTCATTTCTCTATGTACCTTATGTCAGAATATACCTTAAAATTATATTTTGTATTCATTTCATAGCATTATTTGACTAATCATGAGTATATCTGTAAGATTTTTAAATCAGCACTGTACTTACATTCATGCTGGCTTTTTGGCATGTAAGATAACCCATGGATTATACTAAACTGATTCTGTTCAAAGGTGCTGTAGTTTGTGCATTTATTACTATTTTCCACTTGAATATGTTGTATTCTGTTATTAACAGTGTTTATAAATATGCTTAACAATTGTTAAGCACCTTTCTAAGCATTGATAATATCTAAGCACTGACAGTGATAGCCAACAAATGTCAGTGGCAGAATTAAAATGTTTTTGTTTCTCCCTGTTATGTATGTCTCTCAACTGTCCATGAGTTTATCTCACATTTTTGCCATGTCCCTTATAAATGTGTTTGATTTTTTGGTACATCACTAAGAATAGCAGTCAGTCAAAATGCCAGAAACAATGTTCCACAATTCATATTGTTCAGAAATGTAAACTAATGCAAAAACATATTCTTCTATTAATACTTTATGTGAATTAGGGCAATATTAAAAAAAAACTCCCTGCTTTTGTTCTTTTGTTCTACCCACAAGTGGAAAAATAAACTAATAGGTGTTTTGTTACTGTCTGTTTGATATTACTCACAAAGGCCAGGGTAATTAGCTAGCCTTAAAATGGCCCACAAGGGTAGTTAGCCTAATCTATGAACCTATGAACCATATTTCAAAGCCAGTAAAACACTTTGCATTTTATTTTTTTTCTGTAATTAGTAGTGACTGGAGCTGGAGCAGACAAAGCTCCATGCATTGCAAAGAATTATGATTGGGTCTCCAAATGTAACCACTTTATTATGTGTTCTTGACATGGATGCCAAGATTCACCTCTCCAGATTTGCTCTTGAGGTGAATTTATTGGCATCCATGTCTCAAACACATAATAACATGGTTAAGACTCAAGACCTGATCATAATACTCTATATTATTTTTGCATCTTTTTTTCTATTAATGAATAAAAAGCAGTGTCTTTTGGTTTTTCCAGGTTAGGGGTCACCACAGCAGATCACTGGTTCATAGTTTGATTGGCAGCGGAGCTTTATGGTGTTGAGTTGCCAGCCTAGTGCCCAACTTTCACAGAAGGCATGCACATACACACACCTATCTGCATGTCTTTAAAGCTCACTCGACCGCAGGGAGGACATGCAGACTCCACACAGAAGGCACTCCAGCTGAGAATCGAACTGAAGAATCTCTTGCTGTGAGACAACACCATTAACCACTGCACCACCATGGCTTATTCTTGTATAATGGTTTACAGCACTACTCATCTGGCAAACTTGATTATTTCCTTTACGTTGCCTTTTTTATACTTTTATGAATACACTGGTCTTGGTGCTCTGATCATCATTTACTAGTCATTCTGTTTGACAGCTTGTTTGTCAACCATTTCTAGTCCTATTGATTTGTATTTGTATTATTTTTTAATTTTACAGTTTTATTTTATCTTATTTTCATTGTCCGTGCCAGTTTTACATATCTCCATGTAATCACTCAGCCCTCTCTTGGGCTCCATAGTTTCTGGTAAAGAAACAAAGTTTGGTCATAAGGCATATTCTTCTATATTCAATAATCTCTCTCTTTTCCTCTCTCTCTCTCTCTCTCACTCTCAAGCTCTGTATACTGATGCTCAGAACTTTGAGATTGCAGAATCTCGAAATGAAAAAAAAAAAAAAACTAAAACAGCAAAACATCAGAAATCATGTTTTTGCAGGGGCAAGCCCCCCTGCAGCCCCCACACCCCCTGCAACTTAAACATACTAACTCTGAGATCATGCTACAGTGAAGAGAATGGTAATGTTCCATTCTGCACTGTACGGCAATCTCCACTGACAGGTTTCGAGATTCCGCAATCTTGAAGTTCTGAGTGTCAGTATTCAGAGCTTCGAGATTGTGAAATCTTGACATTATGAAGTGGAAGCCCCCCCCCCCCTCTCTCTCTCTCTATATATATATATATTTTTTTTTTTGTGTGGATGTACATAGAGAGAGAGAGAGGTTGATAGATATATATAGGTTCATAGACAGGTACTAGGCTATTGTCCCTAGGGCCTATATAAGCCTAGCCAAAAAGGTGCCCTGGCTTTTGCCACCCATGAACATTATTTTCCTGTGTCCCTGTCAAGCAGAGCAACAGAAGTGATCCCCGGGGTCAATTTCCTATCTCCCATCCAATCATCAAGATTTTTCTTGAAGAGTGCTAATGAGGAGCTTTGTTTGATATAGATAGGTAGTTTGTTCCTGAGTATGGGAAGTCTCTGGGGCAGGAATCTATCCCTCCAGCATGTTCTGTTTATTGTGGTGACAAGGTCCCTAGAGCATGTAGCTCAGAGGGATTGGGATTTCTTTAAGTGGAGCATGTCCAACAGCTCTGGGTTTGACATAGCTTTGTATGTTAGGCAGAGATCGCCTCTGAGTAGGCAATATGCGACGGAGTAAAGCTGGAGTTTTTGAGACAGTCCATGTAGAGCATCTGTTTGAGTCCGGTAGTCATCTGCAGGCTTTCTAGTTGTTGTAGATGTCTTCTGAGGTACATACCAAAAAAGTCATTGTACTCTATAATGGGTCTAATGAGTGATGTGTAGAGGGGAACAATGACCTCTTTTTTCCTGGATGAGAAACCTTTTGTGATGAGGTGAGCCACGTAGAAGGATTTCCTGACTACTGTGGTGATGTGATTATCAAAGGAGAAACTATTGTCCACCTGTGTCCCAAGGTCTCTTATCACACTTTTGGTGTTAAGTAGACTACCTCCTACATGGTAGTTCATGAGTACAGAGTTTTTACCAAAAGGGATGATAATGCACTTTTTGGCATTGAGCTTGAGGCCATGGCTTTGACACCAGGCATCTGTCTCAGTGAGGCCCTTTTGTAGGATGTCCACATCGTTAGGAGTTTCAGTTATGACTCCTAGTTTGCAGTCATCTGCGAACTTCGTTAGTCAAAGACCTTCTGTGTTAGCCTGTACTTCTGAGAAGTAGATACCAAACAGAGAAGGACCCAGGACTGAACCCTGTGGTACTCCATTTGTCACTGGTCTGAAGTTGGATTTGGAGTCTGCTACTTTCACAGTGTGGGTTCTGTCAGTGAGCCAGTTGGCAACCCATTTTGTGACATAGGGATTTATACCTAGTTTTGTGAGTTTATCTATAATTCCAGAGTGGGGAATGGTGTCAAAAGCCTTGGCGAGATTTAGATAGGCTGTGTGAAATACCTTACCCTCATCTACGGCTTTGTTGACCACTTCAAAGAAGTCTGTCAGGTTTAGGAGACATGATCTGCCTTTTACAAACCCGAACTGGGTGGGGTCCAGAGTTTGGAGATTACCAATGTCATTGCTTAGAAGTTCCAAGATGATACATTCCATAGCCTTGCAGACCAGGCTCATCAGGCTAATAGGGCAGTAGTTCCCGGGGTCCATAGTGGCTCCTCCTTTGTGGAGTGTGATAACCATCACTGTGCGCCAATTAGTGGGCACAAAGCCTGAGGTGAGGCTATGATTGAACATGGTATATAGGTGGGGTGCCAGTTCATTCTGTAGTTCATGTAGAATGCAGCCTGGAATGTTGTCACGTCCCATGGATGCTGTATTCTTGGCTTTGGAGAGTGTGTTTTTTACCTGTGCAGCTGTGATTACAGGAACTTTGCATTCTTCCAGTCAGGATGTTGGCAGTATCAGTTGGTTCTATATATTTAGTGCCATTGTGTTGTAACTCAGAGCGGATCTGAGTGTTGCCATTGAGATTCTTGACATAGCTATAGAATGCTTTGTGGTTGTCTTTAGAATCAGTGATGATTTTGTTTTTGTAACTTGCTTTGAAGGATTTTATGAGGGATTTCAGCTTTTTACTGAGGCTGACCAGGGAGTTCCTCCAATCATGGGATTTTACTCTTTTTTGCAACAGCTTCTTTCTTCTGCTGTAGAGTTTGTTTATGGCAGGGGACCACCAGATTGGCTTCCTTTTTTTGGAGGATAGCATCTTGGTTCTGTTAGGGATTGCATGATCCGTGTACTCATGTAAGGGCTTATAAAGTGCATTTGTGTAGGATTCAGTAGTCGTACCTCTATTGTCCATCTGCATAGGTGTTGTGAATTTTGCCACTTCTGTCTTTAGAAGCGTGAAGTTGGCTTTGGAGAAATCTTTTTAAGGTGGTTTCCTTAATGGAGGGTGGGGGTGGGATATGGATGTCTAGGGTGATTAGCTTGTGGTCGGATCTGACCAACAAGGAATTGATCTCTGGTGTGGAACACCAGTTGCCCATGTTGGTAACGACCAGATCTAGGATTTTGCTGCCCCTGGTGGGGGTGTGTGAATAAGTTGATCCAAGGCATTGGAATTCATGAATTCCAGAAAACGTTGAGCAAAACAGTTGGTACATGAGTAGTTTTCCCAATTAATGGTGGGGTAGTTGAAATCGCCCAGTATTAGGATGATAGGTTGTACCCTAATATTTTCCAGTGTATCAAGAAATGAGGAGTGAGAATCCAGGGGCATGGTGGGGGATCTGTAGCAAGCTACAATTTCGATTGCAATCTTGCCCAGAGTTAGTTGCACTTGGATAATCTCGGATGCATTAAGCTGAGCAACTAGCCTGGAGGTGTGGATATCCTTAATGAATATGGACACACCTCCAACTTTAGTGTTTTGGTCCAAGATAGGTGGCCAAAATATGTGGTATGAATTATAGCCTGGTAATGCAGGGATGTTCTCTGGAGCCTTGAACCAAGTCTCTGTCACTGCACAGATGTTGATGTTCTCCATTTTAAGGAGTGCCTCAAGTGAGTGCATTTTGAGGTTTAGACTTCTAGTATAGAGTGGCATTACCCTCAGATTTTGCTTGCTTGTACCTGTTACAGTGGTGAGTTTGTCATTTGAACCTTGCCTAAAAAAGGCACTATAGGGGTGGCAGGAGCCTTGGCCAGTATCTGGAATCCCAAGGGTGACAGGTGCAGGCCATCTCTGGCAAAGTATCATGGTCTTTCGATCATGTCATTCCAGGCAGACAGATACTGGATCCCCTTAGAATGACACCAGTAGCTTAGCCAATTGTTGAATTCTCTTTCTTTCTCACCCTATATGTATATGCACATATATGGTTCCCCTTAAGAAGGTTGAACAGCTGAAATCTCAAAATGCATATAGTCAAGACCATATGCTCGACATTTCAGAAGATCGACCGTCTGAATGGGGATCGGCATACATCGCAGAATGGGAGATTTCCCTTTTCTGCACTGTTGTGCGATCTCGGAGTTGGTATATATAAATAGTGGGGGTGCAGGGGGGCTTGATCCCCTGCAGAAACATTGTTTTGTGTTACATTGTTTTTTTTTTCCCTTTCAGAAGCTCGAGCTTCTGAAATTCGAGCATATGGCTTCGGCCATATGCATTTCGAAGTTTCAGCCGTTCGACCTTCTGAAGGGGAACCATATATATATACATATATATATATATATATATATATATATATATATATATATATATATATACATTATATATATATATATATATATATATATATATATATATATATATATATATATATATATATATATATATATATATATATATATATATATATATATATATATATATATATATAGATAGATATGCATGGTAATAGATAAAGATATAGACAGATTGTGTTGGGTCTGTAGGGATCTTTTCTCCTCAGACAAAATCTGGTAAATGGATCCAGTGGGGTTAACCCTGTCAAGAAAATCAGAAGTAAACATTTAGATTAGGATTAAAAAAATAATTAATATAATCAACCAGGAAGTTAGAGATGGAATGCAAAATCAACCTTTTTAAATCTAAAATTAGGTGCATTTTTGTTTCCCTGGATAATGTTTGGATATTTCATGCAACAGGTGTTTAACAAGATCTTTGACTCACCTTCTGTATGCTTATTCATATTAGCCTGGGTGTTTTTATTACTCCAGTGTAGAAAAAACTGTCTTAAAATGTAACATCTGAACTCTGCTTCTTTTTTCAGTTCTGATACTACCACATTTGTAAGCTATATTTAAACTTTGTAAAATGAGTAACAGAATCTTCACTGTGAAATTATATTTATGTGTCTTAATAGTATGGGACAATGCCATGTGGTCTTTTATGTAATTTAATTTGCAAATGTGTGTTTCTGTGGATTCACTAGAGAATCTCGAGATACCGAAATCTTGGATTTCAGTATCCCGAGACGAAAACAGCGAATTCCGGAAATGTCGGCGGTTCAAAAGCGCACCGATTGCAAAGGCGAAACTACCACAGACAGGCTGCTACTGTTAGCTACAACCCTGACGTTCGCTGCAAACAAGCGAATAACAACAGCCCTGACATCCACTGCAACCATGGCTGACAACCCTGCCATTGCTCCTGGGATGGTCCGCACAGTATACTCCACAATCAAGTCACAAAAGGGACACCCTGCACTACTGTTGGATGGGTATGTCTTAAATCAGAAGAAAGTAAACAAGGAGAAAACATACTGGTGCTGCAAATGGAAATGTGCCCAGAAGTGTAAAGGTAGGGCTATCAGGCAATGCGTGTCCGAGGGGGAACTGCTGCTAAAAACATAGTGGGGACCCCTCCGAGATTGAACGGTACCATATGTGTGCTACTTTAAAGGTAAAATCTGAGTTATCCTGTGACATGCCATATGTAATCATGGATGTTGCCTGGCATCCACATCCAGCAATATCGTGCCCAACTTACCAAATTAGAGGACAATGCTGCAACAGGTTGGGAGGGTGAGAAGGAAGCAGGCTAAATGTACAGGTGCCTGTGTTAGTACATTGCAGGAGATTAATGTAGCTGACTTCCCCACGAAGTCTGGTCCATTTGTTAGTAAGAGCATGTGTGATAGCGCTACAGGCACAGTGGTAGTGGTATTCACAACAGTACAGTACCTGATAGATCTTAGTACAGCCACGATATGGCTAATGGATGGCACGTTCTTCCATAAAGGGGTCATATGTCACCAACTGTCCAGTATACACGGCCTGGTTAAGTATGATGGCTTCAATAGGTCTGTACCATTACTCTTCTGTTTAATGAGCAAGAAGTCCCTTAAGGCCTATAACTATATTTGGCACTGTGTGTTGGAATTGCTGGCAGAACATAGCTGTGACACTCAGTTGAAGTACGTGTTAATGGACTTTGAGGTAGCTGCCATCAGGAGCATCAAAAGGAACCTACAAGGTGTGACGTCCAAAGGGTGTCTCTTCCACTTTGGCCAGAATATCTGGTGTAAGGTATAGCAGATAGGGCTAACACATAGGTATAATACCGACATGGCGTTCAAGTTGGCTGTTAAGTCACTTGTCACCCTAGCATTCCTGCCAGAAGAGGAGGTGATGCCAGCAATCAACCAGTTGAGGGACTCATTTCCATGTGAGGGGAAGGACCTACTACGGTACTTTGGGGACTGGTATGTGTTTGGTAGGGCACATAAATTCCCTTCCAGAACAACAACATGCTATAGATCCCCCCCGCTCTTTCCCATAACATTCTGGAATGTGCATGCTTTGAATGCTCTCTTCCTTCCACACACACAGCACAGTGTGGAAGCGTGGCACCACAGACTGAAATCACTGTTGGGACGAAGAACCACTGACCTGTCTTTATTGCTGCATGTGTTAGCAAGGGAACAGGACAGGGTGGAGGAGTTATGGACACGTATGTTGTGTGGCTGCCCGCCGTCTCCAAAGTGCCGGCATGTAGTTAAACGGCACGGGCAGTTTGAATATGTGCTGCAGAACAGGGTAATGTTGGCTCTTTGGACTTTCTCACAGCAATTGCTCAGCTTTTGAAGGTATAACTAGTTGAAGGTGTGTCTATTGCAGTTGCTCGGCATCTGCTGGTGTGTTTTCCTCTTGTCACTATGTGGTGCGTTATGGGGCTATTCGAATTGTGCACTCTGTACGTTTTGCATTAGAGGTGCTGCTGGCATACTGCCATTGGTCGATGTCGTACTCAAGTGTTGTCTGGATTACTGGGGCTGTGGATGTTTGGTTGATGGTGTTCACTTGAGTTCTGGACCATACTTGTAAATAAAGGCACTTGTTATGGTTTCGACATTCTGATATCGGTGCTTATATTTCCAGTGTTCCAGTGTTTCTGGATGTTTGTGTGGTTGTTTATGGTTGTTTGTCAGGTATTGGTGACTCGCCCTTTTAAGTGTTGGTTATTTGGGGGATAGAGTATTACTGTCTCACCCTTTTAAGTGTCGGTTATTCCACACTCAGCATTTTCCATTTTCGGTATTGTGGTTTTTCGCCGTTTCTGTCTCGAGATACCATAGTTTGAAATTTCGGTATCTCGAGATTCTCCAGTGTTTCCGTTTCTGTGACTTGAAAACATGGGAATACTTGTGGACTTACTGAATGAGGTAAAAAAAAGAAGAAAGAAAAAATGTATGTAAGTTGTAATTGAAGTATAGAGTTTAACTTCCTTCCTTCCTGGCTCAGGAAGCCAAGGACCATAACAATGCAATCGCAAGATTTTTCAGAGAGATAGCTGACCAGGACTGGGCAAGGAGTCTTTAGTATAGGAATGTGAAACTGCTCAGTTGCATCAGTAGGGAGATCTGAATGTGGGAAAAACTGTTTTCTTACACCATTGATTTCTGTGGGGAAAAAAGATAAGCTATAATATTCCTTTTGAGCTAAAACCAGTGCAGAAAGGTAGCCATTCATGCTGGAAGACATTGTTCTATTCACATATATGTAATTGCTGTCTGGAATCTTCCTTGTATTTTATTTTAATACTTAGTACAGCTAATTCCTCAATATTCTTTCAGTTAGAGACAGCCAGAGTATTAATTTTCATAGGGTCAAAGACAAAACAGCACACTTGACTTTGGTGCTGGCAGACCTGAGGGCTACAGGTTCTATTCTTCCTCCAGGTGACTGGATTACTGACACTCCAGTGCAGCACTGGGGGAGGGTGGGGGGGGGGACTGCACTCAGTATGTCATCCTTTAGACAAGGTGTTAAACTGAGGTCCCATCTGTTTGAGTTGGTGGAAGCTCAGGTGGATGTAAAAGATACCATGGCACCTATCAAAAAGAGTAGGAGAAATTCCTTGATGTCCTGGCCATATTTTTCCCAGTAATAAAAATGACACCTCAGGTCTCTCCTGAAAAGAGGCTACTAGCCTAGTAGGAGTAATCTGGCCAACAAATAATAAATAAATAAAATAAACATAATTTAGTTAAGTGACAGGTTTTCCTTAAATAGTCTGTCTATGTAATTGATTGGTATTTTTCCTTGATTGTGAAACTATCTCTACCCCTGTGTATTTAATTTTTTGGTAATTTTGTCTTAAATTCTTAATTATCTGAGTACATTTTTATATATTTACTTTTAGAATCTTGTGGCTGGTACTTATTTATGTCTTATCTGTTGTCTGAGAATAAATTATTATTTAGTACTGTAGGTTGTTAAGCTGCTGGTAACCTCCACTACCTGGACTAGCACTGTACATTATCACTATTATTACTGTTATTAGTATTATTTTCTATTAAAAGTGGCATGGTAGTTGTTGAGTCTGTAATATGTACCTTGCCAGGATGAAGACTGTGGTGAATTTAAAAATGCTAACAACCTCCCCTTGAAATTGTGTGTGTGTGTGTGTGTGTGTGTGTGTGTGTGTGTGTGTGTGTGTGTGTGTGTGAGACTGTGTGTATGAATGTGTATGAGCACGTGTATGCATGTTTGTGTGTGTGTGTGTGTGTGTGTGTGTGTGTGTGTGTGTGTGTGTGTGTGTGTGTATGTGAGACTGTGTATGAGTATGTGTGTGTGTGTGTGTGTGTGTGTGTGTGTGTGTGTGTGTGTGTGTGTATGAAAATCATTTATTTGAAAGGCAGTTACTATAAGTAGGGGACATTGGAAGACATAACTGTAGTGGAGGTAAAGGGTCCTGGGATGCTAGGCCAAATGTTCCACTTGTTATGGAATCCCTGCATACTCTTGAGGCCAGGATGCATGTAGTGAACTGGTTAGTGAATCAGATTTGTGAATAGTTTTTTTTTTACTTTAATTTGATCAACAGTGGTGTGACTCAAGGGACTATCCCTCTGTTGATCATTAAAGCAACTTGGGAAATTGGTTCAGATCCAAGGACCCCAGTCCCTGTTGCTCACTTATTCAGTGTGACCTTTGTTTTGATTGGTAGTGGTGGGATTCAAACCCCTTCACTGCTAGCTGGTCAGCACAATTTGTGTCAGTGTTGGAACCCATCATTTCTAGCTTTGTTGCCACAGTTGATAGTGGTATTGCAGATATTGCAATTGAACTTTGTTACCAAAGGTATGTATGCACCATGATAGCTACAAGGTAAATATACAGAGATGTGTTTTATGCAGCAGTTATTTTATTGTTTAATTAGAATTACTTTTATGAATAAATAAGCAGTTCTAACATCCATGTCAGCTATCACACTGGCACCTAAGATGCTGGTGTCACAGCTAACTAAGGGGTATAAATCAAAATGAATCCTGCATGTCAAGGAAGACATGATGGTAGCTTTGTGTGCCTCTGGGATTGCAGCGCTTTAACCCAAAGATAGCCTAGTAGGTGCTACAGGCATACAGGAGGCAAACAACGGACAATTTATTCTAAATCTTGAGGGCCTCAGTATAGGGACTGGCACTGGAGATATTACACTCAAAGCAGCCAATAAAATGCAACATCTGGAGATGTAAAGAAAATGGGAGCAAGCAGGGGAGAGAGAGAGAGAGAGAGAGAGAGAGACAGAGAGAGCGAGAGAGAGAGAGAGAGAGAGAAGCAGCAGTGTCAGCATGGGTGACGAATGAGCATGGTTCACCAGGTACAAGTTAGCCATGGGTATGGGGAAAGCTAAACCATAGAGACCCAGGTCAATGCAAAACTTTCAAACCATTGTTGGTGTGCACTAAAAACCAAGCTAACCAAGGCCAGTGGGTGAGGTTTTTAACTCATTTGCTCACAGGTAAAGGAATGCATGCAGTTGCAAACATAATGTTGATTGCTTAACTTATGCTAATATTAAAGAATACTTACTTTCATGTTTTTTCAGACTGACTTCTGAAATATAAAGAAAGAAGTTTAGAAAGAACACAGTGAGCTGAGTGGAGGAGGGGCACTAACCACAGCTCTGATCTGTGATATATAACAATAAGTATTCTGTTTTGTTTTCTTTGCTTATTTTTACTAGTTATTGCTTATTCTAGCCATTTATAGCACTTTTTTATTGTCTGCTGCATACTCTTTGCTGTATTTTATTGCTCTAAACTAATCTGCATGGTTGTACTACAATTGTCTGCCCAGGGCCTGTTAAATCACATTTGTTACTGTCACACTGTTTGTAAATCTTTTTTAGCTAGTTTTACTGTGTGAAAGGTATTAACTGGAAATTTTCTCCATTTGTTAAGAATCTGTTTGTTTGTTCTGATTTCCTGCCAAGGAGTGTATCATATAACTGATTTGTTTGCAGTTAAAAGCATTCTCTAGAGTCTCCTTGCTCCTTTACCTAAAACTTTAATTTAGTGGCTCACTGCTGTTTTTCTGCTGTGATAAACATTTCTGTAGTGTTTTCTGCCTAAAATAGTGTAGCTAGTAGTTTTAGCACAGCCCAGTTCAGATTTCTGTCTCTGCGGCCTGGTTGTTTGTTTACAGTGTTTGTTTGTTCTGAGCACATGTTCCAGGCCATCTTGACATAGCAGAAGCCTTTCTTCACTTTAGTAAGAGTAATTGTTGTTGATTGGCTACTGGCTGGTAGAGGTTGGCTGATCTAGGGCTTGGAGTATGCACTCATTGGTTCTTTTGAGCTTTTTTAAAGTTGTTTGATGGCTTTGCAGTTGCCCGCCCCTACTGTAAATTTGCTGTGGGACACTCCTCCCAGTCTAGTGTCATTAGCTCATTCTTCCTAATACAGAGAGAACATTTGAGAAGGCCAACCCCCTTAGTTTCTTACCTTGAATTATCTTCTGATCCTCCTTTCTCCCTTTCCACTTTACTTAAAAAAAACTTTATTCAACTGCTTTTGCTTTTACAGTATTTGTGTTTCATCCTCCAACTCTATTACTTCATCTTGGTTTTTCTGCTACTTGTTCTCTAAAGTGTTCAACTGCATCTTCTCTGCTGCATTTATTACTGCTGTTTTTAGTCTGTTTAAATTTTAAGTGATATTTAAGCTCCATGGATCCAGTTCCGGCATCCTGCAGACTACAAGAGCAATAGGAAGGAGAAAGAAATATTCTAAGTGCCTCCATTTTTTTCAAAATTTACTGCTCTCTGCACTTGTTTTTGTTGTTTTTAATTTACCTGCCTTTATTTAAACTGTATTTGCCTTAATATTGCTACACACTCAAGTGTGTAAGCTTATACTGCATTTAAAGTGTTTGGCTACTGTTTTAAGTGCTTTCCTGCAAAAAATCAAAAAACAAAGTTCTAAGCTTGTTTCCTGCCTTTCACGTAACTAGTCTAGTCCAGATACAGATTTGCTATATCCAGGACTGTTTTGTAAGTTTATGATCCCCCTAGACATTTCTGTGTTGGAGGGAAGCCTTCTAGCTTATCAGTGGGAGTGGTAAGCAGTATGTAGCCTATCTACCACAAGAGGAGTGGTTTCTGCCCCAGAAATTGTAGTTTATTAGCTGTTTGGGCAGTTTTTAACATCCCTTTCAATTTTCTGGTTTAAAAGCCCAGGTTTGCATTTATTCAAGCTCCTTGGGTCCAGTTTTCGTTTCCTGCACACTACATGAGCAACATGAAGGAGAAAGAGAGACTCTAAGTGCCTCCATTCTGATTTTTTCATAATTTACTGCTCTCTGCACTTGTTTTTTGTCATTTTTAATTTTATCTACATTTATTTAAACTCCACTTGCCTTAATATTGCCACACATTCAAGTATGCTAGCTTGTACTGTATTTAAAGTGTTTTTGCTACTGTTTTAACTGCTTTTCTGAAAAAAAAAAAAAAAAAGTTCTAAGCTTGTTTCCCACCTTTCCTGTAACTAGTCTAGTCCAGATACAGATTTGCTGTATCCAGGACTGTTTTGTAAGTTTCTGAGCCCCTCCCCCCAACCTTTCTGTGTTGAAGGGAAGCCTTCTAGCTTATCACTGGGAGTGGTAAGCACTAGGTAGTCTATCTACCACAAGAGGAGTGTTTCTGGCCAAGAAATTGTAGCTTATTGGCCATTTGGTTAGTTTTTCCATCCATTTCAACTTTTTGGTTTAAAAGCCCATGTTTGCATGGGTTTGCACTCATTTAAGCTCTGCGGATCCAATTTTTGCGTCCTACAAGAGCAACAGAAAGGAGAAAGAGATACTCTAAGTGCTTCTATTTTGATTTTTTTCATAAGTTACTGCTCTCTGCACTTGTTTTTTTTGTTATTTTTAATTTATTTGCATTTATTTAAACTGTATTTGCCTTAATATTGCTACACACTCAAGTGTGCTAGTTTGTACTGCATTTAAAGTGTTTTTGCTACTGTTTTAGCTGTTTTTCTGCAAATAAAACAAAACAAAAACAAGTTCTAAGCTTCTTTCCCACCTTTCCCGTAACTAGTCTAGTCCAGATACAGATTTGCTGTATCCAGGACTGTTTTGTAAGTTTCTGAGCCCACCCAACCTTTCTGTGTTGATGGGAAGCCTTCTAGCTTATCAAGCACTAGGTAGTCTGTCTATCACAAGAAGAGTGGTTTCTGGTCCTTAAATTGTAGTTTATTGGCTGTTTGGACAGCTTTTCCATCCCTTTCAATGTTCTGGTTTAAAAGCCCGTGTTTGCATGGATTTGCACACTGTGCAGTGGCAATCAGCTGAGGTAAACTTTCAACGGTGCCAGAAAGTGTGCTCTTCATATTTTCCCATACAACATGCTTGTTCTTTTACTTCTTGCACTTCAAATAGCTTAATTGTCTAGCACTTTTACAGGCTTTTGTTGCATTTATTGTAGCACACTTAGGTACTATAAGCACTAGGTCTTCCAAAGCAGTAACCATACCAGTACTTATTAGTTATGACCACCCCTCCTGGTATGATTGTAGGGCAATTTCCTGTGCTTTCTCCTGCTAACCTGGTGCACTTGGGTTTTCTGAGACAGTGTGGCAACTGTCTAATGTACACAGACAACCCTCTCCTTTTACCTCCCAACACTCATACATGTGAGAGATGCACTTATATCACAAAACTGGAAGCAGTGCATGCTCCAACCAAGACCGGACTAGCTGGTTAAGAGGAGAAGATCAACACCTGCAACTCACTGCATAGAACACACAGCCTTCCAAAACACCAACCATCACAACCCACACATAAAAACACAAACCATACACCCACCTTTGTGGAGGCTCTCAATTAAATTTTACCTAAACAACAGAGACCCCCAAGACAGAAATGCACTCAACCACCACAACACAACACCAACCCCAGAACACATAGCTCACCATCACAGTGTGCCCCTCAACCTAAGCCCTTAAGGCAAACACTTTGACCAATGTACTAATCATAGGAGACTCAACTGTGAGGCACACTGATGTCCCACTCACTAGGTTGAACAAGGAGAAGGTGAGTTGTCTATCATGTGCCAGGATTCACCACATAACACATGCACTCAGGTCACTCCACAACAAGTACAAATATGACTCACTCATTGTCCATGTGGTTGTGAATGACCTGAGCTGTACCTCCCTGGACTACATGAAAAGAGATGTGATGGAACTCTTGGATTATGTGGCCCTGGCAGGTATGACCCTAGCCCTGAGCAGTATTCTACCATCACCCAGAATTATACCACAGTACAAGCAGAAATTGATTGACTTCAACAATTGGCTAAGTTTCTGTTGCTATTCTAAGGAGATCCAGTATCTGTCTGCCTGGGATGACATGATTGACAGACATTGATGCTTTGCCAGAGATGGCCTGCATCTGTCACCCCTGGGATTCTGGACACTGGCTAAGGCTCTTGTCATCCCTGTAGTGCCTTTTTTAGGCAGTGTTCCAAAGACCAAAATCCCACCATAGCAGCTACAAACAAATGCAGTCTGAGGGTCATGCTACTCAGTGCTACAAGTCTAAATCTCAAGATGCACTCACTTGAAGCTCTCCTCAAAATGGAGAATGTCATCATCTGAGCTGTAATGGAGACCTGGTTTAAAGAGGCAGAAAACACCCTGCGCTCCCAGGGTACAACTCATTTCATACCTTTTGGTCCCAAAATACAGTCGGAAGCTCCAAAGGCAGTGGTGTCTCCATATTCTTAAAGGATATGCACACCTCTGGACTGGTAGCCAAGCATAATGCATCTGAGATACTTCAGGTACAACTAACATTGGGTAAGATGGGGATGCAAGTCATAGCCTGCTACAGAACCTCAAACATGTCCCTAGACTCTCACTCCAAGTTCCTAAGCATCCTGGAATCTATCAACTTCCAACCCAATACTCTCATACTGGGTGACTTCAACTGCCCTTCCATCAACTGGGAAAACTATTCAAGTACCAATGTACAGGCCCAATGTTTTCTGGAATTTATCAATTCCAATGCCCTGGACCAGCTTTGACCCCCATTAGAGGAAGAAACATCCTCAACCTGGTTATCATTAACATGGGAGCATGTTTTTCCACACCTATAGTCAATTCCTCCCTGGTTAAATCCAACCACAAACTGATCACCATGGAAATCTCCATCTCGCCTACAACCCCCGCTAAGGTGACCACCCTGAAAAACTTCTCTAAAGGTGACTTTGGGCTCCTAAAAACAGAGGTGGCTAACTTCTCTGCACATATGCCAATGGAAAATAGTTGCATGACTGCCGAATCATACACCAATACACTGTACCAGCACATACTCAAATGCATGGACCTTGCCATACCAAATAGAACTAAGATGCTCTCCTCCAAAAAAAAGGAAGCCAATCTAGTGGTCCCAGCCATCAATAAACTCTACAACAGAAGGAAGAAACCTTTGCAGAAAAAAATTAAGTTACAAGACTGGAAAACTTCCCTTATCAGTCTCAACAAAAAACTGAGATCCCTTATCAAATCCTCTAAAGGCAGCTATGAAGGCAGAATTGCAGCTGACACCAAAAACAACTACAAAGCCTTCTATAGCTATATCAAAAACCTCCAAGGCAATACCCAGATTTGCTCTGAGTTGTTGCACAATGGCACCTCCTATACTGAGCCAACAGATACAGCTAACATACTGGCCAACAGATTCAGTGTCAACTTTACCCCCCCCCCCAAGGGTCCTATCACAATACCAGAAGAAAGCCTGATACCCACCATTTCTGTGGCACAGGTAGAAGCTGCATTGTCCAAAGCCAATAATATAGCATCCATGGGACCTGATAATATCCCTGGCTGCATCCCACATGAGCTACAAAATGAACTGGCACCACATCTGTGTGCCCTGTTCATTCACAGACTTACCTCAGGCTACGTCCCTAATGAATGGTGCACTGCTACAGTCATCCCACTCCATAAAGGGGGAGCAACTACAGACCCTGGGAACTCTCAGCCCATTAGCCTGAAGAGTCTGATAATGCAAAACTATGGAGCACATCATCATGGACCTGTTTAACGAAGATATAGGCAATCTCTAAACTCTTGACCCCACACAGTTTGGCTTTGTCAAGGGGAGATACTGCCTGCTGAACCTGGTTGACTTTTTTGAGGCAGTCACCAAGGCTGTGCATGAGGATAAGACAGTGCATACAGCCTACTTCGACCTGAACAAGGCATTTTATACCATTCCACACTCAGGTATCATTGATAAACTCACCAAACTAGGCATCAATCCTTGCATCACTTGGTGGGTTGCAAACTGGTTCATAGACATGACCCACAGAGTGAAAGTTGTGGATTCCAAGTCTGACTGCTGACCAGTCACAAGTGGAGTCCCACAGGGCTCTATTCTGGGCCCTCTCCTGTTTGGCATCTACTTCTCAGAAGTCCAGGCCAACACAGAAGGACTTTGGCTGACCAGGTTCACTGATGACTGCAAGCTAGAAGTCATTATCGACTCCCCAAGTGATGCAGACATCCTACAAAAGGGCCTCTCTGAGACCAATGACTGGTGTCAGAACCATGGCCTGAAGCTTAACACCAAAAAATGCATTATCATCTCATTTAGAAAAAACTCAGATCCAATGAATTATCATGTTGATGGGAGCCCACTGAACACTGAAGGGGCCATAAGAGATCTGGGCACTCAGGTCGACAGCCACCTCACCTTCGACCACCACATTGCCACTGTGGTCAGAAAGTCCTTCTACGTGGCACATCTTATAACCAAACGTTTCACATCCAGGAAGAAAGAGGTCATCATCCCTCTCTGCTCATCCCTCATTAGACCAATCATCGAATATAATGCCCCATTTGGCATGTACCTGACCAGACACCTACAACAGCTGGAGAGGCCACAAAAGTACCTCACAAAAAGGATCCTAGGTCTTAAACACATGTCCTACATGGGCAGACTCAAGAAACTTCAGTTGTTCTCAGTCTCTTATTGTCTACTTAGAGGTGGATCTCTGCTTGACTTACAAAGCCATGTCCAACCCAGCCCTACTTGAAATACTACACCTAAGGAAATCCCAATCCCTCTGCACCACACACTCCAAAGATCACAACCTCATTAGCACAATTAATAGAAAATGCTAGAGAGACAGGTTCATCTCCCAAAGACTGCCCATACTCTGGAATAAGCTTCCCATTCATGTCAAGCAGAGTACCTTGCTGGCCCTCTTCAAGAGACATCTTGACCAGTGGATGGGTAAAAGTTCACTCCAGGGATCACTCCAGTTGCCCTACTGGATAGGGGGGCTGTGAACTAACATTGGGTGGCACGGTGCCTGGGCAATTCTTTTGGGTTAGGCTTGTAAAGGCTCCAGGGTCATTAGCCTAGTACACACCTATGAACCTGTGAACCTATGAAAGGCAGATGACAGTGTGACTATTTTGCAGAAATCTGAATTTACTTTCATAGATGAGTGAGTGGATGTACGGTCAGCACATCTGAAATGTTTGCAGATTTTTTGGTTTCTGTTTAGTTAGCAGGTTGCAGCTACATAGTAGATGGGTACTTGGCACTCCACAAGGGTGTAAGGGAACTCATGGGGTAGACTTAGTCACCAAAAAAGGATTGACAGAAGAAGGGGGAAGGCAGAGGTTCCAGTACATGTCCAAGTCTTAGGATTAGATGTTATTAGTGTAACCAAAGGGGGACTATACTAATTCATTGTCCACTGAGAAAAAGTGTGCAACAAAGGTCTCAAGAGGCAACAAGAAGGGCAAACACTACAAGGGTGGAGGGTTGTCTGGAGACAACAGCTATACCATGCTACCAGAAAAGTCTGCATTTTATCTTTTAGATGGGAAAGGTGCTATTGCCAAGAGGGACACAGCCTCAGACATAACCATTGTTTCACCTGTGCTGGAAAGTAGCAATTCCTGTCTGTAAATAATCCACTCCATTTAGAGCCTTGGGAGGGACACCTTGTCATGAACCTTTGGTCAGAGTTTATCTGAATGGGAAGAGTTTATTTAGACTGAGAGGGAACAGAAAGAAGCAAGCAGGTGACCTCTCCTTTGGGATATCCCTGTAGACATCCTACTAGAGAATGACTTTGACATTAAGTCACATGCAGCCCAGCATGGAGGCAAACCAGAAGTGGAAGACTCAGCCATGGCTCATACTTTTAAGTGGGGCTGGTGATGTGGTGACTTCAAAAGAGAAACTTGTCAGTAGCAGCAAGGCAGGAGCTGGGCCACAGCAGACAAAAGGTACTGGCCTTCCCGTGGAAGGGGTTTCTTCAAGGGCGGAGCTCACTGGCAGTAATCAGCCTGAATTTAATGCGCCACTGTCAGAAGGTACCAGACTTCCTTTGGAAGTGGATATGGGGAGGGTCATTAAGAAGGTGCTAAGGCAGTCTCACTTCTCAGACACCACTTACAGAACTGGAGGGAGATGGTCAACAAGGCTGCTTTTACTCAAGGCCAGAGGAAGTCCATATAGTGTGACAATGGATTGCTGGAAAGGAAATGGATCCCTGAAGGAGGGCTAGGGGGAAATGTAAAGCAGCTGTTGGCAGTACCTAGGGCCTACTGACTGAATCTTTAGACCACCATTACCACTAATCCTCTTTTTTCCATTTTTTACATGAGTTAAGGGTTTCATGTCAACTGGTGCCTCTCTATTCAATTACACTTCCATAGCCTCTTCATCAGCCTTATCTGATTGTCACTGGTCTTCTCTCATGCAATCCATCTATCTCTTTGCTGGACATACACATTTCCTCTTGCCCTCTTTCTATCTCTCCCAAATCATCTTCAACAAATCATATTCTGCTATCCTGCTCACATGCTTGAACCTCTGTAATCTGTTCTATTTGACCTTCTCTACAAATGGAGCTACTTTGTCTTCTGCCCAGATGTCATCACATCTTAGTGGATTCCCTAAAAACTTCTTGGCATAGCCCACAGTATTCCTCTTGCAGGATATACAACAGTAACTCGTACTAAATGACAGTCTATGCAAAGGATATATTGCAAAGGATGCAGCATGGTACTACAGGATATGCGAGCAGTGAAAAAAGATGGTGAGGCAGTAGACATACCCAAGACTGCTTTGATGTCTTTTACTGTTATTGAAGAAGTATTTCAGGGGGCAGCTATGGATTCCATGCTACCTCTTAGTACCCCAGACTCCACAGGTAAGAAACATATCCTGCTGGTGAAAGATTATGTCACTAGGTACTAGTCTAGGTCTTCCATTGAATTAGAGAATGGGGGAAAGTGATCTGTTAGTCATTTTCATCAAGGTAGGTTACTGAAAGACAGAGGTGATAAAGCCATGTTGGAAATGTTTTCTTAGATAAATAGTGAAAGACAGAGGTGATAAATCCATGTCAGAACTGCTTTCCTGTTTGTAGAAACATTGTGGGGTAAGTCATTTAAAAACTACCCCATACTATCCACAGACCAATGGTCTGGTGGAGAGGTTAAAATTCTACACTGAAGACCAGGTGTAGGGTATCTGCAGACTAATTCAACCATGAGTAGAACAAGGGAGGTGCTCCAGGGATTCATAGACGGTTTACCCTTTGAGCTGCTGTATGGAAACAGTGTGAGGAGACCCCTGGTTTTAATTTGTGTTGAGTGGGAGGGTAAGTATGACTCCCACAAGTATTCTCTTGAAGAGAATACCCTAAAGGTCAGGACAAGACTCAGGAAGCTCATGGGAATGGCTGAAGAGCACCTAGCACAGGCATAATAGCATCATAAAGTCTAATATGATATCACAGACCAGAGCCAGAGGGACTTTTGTTCAGCAGAACATGATAGTGTGTATTCATTTTTCACACAACAAGCTATGGGCACTCTGGGAGTTCACTACTGTAAAAAAAAAATGAATGCTAGTAGCAAATTATCATAAACTCTACCATGTTAACATGATTACATCCTATCAAGCTAGAGAGGTCCTGTTACTTAATATCTTCAGTGGGTTGCAGGAAAATAAAAGGAGGGGGGATCTGGTGATATATCTTCTCAGTGAGGCTCAGTATGACCCTTTAGTGGGTAAGGTAACCATGTCCCAAGTTAAGGGGCACTGGAAGCCACTAATGTTCACATAAAAAGTTGTGCAAAAGGGGCTTAGGGTGCTAGGCCAAAGATTCAGCTCAGAAAGTGGTCAGTGTGTATATCTTGCCTGGATGAGGATGGAGGAAAGCCATACCCAGTGCAGAAATTCACGTTTCCTGTATGGTTTTAAGACGAGGTTGCATTTGATAAACTGTTTGGTGAATCAGATTTTTGTGCACTCACCATTTTTATTTTAAACTGCTGAACATCAGTGATCAGTGATGTGACTCAGATCATTCCTCTGATCATTATCAGACCTATTTGGAGACATGGGCTACAGGCCCTATTATATATCCAGTGTGACATTTGGTTGGCAGCAGTGGGATTCAAACCCCAACAGTGCCTGCTTAGTTGCTACAGTCTTGACAGCCATTTATTTTTCCTCTGCTTATTTCTGTTATATTGTCCCACATCACGATGTCTGTGCCTGCTAGCGTTTTATATTAGCTTGCATTTCAATCACTGTCTTATATGTCTTTGTCAGATTTCACTGCTGTGTTACTTATACCCGTACCTCTCAACTGTACAGATTTTCACAGAATGTCCAGATTTTTGCCTCATATTTTTGGTCTGTTTCTGATAAAATTGTGGTTTTCTGGCTAATCAATGGCAAATCATAGAGGACTGAAGTCAGAAAACAATGACAGACATTTGAGTTTCAGACTTTATACCTTTCAAAAAGTTCATGCTAATACAAAACCTGGTGTTCTATCAACTTTCTAAGTCTGTAAGAGCAATATTTAAAAATTGTTCCTCTTTTTGAGCCTTTCTCCTCCCATTATTTATGGCTTTGTCCACATTTCCTGCTGTAAGAGGTTGAGAGGTATGCCATACTTCTCAACCTCTTAGAACAAAATATTGGACAAAGCCAAATATACTGTTGAAGGCAATGGCACAAAATCAGGGACAGATTTTAAATGTTCCATTTATAAACTTGGAAATTTGTTAGAATAAATTGGTATTTTATAAAGGATATGAAGTCTGCAGCTCAAATGTTTATCATTATTTAGTAAGAACAGTCCTGAATGATTTGCCGGAAAAAAGCAGAACTTTTATCAGAAATAGGCTAAAACTATGAGGCAAACATTTGGACATTCTGTGAAATTCTGGGCAGTTGAGTGGTAAGGTGTTGCTTCATTGCCATATTCTGTTAATGTTACAGCTAATTAATTTATGTTACTTCTAAACATACTTTGCTAATGTGCTAGCACGTTGCAGGCTTTATTGCTGATGTGAAAATATCCTGCATTTTGTGACTCACACAGGAATACATCTGATCTATGCCAGCCTGTACAATAATCAGAATCAATATATTAAACACTGGCTTCAGTCATCCCCATCTTCTTTCTGTTCAGTACAAATCCAAATTAATGTAACAGCATCAAGATAGATTGTAAAACTACTGAGGAGATGAGTGGAAAGGAGATATTTATCTAGCTGTCAGGTTGGAATTGCACAGCAGGAGGATACTCAACACTGCAAACAGATACAAGGGAAGTTATGGGGGCAGCCTAAGCCACCACAGAAGGTTTGACTTTAAAAGGGTGTAACACAATGGTTTTGATACATGTCCAAGTCTTGGAGTAAGATTTTACAAGTGTAACCAAAGACATTATGGACTATTTCATTGTCCACTGAGGCAGGGAGAGGAACAAAGATCTCAGGGAAGCACTACAACAGTGGAGGAATGTCTGGAGAGAACAGTTGTACCAAACTTCCAGAAAAGTCTGCATCGTATCTTTTGGACGAGAATAATACTATTGACAAGAGGAATACAACCACAGACATAACTATTATTTATCTTGTGCTGGTCAGAAAGTAACAATTCCTGTCTGTAAAGTCTATTCAATTTAGGGCCTTGTGAGGGACACTTATTCATGCATCTTTGGCCAGAGTTTAAGTGGATGGGAAGAGTTTATCTGTATAGAGAAGAAAGGAAAAGGAGCAAGCTGGGGACCTGTTCTTGAGGATATCCCTGTAGATGTCCTTATATATCCCTGTAGATGTCCTTATAAGAAATGACTTTGACATGTGGTTACATGCAGCCTGGCATGAAGGGAAAGCTTGTGGGGAAAACCCAGCCAGGGCTCACAGTTGTAAGCAGGGCTTGTATTGTGGCTACTGCAGAAGAAGATCTGGTCAGTAGCAGCAGAATAGGAACTAAGCCACAGGAGGCAAAATGTTCCGTCCTTCCATTGGAAAGGGAACTTCAAGAGGAGAGTTCTGTGACAGTAGTCAGCTTGAATTTAATTCAACACTGGCAGAAGGTACCAAACTTCCTTTGGAGGGGGAACTGGGGAGTGTCACCAAGAAGAAGGCAAAATAGTCTCAGCTCTCGGACATTACTTACGGAACTTGAGGGAGATAACCAACAAGGATTCAAACAAGGATTGATTAATTTCTCTAAGTACTATAGATGAGCTGACAGTAGCACTGCCTAGTGTCTAAAATAATGAGATCAGAATGTACTTCACCTTAAACAACAGCATTTGTCCTCTTGCATTGTTCAAAAGCCGGTTTACCACTTATTGTTCTGACATTATCAAAAGCAGTGATAATTGTCAGGTGAATCTTACAAAGTCAGCAAAAGCCAGACTATATAGCATGTCATTACTCTGCATTCTAAGCTGCCTTTGTAGTACACATTTTACTATAATGAACTTTTTGACTACAGCATTAATTCAGTCTTTCTCTCTGTATTTCTCTTTCATCCCTTCTCAACTGAAAAGGAAGCAAAATAAAATTTTGTGTCATTATTTGTTTTCATTAGGTTCATAGGTATTTACTAGGCTAATGACCACAAGGGCCTTTTTAAGCCTAGCCATGCATCCCAAATCTCTGACAAGTTCTGGTACCCTTGAGAAGTATAAGCAGGGCTCAATACTGGGAGATGAACCATTTACAAGTGGCGGCCTGGAAGATGAACTGTTTACAGGCTGCCTGTGTCCATTGGAGACATAGTTACTAAATCAGGGAAGACTTTCCTGCTCTCCATCCAAATTGCCCAAGTTATACTTGAATTGGGTTAGGGAGGAACTCTGCTTACCAAGGATGAGGAGCCTGTTCAAGAGAACAGATAGTCTCTGGATACATACCTGTGTCCCCAGCAGGTCCTATTTATATTACAGAAAATGTTTAAGTCTTTAGAATGAGTAATTCTAGTGCTGTTTGTTTTTTGGATATGCAGAAGGTCCATCAGCATGGGTTCTGATAGTGCCTTGTATGCCAGGCATAATCTCCCTTCAATAGCCTGTAGGAGACAGAGAATTGGGATAGGGCCTTGTGGTTGTCTATATAAGACATGCTACTTACACCTTGTATTCTTTTAGTGAAGAAACTCTGCAGATATTCCAGTTGTTGAATATGCCTGGTTAGGTACATAACAAAGGGGGCACTGTACACAGTGATAGGCCTGTGATATAAATAGGACCTGCTGGACAGACATATATGTATCCAAGAGGCTACCCCATCTCTAGAACAAGCTCCCCATCCATGTGAAGCAGAGTTCCTCCCTAACCCAATTCAAGTGTAACTTGGACAATTAGATATGGGACAGGAAATATATGTCTCTAATGGATGCAGGCAGCCTGTAAATGGTTCATTCACCAGGCCTCTGCTAGTAAATGTTTCATCTCCAAAGCTCCCGCTTACTCTTATCAAGTGTACACTTACCAGAACTTGTCAGAGATTTGGGATACATGGCAAGGCTTAAAAAGGCCCTTGTGGGCATTAGCCTAGTAAACACCTATGAACCTATGAATGTTAAATATAGTGGAATAATGATGCCCTTGGACCTAGAGGCCATACCTTTGTTTATACATTGTACAACATAGAATGCTTTCTTCACTACTGTAGACATGTGATGGTCAAAGACTAGATTACTGTCAATGTATGACCCAAATCCCTGACTACTGGGTCAGCTCTTAAAAGTGTTGTGTTGTCAATATGATAGTTACCAGGGGTGGATGACTTCCTGACAGATGCTATTATGCATTTCTTGGCATTTAACTTTAATCCATGGCACTGACACCAGTTATTTGTCTGTGTCAGTCCATCCTGAAGAACATTTGTGTCGGTGTGGGATTCTATGACCACTCCTAATTTGTAATCATCTGCAAATTTAGTCAGCTAGAAACTATTGGCATTGGTCTTTACTTCAGAGAAGTAAATGCCAAAAAGGAGCACTCTTAGAACTAACCCCTGAGGGACTCTGCGTGTGCTGTGTCTCTTTATATAGGTGGACTTCACAATTCTAACTTCTTGGGCCCTGTCTGTGACTTAGACACTGGGTGACATAAATGTTTATACCTAACGTCATGAATTTATCAACAATGCCTGAGTGGAGTATTGTGTCAAATACCTTGGCCAAGTCCAGGTAGGCAGTATGAACCATTTTGCCTTCATTCATTGCTTTAGTGACCTTCTCTAAGAAGTCCACCAGGTTGAGTAGGCCTGGCCTGCCATAGACAAAACCAAATTGGTTGGGTCCAGTATCTGGAGGTTTCCTATGTCATTATTCATCATTTCCATGCTAATTCTTTCCATGGCTTTGCATATGAGACTAGTCAGACTTATGGAGCTGTAGTTTCCAAGGTCTGTAGATGATCCAGCTTTATTCAAAGGGATGACTGTGCTATTCTCAGTTCATGAGGCATGAAGCCTGTTTGGAGGCTACAGTTAAATAGCAATTCTAGAGGGCTTGATAAGTCATGTTTCATACTATTTAGAAGGCATCCTGAAATATTGTCTGGGCTCACTGATGCAGTGTTCTTGGTCTTAGAGAGAGCATTAAAGACATGTTCCCTATTGATAGCAGGGACAGTTATATTTTTTTGGTATTTCCTCAAGGAGGGCTGAGGGAGAGAGAAGAGTAAAGTTGGAGCTGAATTTGCTGACCAATAGGTTTGCTATATCTTCTGGCTCAGTATAGGTGGCTCCATTAACAATGAGATCAGCACACAATGGTGTATTGCCTTTGATGTTGCAAACATAGCAAAATAATGCATTCTGGCTGTCCTTGGCCCGGAAAGCCACATTTACCACATGTTTGGCTTTGGTAAACTTTATTTGTCCTTGGAGTTATTTGTTTAGTTTGATGAGATTGCTTTTATACTGCTGAGTGCTGCACCTCCTAATTTTTGCCGTAAATTTCTTCCTTCTCTTTTACAGCCTACTGATGCTGTGATTCCACCAGGATGGCTTATTTTTTGACATAGTTCTGTACTTCTTCCTGGTGGGTACAGCTGTATTGATGCAGCTACTAACATGCTTACATAGAGTTTCTGTGAACAGTTCCGTGTAGGCAGCAGTGTTCTTATTGTTTTTCTGGGGTTGAAATTTTGCCAGGTTATCACTTAATATTAGGAAGTAGTTTTAGTAGTTCTTGAATATTCCTGGTTTAACTGGGGTTCCAGGTTTTATATTTACTTCAAAGGAGACCATTTTGTGGGCTGACTTTACAGTACAGGGTGCACAGCACTCTCCCATAGGGGCAGATCCAGTATGTTTGCAGCCCTGGTTGGTATATTGACAATCTGGTCCAGGGTGTTTGTGTTTACAAAATTCAGGAATCTCTGTGCTGTATATTTGGTGCCATATATGATTCACAGTTAATAGTGAGATAATTAAAGTCATCCATGAATATGGTATTGGGTTGAATGGTGAGTGTTTTCAATAAGTTTAAATACCTGTTATGAGTTTCCTGGGTAATAGAGGGGGACCTATAGCTTGCAAGGAAGTGGTATGGAATTTTGCCCATGGTGATTTGAAAGTAGAGAAGCTCAAGTGCATTTTCCTGTCTGATGAGCCTTGAGGTATATTTATTTTTGATACAAATCAAAACACTTCCCCCTTTAGTCCCTGCCTGTGTGATAGCTGCTCTAAATGTGTGGAAAGCGTTACAGTCTTGCACTGCTGGTGTGCTCTCTGTGGCTTTAAACCACGTCACAGTGACCGCACAGATGTCAGCATTCTCCAAAGTGAGGAAAGTTTGTAGAGAGTGGAGTTTTTTGTTTATACTCCTAGTATTGAGCAGTGTCACCTTTAGAGTTTCTTGATTTTGGTTTGCTATGTCAGAAGTACTTTCAGTTTGGCATTGCCTAAAAAAGGCACTATGGGGAGAACCGTATTTTAGCTAATATTAAAAAGCCTAAAGGGGAGAGGTGCAGACCATACCTGGCAAAGCAGCATGGTCTGTTGACCAACTCCTTCCATGTTGGCAAATATTGAATCCCCTTAGAATGACACCAGAAACTAAGCCAATAATTAAAGTTAGTCATCTTCTGTTTGCATTATTGCATCATCCTTGGAGAAGATAAAGTGCTGCTCAGTGCTAGGCTCATACCAGCCTAGGGCACACATTCTGAGAGCTCCAGAATGTCTTCCTTCATATAGTTTAGAGAAGTATATCTCAGGACATTTACACCCACATGAACTATGACTGAGTTATACTGGTACTTGTGGTCCAATGACCTGAGTGCATATGTAATGTGGTGGATCCTGGCCCCTGATAAGCAACTGACCATGACTTTCTCCTTACTCAGCCTGCTGAAAGAGACATCAGTGTGTCTCATAATGAAGTCTTTAATGACCAGAATGTTGGATTGTGTGGTGGCTTGTTTTATGGGCTTAGAAGTAGAGGCTCCGTGAGATGCGGCTGTAAGGGTTGATGTGAGTGTTGTTTTGAAAGAGTGCATTCAGGTGGGGCATTTGTTATGTGGACTTCATCTAGGAGGTTTTTGGGGTTTAGGAAGGTTACATTTAAATGCCTCAGTATATGTTGGCCTATGTGTCTGCTTTGAATTGTGTGTGATGAGTACAGCTTGTGTACTACTGGCAACCTTATTGACATTAGGAGTGCTTATGTGAGAGCTTTGCCTTGAGTGACATTGTATAATACATCTCACACATACCTTATCACTTTGTTTGAGAATTAATTGGTCGTCAGTAAACATGAGACAATTTCTGCATTGCCTCAGGATTTCCAAATGCACCAAGCTGGTAAATGAGATAGTGAGAAAGTTCATATCCATGGTAACAGATCCTAAAGTCAGCTCTGGTGGGACTCAAACCTGCAACCTTTGAATGCTTTTAACATTTTACTAGACGTCCTATAAGCTATCCATTGTGCCATAGATGCACTTTTATGGGCTTGTTTGGGTTATGGGTATACACTCGTCTTGGTGTGGACAGTATACTTTTAGGAAACAATCAAAGTCAGTGTGGTTCACTGTGATTTTATTTTACACTACTTCTTCAAGGTGAAAATGAGGCCTGTGTATCACTGAATATAACTGTTCTGACCATATGACCATACCATTTGTGCTTTCTTACAACTGTTAACATACCTTAATTTGTATTATTGTTTTATTGCTCTGGAGCTTTTCCCCTGGGCCTCCACAGAAAAAGTGTGTTTAGGCTCAGTCAGAGTATCCTGGTAAACAAATTACATATCACAGACATTCTGTTCTGTATATCTAGTATCACAATGCATTCATAGTTTTATCGTGGAATACCTTGCCAGAAGCACAAAAACCTGAATGGAAGAACACTATCACAGACACAGCATTCACTACATATGTCGATACTTTATACATAAGCTTATATTCTCATTTTTCCAGCTACCATGTTTTTCGTGAATTTTCACATTAGCATTGGGCATCTTTTTGCAAAAAGAACATAAATAGGATCATTTCAATGTGCATTCTTAGAACATACAGAAGTCTCCCTTTACAGAAGCTGCTACATGTTATTTAGGTATCTAGGCTTTCTTAAAACTAAAATCAACTAAACTCTCATTGCATGTTGGAAAACATTGAGAGTTCTTATCCCAAAAGTTTGGCTTGTGGATTGGAAGGGAATTCTTCAGCCTAAAATTAGATATAGTCTCCTACCTCTTGCCATCACTTTCAGCAAAAATCTTAACATCATCCAAATTTTGTCCAATAAAATCTGTTGTTTCCTACTGCTTTGTCACAGTTTTGAACATTGTTGTGTCACCGTTTCTCATGTAGACTGGTATCTAATGTCTGACCCTGTTTCAAAATCCCTGAGTCTTGATAATACCCCTCAAAATTCATCAAAATTATTCCCCCAAATTAATATTCACTCACTGAGAACCTATACAGATGGTACCCTTTTCTCTGTCCTTACCTTCTCCATCCTAGGTAGGACACAATCTCCTTATTATCAGAAACTCATTTCTGGCCCGTAGACCTAGCTTTCTTGCTCATCTTAAGGATGTGGCAGCCTACTCCTGCTTTTGTTCCTATTAATCTCAATTTCTCTTCGCACTCCACCCCCCCCTCCATAACACTAATAATTAAAAAAAAAAAAAGAAATCAAATATCTTGGATTTTGTCTAAAATGTATAATTGCATTATTCTATTTTATTGCGTCTTTATTTCTTTGATCCATTTCTTTGATGAGCTGATACTCTCTGCTTATGTATCATCGGTTTAATCTGTTAAAATTTGGTATAAACTGTGTACCTTTTAGCTTCCTGGTTGTATTTGAAGGCCCCCTTAGATCAGGCTATTGCCAACTAAGCAAACAAATAAATAAGTAGTTAGGTAAATACACTTTTAATTGGTTTTGTGTATTTGAATCATGTTGTTCTTAAATTTGAGACAAGATTGTTTCCTAAAAGTTTGTAAGTACTTCACAACTGCTACTATTTTGACATAGCACTATGATTTTTGACTTTAGATTTTAGCTTGGTCCTCATAGATTTATTTCCTTTTTTCTGATTTTCCTCATAAGGCTAGATATTCAGAGATGCGTACAGTACTTAATAACTGAAATGAGCCTATACAAAGATTTTTAATCACAAACTATATGGGATCTAGTATCTAGATAACTTCTATTCCAATAAATAATAAACTATTGCTCTTTTTAGCCCCCTGGTATGATTTGTAAAGGCCAGCACTATAATTTTTTTGTTCAGAGATTTGGGGGTATGGTTTATCGTGTTCATGTTTACATTAGATTAAAACCCTGGTGTCGGTGTAACTACAGACACACCTTCACAAGTAAGTGACAGTTTAGAATATTTATATCCCCCTCCAGCTGTCAGAAACATCCTTATGACAGTTAGTATAATAATGCTTCTACTAAGAGTTGATGAAGAATCATTGCATAAGTAATATTTTTTTTTCCTGAGAGAAATGGCTGCATCTGACATGACAGTACATTTTCGCGTGTTGGTCAAAGCTGCCTGCTTGTGACCATGTGACTTAGATGTTCTGCATAATATGAGTACATAGGGGAGTTACTGGGTCTTCTATTCTGGCACCGATCCAATCAGAGTTTGTCAGTACAGCTCCCTTATACAATCAGAATGCAGCACTGGTGGGCAGGGCATCATTTCACATTTAAACACTGGTATTAAAATGTCAAGGATGCAGCTGGTCCCTTCCAGCATAATGCTGTTTTTGTCAATCACCTCAGACTAATGGATCCAAAAACATGCCAGGAAAGTATTATTTCTAATGTACATTTGGAACAGGTTAATGTTATCAAAACAGCAGCATCACAAGCAATGCTAAGCAAAGCATTTCTTTGGCTGCATTTGTAGTAAACATCATTCATAGCTGTATCAGTTTTATGTCAAGTTACACAAATGACATAACCTAATAGTGTAACATATAACTGGTATTAAGAATTTGTGAGTTACAGCTGTGATGAAAGGGTGTGTGTTTTGCTACAACTGACTGCTTTAATTAATGATGTGAGGTGGTTAATTAGGAAAAAAAGGAAACTGCAACAGCTTTATTCTATGCTGCTGTCTTGAAGAAAAGCTGATGTGTAGGTTTGTAATGATTTAACAAATATATGTGTAACAGAGCAGGAGCTCTGCTTTTGCAGCTGCTTACCGTGTGAAAGAACTGTGTGGTCCCTTAACAAAAAGAGTCAACAAGAACGCTTAATCTGCTTATTGACTAGATGAACTTTAAAAACAAAACACGGAAAGCTGCAAGTTTGCAATGGGGCTTTAGAACTTTCTAGACAGAAATATGTATGCTATTGCAGTTGCAGGTGTTCAGAGTCATTCATAACCAACTCCACAATGTGAAAAGAAATCTACAAAAATGTGCAAAATTCATGTTCCTATATGGACAATATTTGGTTATATTGAAGTGTTGTATTCCCTGCTACAGTTTGTGCCCTGAGTGATATACAGTAGTGGGTATGCCCTGGCTAACTGATGAAAATTTAAACTGAGTCCCCATCTGCTTGACTTGGTGCTAGTTCAGGTGGATAGAAAATATCCCACAGCACCTACCAAAAAAGTAAAAGAAGTTCCCTGATGCCCTGGCCAAATTTCCGCTAGTAGTATAAATACCACCTCAGGTCTCCCCTGAAAAGAGGCCACTAGCCTTGTGGAACTAATATGATCAGGAAAGGCTAAATAAAATAAGATAAATAAATAAATAAATAATAAATAAACTGCCATCTTTAGGCTATCACTGGTATAACATTACTAGGTAAATTAGCTAGGTACTTACAAATAATTGCTGTTTTTCTGTACTGGTTGCATTACAATTGCTCTATTGTGATGTGACATTGTAATGGTGACTTTTTCATAAACTGCAACTAGCATACCTCTCAAGTGTATCTCATTACGGGTAACACTCCTCATGTTCAGTCTGAAAAAGTCCATGTTCCTCTCAGTTCCACAATGAAAGAGTTTGCCTCACATTCAGTGTTAAGAATTTTTTAACTGATATCTGTGGTAAATAACACTGGATTATATTAAGCTGTCAAAAGAACTTTTTATAAAATTAAAGTAACTCACTTGACCATCCTGGAGCTTCCTAGTTGAAGTTGTTAGTAAGCTATTAGTAAGTGTTCCATGGTTTATTTATTTGTTCTACATTATGTTCTATGTTCTACAGTGTTCTACAAAATCCGAGGTAACTGCAGTTTGTATTTATTGATTATATGTGCTTTTTTTTGCCCTCCTGTTATCAAGTTTATGTGTGGGTGTGCTGTTTATTAATGAAGGGTGGAAATGGGCAGGGCTTGCTACTGCACATGTTAGAGGGGTACTAGATTTCACTATAACCTACAGAAGCTCATTTATTTAGCAGAATGGCAAAATATCTATCCATTAACAGTAACAGCAGTTTGAGGGTCCCAGTGAGCTAGAGGCTGTCCTGGAAATATTGCAGGATGTCCATTGGGCAAGGCTGACAGTGTAACACTAACACAGATTTACACACAGAGATACACATACACACACACACACACACACACACACACACACACACACACACACACACACACACACATGCACTTTGGAGGAGGAGTTTGGGCTAGACATGAAACCTAAACAGTGCATGTTTGTGGGAGAAAAACAACACTCTGAAGAAGCCCACAGAAAATAAAATAAAGTCTTTTGGCTTTTCTCAGTTAGGGGATGTCACAGCAGAACTCCGGTCCGCTCATGATTGGCAGTAGATTTTTACAGTGCCGAGTTGCCAGACTGACGCCCAACCTTCAAAGAAGGCATGCCCATTCACGCTTGCACCTACCTGCATATCTTTAATGTCACTCGACCGCGGGGAGACAGCAACTCGCTATAATGACAACAAATCCTGGTGTTCTAAGCTTGGAAAACAAATCAAGAATCCCGTGCAGCAACCTAAGATTGTTATCCACATTTTGTTGCATTTGACTAAATAATTTGTATCAAAATTTATCTTAAAATCACCCAAGTTGCCACTTGTCATTATATCTGCAAGAAATGAATTCTATAGTTCTACAACTCTTTCAGAAAACCATGGGGTTGCTGTGTTATTTCTGTTTTAAGCTTATTTTTATTTTAGTGCAGTAGTTCTAAAGTGCTATTTAAAACCACACATTCTTATGTATGTGCACAAACTTCTACTTTGCAAGCATTTTAATATCCTCCTTGACACCCCCCATAGCTCAGTGATAACAGACCCTACTTTTGTAACCCTTTCGAACTTACTAGAGTCACCATATTCTTTATCATTCTTGTGAGAAATTGTCAAAGAAAAAATATGCTTTAAAAATGATCAAAACATGGTAGGTTCAGGTTAAGGCACTTTAATCTTGCAGCAAGGAGACAAAAACATGCTAATACAGAGTTTGTCTAACCAGAAACAGGAAATACCTTCATTTTTATACATTCGTAAACTGGTTGTATCCTACCATGCTGACGTAACAGTTTACCACCTTTTTCATCATCATCTGCGGACCATCTTTCCCATGAATTTCTGCTGATTTAACAATTTTTATGTGAAACTTCCTGAGGAAAACAACATGGCCTTGCTTACTCCCAGTTAGATACATGTTATGTTACATTCAAGATACTATGGCTAAATCAAGCACAATGCTAGCAGTTCATTTCCCTAATAATCCTTTGTCTACTTTATCTCTAAATTACTACAGCTGCAGAGGTTCCCATCCTCTGGACAGAGCTGTTTGTCTAAAACCATTACATTTAAAACATAAGACATTGTTCATTCATTCAATTCTGACCTAGCAGATAAACACCTGCTTCTCAAGTACATTTCCACAAGGCATAAACATGAATATTGCTGTGCTAGCAGTTACTAGGTCAGAGGGCAACTTGCAAGTTTCAGAAAGCATACTGCAGTTTTCAAAAAGCATCTTCTTCAGTTTCACATGAAACTCAATTTGTATAAAATACAGTGCATGAAAAATAGAATGAAAAGCGTATTAAAATACTTGATTATTAATTTGGCACTAAGCATACACACATTAATACATATTTTTCTAACATTTCCCTCCTGTTAATACTTTTTTATTCTATTTTCAAAAAAGAATAAACAGCTTGCTTCTTTTCCTAACCTCTTCCATTCAGGATTTGCAGTTAAGAAAGTCATTCAGTTTAAACTTTTATGAAAGTGTTTCGTACTCTAGCAGCTCTTCAAATTCAGTACTTTGATACATGGTCTCAGTTACGGATATATCTATGAATTCTTTAACTAATCTCTTCATGCAGGGGATTCCACAACAAGTACAAACTCCTATTAGGAGTAATCCTACCCCAATAGCAATCAATATGTTCATAAAAATGGAGCCCCACCCCCCAAAGGCATTCTGGAAAAAGTCTGTCAGAGGGTTTGGGCCTGGCTTGGTCATGGCTGACACTTGCTGAATCACCTCGAGGTGATCGTTAATCTCATGCTGATGATCAGGGATAAACGCACAGCATTCTTCTTTGATTAAAGCGCAAGTTCCGCCTCTCGCCGCTAGGGTGAAGTCAAGATCCATTTGGTTTTGGAGCACTACAGTTCTCATGGCATTCAGTTCATCAGTTATCAGTTCAAGAGCAGAAAAAGTCGCATTACTCATTACTTCGAGAAGTTTGAACAGTTTTCGCAGCTCCCATATTGATTTAACTCCGCCATACATGGGTGATATACCTGCCCAGTATATGACAGCATCACTCAAGTCCATGTGCGCAAGTTTGGTTCCCATATCATGATGGTCTTTCCAGCCTGCTTCAATCCGTCCCACTGGATTTTCGGGTTTCTTAACAGTCTTTTTGGTTACATCTCGAGTATTTTGAATATTCCCTTGAGGCAAAACTGCAGTGTGTCGGATGGCCGGAACCAGGTACCCCAAAAAACAACTGCCAGACCAATTCTCAGGTAACCATTTATATGCTTTTTTACCACACACAAAATAACAGTCCTCTACCTTAGTTATTACTTTGTTACAAAATGACTGCCCTGCATGAAACATTTTCTTGTCTATTACAGATAACTGTTTAAAAAGTATAGGATTGCGTTGTACCTGGTCAAGAGTCTTATGCATGGATTTCAAAAATGAGTCATAATCTGTATTACAAAATCCACTCAAATCATTTGGTTTTCTATAACATTTATATTGTACTGTAATATTGCACTTACTCCATCCCACTTGGATGGTATCATTTCTATAGAAACATACAGTTCCTTTTTGTGTCACAGGCAAATACAGTGCTACCTTATCATATGCTTTAATAGCAACTGTGTCAAAAAACAGATTTTCCCAGGTCTCGTTGACCCCTAGGGGGATAGCAGTCATTAATAAACCCCCGTATGCTGTTGGTATGGCTGTACAGACCCAGCAGTTCGAAACATTAAAAGTCTCAGCGTACACACGTGTAATTGCCTGATAAGTGTTAAAGTTCAGATGCCAGTCTATGTTTGGTTCATTGCATCTAATTAGTCCAACCTTTGTGGCAGGAAAAAGGAGTGGCCACAAGAAAAAGAACAGTGTGATCAATATTGCAATAAAAACGATCATACAAGTTTTCTGAGGTTGCTCAATGTCTCTACTCACTCTGTACCTGGCCATTTTGTTCTTGTTGTGCAACAGTAACAAAGTTTTTGTCCAGTTCAAAGTTTTTAACCAGTTTACAGTGCGTCAAATGAATCCAGGAAGCTTGCTCTGCGATTTTGACTGCAGTGGGTGTTGACAGCAGTACCTGATACGGACCTTCCCACTTCGGAGAACTCCAATTCTTTCGCTTCACAATCTTCACCCAGACCCAGGTGCCTGGGGCTACTGGTGCTTCCGATCTCGGTTGTTCTTTATCTGAAACAGAATTTAACTGCAAAAGTTTGTTATTCAAAAATCGCCTCATATACCCTGCAAGTGAACTGTCAGCCTCCTGCTCCGTAGACATGAGAGGTTTCCACTGAGGTGTATAATACGCCCTCCCAAACAAAGTTTCAAAAGGAGTTAATCCCTTCGCATTTGGAACAGTTCTCATACGCAACAGTGCTAAAGGCAAACAGTGCACCCAGTTTTTCTGTGTTTCTGCTATCAACTTCCTAAGTTTATTCTTCAGCACCCCATTATGCCTCTCTACTAGCCCTGCAGATTGGGGGTGATAAGCGCAGTGGTTCTTTAACGATATCCCAAAATAGCGACTAAGTTGCTGAATCATTTGGTTCACAAAATGTGTCCCGTTATCACTATAAATCTTTTTCGGTATACCAAATCTGGGTATAATCTCTTTAACAAGGATCTTTGCAACAGTAGCTGCATCTGGATTTTTAGTTGGAAACGCTTCTACCCATTTGGAAAACATGTCTATAATAACAAGGTAATACTTCTTATTTTCACATTTATTCAATTCTATAAAATCCATACAAATAGTATGGAACGGATACGGTGGTGTAGGAAAATTCCCTTGCTTAGGCTTCAATGCCCCTTGTGCATGATGCTTGTTACAAACATGGCATGCTGCACAAAAATTTTTTGTACAACTGGTAAATCCATAGGTTGTAAATACTCGATTCACTAACTGTACCATCCCCCCTGTTGAGACATGGCTCTGCCCATGGCTCAAAAACGCTGCATATCTAAACAAATTAGATGGCAAAATCGGTTTCTTCTCCTTGGAGATGTACAGTCCCTTTTCGAGGATTGCTCCTCATTTTATCCACTTCTGTTTTTCTATATTTGTAGTAAGTGTCTACATTGTTTTTAACATTTCTAAATCTAAAATCTCAGAGGGTTGTAATTCCTCACTCAAATGAAAAGTTTCTGTGGCTGAAGCTGCCTGCTTCGCAGCTGTATCAGCCCGTGCATTACCTTTTGAAATCCTATCCTGTTGTTTCGTATGAGCTACGCATTTGCAAATAGCTACTTTTTTAGGTAACTGAATTGAATCTAACAAGTCTAAAATAAATTGCGCATGATTGATCGGTTTACCAGTAGATGTTATCATCCCTCTATTTTTCCACTGCTGCACAAAAACATGTACAGTAGAAAAAGCATACTGACTGTCAGTATAAATGTTCACATTCTTACCCTCTGCTAAGGTACATGCCCTTGTCAAGGCAATCAATTCTGCCGCTTGTGCAGATAAGTTGTGTGGTAAAGATTTTGCTTTTAAAGTTTTAGTATTAGAAACGACTGCATACCCCACTAGATTCTGTCCTGTAGGACCCCTCCTGCACAAGCCGTCCACATAGTATGTCACCTCGGCATCATCCAAGGGAACATCCGTAAGATCTTGTCTAGGTAATGTTTTTTGCTCAATCTCCTGCAGGCAGCAGTGTGGTTTGCCATCTGCAGGGGTTGGAAGCAAAGTTGACGGATTCAAAGTTGTGCATCATTCAATTGTCATATGAGGTTGGCTCAACAGTATGGTCATACAGGAAAGATGCCTAGCTGGAGAAAGATATGCTACTTTTTCCTGCAGTAAAATAATTGCGACTGCATGAGGCACTCTCAACATGAGAGGGTGGAATAGCACTACTGAGGTCGAAGCCTGCACTGCCATTGCAGCTGCAACTACTGCTTGTACACAGTGGGGCAGGGATCACGCCTCTGAGTCTAACTGTGATGAATAGTAAGCTATGGGGTGTTGTTTGTCCCCATGTTGCTGTGTCAATACTGATGTCATATAATCTTGCTTCCAGTCTACGGTTTGAATAAACTGCTTGTGATAGTTTGGTAACCCTAGAACTAAGAATGATGCTATCAGTTGTTTCAGCTTACAGAAAGCTGCTTCTGCTTCAGGTGTCCATTGTAATAGATCCTGTGCTGCCATCGGCTTTTTAAATATTAAATCGGCCAGTGGAGCAGATTCTAAAGCATAGTTCGGTATCCAGCTCCGACAAAAATTAGTAGTTCCCAGGAAGGACATAATTTCCTTCTTGATAGTTGGTCTAGGTGCTTGTAAAATTGCTGTTTTTCTATCTTCATCTAATATTCTACCTTCTTTGGATATTACATATCCTAGGTACTTAACTTGTTTTCTCCAAAGCTGTAGCTTGTCTTTATTTACTTTGTGACCTTGAGTAGCTAAAAATTGTAATAAAGCTATCGTGTCCTCTCTGCATTCTTGCTGGGTGGGGGCTGCCAGCAGAATGTCGTCTACATAAAGTAAAATCTGACTACCGTTCGGTGGGACAAATCCCGCCAGGTTGTTTGCCATTTCCTGTGCAAATATTGTTGGACTTTCACAATATCCCTGTGGTAACCTTGTATATGTGTACCGCTTTCCCTGAAATGTAAATGCAAACCAATACTGGCTGTCAGGGTGTATCGGTATCGAGAAAAATGCATTACTAATGTCTACCACTGAAAAATATTTTTGCTCTGGCTTTAAATCATTCAGTAAGGTGTGTGGATCTGGCACCGTTGGTGCCCTGGGTATAACTGCATTATTTAAAGCTTGCAAATCTTGGACCATACGCCATTCCCCGTTTGCTTTTCTGACAGGAAATAAAGGTGTATTGCATGGTGAATCAGGAGATTCTATTAAGACTCCTTCCTTAAGTAAGGCTGCTATAATAGGCTTGATTCCTATCTCTGCATCCTTTCTCAAGGGATACTGTCTTTTCTGGGGTCTAAATGCTGACTTTGGCGTTATGGTAACTGGTCCTGCTGTTCGTATAAGTCCTACATCTGATTTCCCTGCTGACCAGAGAGTGTCTGGTATGTCCCGCAAGGCTTTTTCCTTTTCTTCCAATAAGAGTAATACTCAGCTATTCTCACTAGCCTGTGAGTGCACAGCTGGGTGTGTCTGTGTAATCCAATTCAATTTCTGTTTCTGTACCCCTTGTTCAGAGAGCTCTAATTCTGTCTGCTTTTCCCACCTTGTGACTTTTTCACCTAAGTCTGCCCATTTCAAATTTTTGTTCTTAGTTAAACTAACATGTGGCAGTCGATTAGATTTATAAAGTGCTAAAAATTCCTGGGGCAATGAACAGCTTGCTACACTGTTCCCCTCTGCATCCCAGTACAGATTTCACAATACTAGCCTGTTTGCATGATTCTGAAACAATTCCTGTTCATAATCTTTATCAGGTCCTGGTCTATTACAGTAATATAGAGTACAATGCAACAAATGCTGTTTGTCAATGTCGAGGGAGGGGGACTTACTGATGGCTACTTTCACCAGTTCTTCGGTTACTGCCCCTGGACCAGTTGTAACTAAGTCCTGGCTGTACCAATAATATGTCTCACCCTCCGGTCGCACTACAAAAGTATCCATTTATCGCTGTGCTTCCATACCCTGCATGGTTGGAACTATGGCTATGCCAAATATTTGCATTAAGTCTCTACCCAAAAGGTTTACTGGGCATTTTGCAGAAACTACAATTTTACTTTTCTGGGTCATTCCTGAAACGGGGTCTGTTATTGCTATGTCATGGGAGTGTGGCTCCCAATACAGCTGTCCATTAGCTGCTTTCACTAGTATATAATCTGGTGATTCTGAATCTTCCAGTAACTTGGAAGGGTGTATCAGGGTCCGTGAAGCCCCTGAGTCACACAGAAATTTAACTTCCCTCCCCTCTACCACAAACGTCACTTCCAGTTTTGTGTCCGCTAAGTAAAGCTCTAAGCTCAATAGAGCTAGGTCTAAAATTTCATCTTCTTCTATGTCTGTGAATTCATGTACATCCTCTACTCCTTGTGTCACATCCTCTACTCCTGCTATCATATTTGCACTTACCTTTTCCTGCTTATTCTCATCCAATGATTCCTGACTATCATATAGTCATTCATTTCTGAAGTCACCTTCTTGTTTAGCCTGCAATCCCTTGCTAAATGTCCTTTTTTTCTGCACTTAAAGCATTCACCCTTTTTCTTTCTTTCTTCGAAATCTTCTGATCGTTTATCAGATTGTTTATTTCCCTGGGTATTTTTCTTACCCTTTTTCCCAGTTTGTACTACAAATACTTCTGACCCATCTTCTGCCGAAAATACTTGAGTTTTCTTTTTCTTTTTACTATTAAAATGTCTTTCTGCATGTCTAGCATATTCAAGTAATGGCTGTAATCTACTTGTTCGATGATCTACCATGTGCTTTGTAATAAAGCTGCTAATGGGAGTTATACTTCTAGCATAATATCTATCAACTGTTTCACCTTCCTGTTGAATGCATTGATTAATGCAAGTCCAATCAGCCCCAGGCTTCCACTTTTCAGAGTTTCGGTCTGTCAGACCTTTTACTCTGCCATCCAGTTCTGCATTAGTATGTGGGAGTGGTCTAAGTTGTGTGTCACGAGCATTCCAGTCGCCACTGATCATGTGCCAATCTGGACCCACAATTTGTCTAACTACTTTTTCTACTTCCTCTCCATTTAAATGGTAACTTAATCTCATACCCTGTAAGTCTTCTAAAAATTTTCTAAAATTCACTTTTGGGTGGGGAATTCCCTCCGTGGCCTTCCGGATATCTTCCGGTGTCCACGGCCTATAAACTAAAAGAGTCGGATCCTGTCCTGCCTGTCCTGCCTGAGGATTCGGTACTTCTATGAGCGGACATATCTCTTCTTCACTCATAGCCTGTGATTTTCTATTTAATTCATTTAATTCAATCTCCCTCCTCAAGTCGCGTGTTCGAGACCTGGTCTCGATAGGATCCCTGACAAACGGTTGTGATTTTGCAGGAACAACTGGGTATAGCGGAGGTGGATCAGCTTGTCCACTTGCTTCATATTCTGGTAATGGAAGCGGAGGAGGCAGAGGAGGGGCCGTTGCTATTACCAGGTTATTGTCTTCTTTGTCTAAGAACATTGTTTTTGAATTTTTAATTCTCTGCTCCCTGCGATTTGCTTCCTCATGCCACCTATGCACCTGAGGGACTCCTAATTGTTTTTGCTTTTTTAGTTGACCTTTTGCGTCTATTTTTAACTGTTTAACAAGTTTCATAAGTGCAAGTTTATCTAAATTACCCACGAATTTATACTTATCAACCCATTTAGTGTAGTACTTAACATTATCGGCACGCTGTAATTGCATATACTTCGCGTCTTCAGTTAGGGGCGGGTCTTGGGAACCTTTTGTGCACTGATTTCCCATTGCTGTCTTAGCTAAGTGGTAAATTGTTATGTGACCCTTTCTATCACGTGGTACCACAAATCTATACCTTTTCACAGTTTATCTAGAATAACTGCCTACCTATTCTGTTTTCCTGATTTATGACAAAAAACAGTAACCCCTTTTTCTGTCCCTGATCTGCATATGCAAATCTACCTGACAAAAAACAGTTCTGTACTTGGTCCCTGATCTTAAAACAGAAATAAGGTAATTCCTCCTTACCTGACCCTACGTGAGTTGATCCACCGGATCGTTGACTCGTCCTCCAATCCCAGATCAGAAACAGTAGCTGGCCTCTTTCGAACGACAATTCAGTCGGAGGTCTTTCAAAACAGAAGAGCCGTTTTGGCCTCTTCTCCGTACGGGTGCATGCCACCGGGCCCAATTCTGACCTAGGCCTAGAGCGAGAGGTAATTTCCGGTCCGAAGGACCAAACTGTCAAAGAAAAAATATGCTTTAAAAATGATCAAAACACGGTAGGTTCAGGTTAAGGCACTTTAATCTTGCAGCAAGGAGACAAAAACGTGCTAATACAGAGTTTGTCTAACCAGAAACAGGAAATACTTTCATTTTTATACATTCGTAAACTGGTTGTATCCTACCATGCTGACGTAACAGTTTACCACCTTTTTCATCATCATCTGCGGACCATCTTTCCCATGAATTTCTGCTGATTTAACAATTTTTATGTGAAACTTCCTGAGGAAAACAACATGGCCTTGGTTACTCCCAGTTAGATACATGTTATGTTACATTCAAGATACTACGGCTAAATCAAGCACAATGCTAGCAATTCATTTCTCTAATAATCCTTTGTCTACTTTATCTCTAAATTACTACAGCTGCAGAGGTTCCCATCCTCTGGACAGAGCTGTTTGCCTAAAACCATTACATTTAAAACATAAGACATTGTTCATTCATTCACTTCTGACCTAGCAGATAAACACCTGCTTCTCAAGTACATTTCCACAAGGCATAAACATGAATATTGCTGTGCTAGCAGTTACTAGGTCAGAGGGCAACTTGCAAGTTTCAGAAAGCATACTGCAGTTTTCAAAAAGCATCTTCTTCAGTCTCACATGAAACTCAATTTGTATAAAATACAGTGCATGAAAAATAGAATGAAAAGCGTATTAAAATACTTGATTATTAATTTGGCACTAAGCATACACACATTAATACATATTTTTCTAACAGAAATCTTTTTCGACTTCTCAAGTTTTAATATTTTACTCTTATCGGGTGCCTACAGGAAGTTACTGCACTCTAGCAAGATAAAAAAATTACCTCGTGACTTCAAGAGGTAAAAACTGCAGTAACCTTCCATTCTGTTTTTTACGCATCTTATCAATGTGAAAAAAGTTAACTTCTCTTTAAACAATGTTCTAAATTCCTTACACTCACCCACCCTTTCAGTTTCATGATATCCAGTCTTCTAAAACACCTCTGTATTTCTTTTCCCAAAATCCATAGCCAGAGACTTACCATGAATAGTCAAAGTTGTCATAACAAACCCACAATTTCAGATCATTTATTTTTTTACAGCAAATACTCAGTCTGTGATGTTATGAACAATGTTGTATCTTAATATAATTTTATTTAATTGAATGTATTCATTTATTAACCAGGTAAGTGAACTGGTTCTAAGGACCTTTTCAATCACATCTCAAATCACAGTGGTAGGGGTAAATGCTTTTGGGAAGTGGGATGAAGCCAAAGTACCTGAGAAAAACACATGCAGACATGAAAAAAATGTATTTATTTTTTATTTATTTCATTTGTTTACTGGGAGATATTCAACTGGTCCTGAGGCCCATTTTCAGCAGAGGTCGAGGGAGAAAAGCTCCATGGCAACCATAGCAAGCCAGGAATAATGTATTCCATGCTGAAGGTTTTTTGAACTGTTTATTTTTATTGTATCTAAGTTAAATGGTATTTTCTTGTACATAACAAATGTCACTATGATTTTCATTAGAATCTGCATAGAACGACATTATAAAATGTCATTAACATAAATCATTTTAATTAATGCCAGTATGCAAACGTCTCTCCTTAAATGTTAATGGATTAACTAACCCTATGAAGAGAAGTAGCATAAATAAGTATTTATTGTACACAAGGCTGATATTATATTTCTTCAAGAAACCCACTTATTATCAGAAGACTTAAATAGATTATTGTTAAAAGACTATTCAGTATTGGTTAGCTCACTGTTTAAATATAAAAGAAGAGGTATCCTTATTATGTGGGGGGAAAAAAAACTTTAAGTGTACCTGAGATTGTAGATTCATATTCAGATAAAGATGGTATGCTTGGGATGGTAGTAATAAAACTGGGAAACACTTTTTTATATGTATAAATGCATATTGGATACCTGACATTGGCACAAAACTATAAAGAAATATTTAGGTATCATGAGTCTACACTGCACAGGGGAGGCATTGTTAGGCAGTGATTTTAATTGTATGATATCTCATGATGATACCACAAACACTAAATCTTTTAAAATTTCTTCAGCAGCTAAATATTTAAATAATTGTATCAATACAAGAAACTTGAAGGACTTATTTGAAATAAAAATCACCTTCTTCATTAAAATTCACCGAATATATTTGGTACTCAGAAAAATATAGATAAAGATTTGGTAACCAGATCTTTGATCTCTGAAATAGATGAAGTATTGATTATCTTCCTTCCCTTTCCATCAACTCCATTACCTTGTTACTTTGTTTTTATTCACATACCTTTTATACATGAAGTATTGATTGTTTCATGCCCCTTATCAGATCATAAAGCCATTACTTTTAAATTAGCTTTTAGTCCTGACAATCTGAACTTTTGCCAGGGAATCCCGGCATACATAATTAAAATAAAAGACTTTCTAGAATGGGTTTTAAAGGAAATTAACCAAGTAATGTAACTAAATAATAATTGTGAGTCTCAGATATGATTTTATAGGATACATTAACAGTTGTTCTTTATGGTAAAGTTAAAAACTAGTACTTATCCAAAAGAAAGGAATGGGACAAGAAGTTAATAGATATACAAGAAGAAATTGATAAACTAAAACTAAATATCAAACCTAGTGATAAAACTGCACTTTTTAACATTAAAAAATTAAATAAAAACTACCAAGATATCCTCCAACATAAAATCTCTACTAATGTAGAAAAAAATCAGACTACTTTCATACTCATTAAACCTTAAAAGTTTACACAAAATAGCAATCAGATCGAAATATTTAAATGAAAAAAATCACATTAAAGATATCATATATAGAGATAATAATAAAACAATCAAAGCCTCAGATTTAAATAGCATACTAAATTGTTTCAAAAAGTACTAACAGTATCAATAGTTCTAAGTAACACCATGATTATTAAGAGCTTTCTAAAACATAATAAAAAAAAGTATCACAAGAATAAATCAGTAATACAGACAAATCATTCACCTTTAAAAAATTAAAATACCAAATTAAAAATCTAAATACCAACAAAGTTCCAGGACTAGATGGAATAATCCCTGAGTTATATAAACTTCTTCCTGATACTACAGTAAAAATTCTTCTTTCCACTTTCCATAAAGTTAAAACTACATCCAACATACCACCTTCATAGAAATATTCCCTATTTTCTCCCATTTTATTTTATTTTTTATTTTACATTTGTTGACCGGGCTAGTCTAACTGGATATATGTCCATTTTCAGTAGAGGCCCGGGGATAAAAGCTCCAAAAGGTGCAGTAGTATCAAGACTTACAATATATGCAATAGCAGGAAGTTACATTAAATAAATGTAGAACAGGTATAAAAGTGTATACAGAGTTTGCTAGAGAAAAGAATAAAAATACAAAACTTGAGATGACATATACAAAAGACAAATAAGCAAGATTTGCTAATTTTACATCAGATGGCAGGTTACAGGTATATAAACTTATGCTTACTTACAGCAAGGTAGATAATGAAAACTTTTAGAGTAAGTAACAATATGATAGAGCTGAGAAGAAGTCTACTTTAGTACATAGGTAGTCATTATTATTCAAGTCATCATTAGTAGACAATGTAGGACAGAAATAAAGGAGAAGTAAAGGGAGTGGGAGATAGGTAAAAAAGAGAAAACAAAGTTAGATGTTAGTCAGGGTTAGAGCAGGGACATAGCCAGTGTGTTTTGAGGTGTTCCTTAAGATATTTTTTGAAGAGCAGTGTGGAAGAAAGAGAAGAAAAAAAACGATTAAGATTCCACATTATGTTCAACCTATAGACTGATATCTCTGTTGAATACAGACTACAATATATTTATGTCTTTTCTGGCAAAAAGACTGAATACCATAATCTCTGAGCTAATGCATAAAGATCAAGCAGGATTCATTATTAACAGGAAAGTGCATGATAATATGATAAGGCTTTTTTTGCTTAATAGACATTGCTAATAAAAAGAAGACTGAATTATCTTTAATGTGTCTTGATTTGGATAATGCATTTGATTCTATAAACTGGTCCTATTTATTCAAAGTACTGCATATTTATAATTTTTCCTCAGAATTCATAGTATTAATCAAAAAGCTCTATGAAAATTCTATTTTGTTTGTAAAGATTGGTCCCTTTATTTCTAGTCCATTTAAGGTGTTAAATGTACAAAACAAGACTTGACCCTTGTCTCCTTTATTTTTTGCTCTAGCCATAGAACCACTTGCTAATTATGTAAGAAATAAAATGATAAATTATACAATTTAAGTGACAAACTCTCTCTCAAAATTCAATTATTTGCTGATGATTGATTAATAATGTGTGGTGATATTAAGGCATCATTGGAACACATAGTTAATGCTATGAATTTATTTGAGAAAGTCTCAGGTTTAAAATTCAATCATAATAAAAACAAAACACTTTTGCTAAATAAACAAGTATCAGCAAAGCTAATCTCATGTAAGAATTTTAATTGGGACAATACACATTTTAATTACTTAGGAATTATCATTGAATCCACTTTCAAACAATCAATATCAGTTAATTATCAGCACCTAATCAATACAATAATGAAGTTAGTAGAAAATTGGAACAGATTATTTTTTACTTTTGAAGACAGACTATCCCTAATTAAAATGATCATATTACCTAAAATTCTTTTCATCAGTCAATCATTAATTCTTACCCTCAAAAGGAATAATAAAAAAATGGAATCTTACTCAAATTTCTATGGTAGCCAAAAAAAACCAAGAATCTACTTACATATATAGCTAGTTGGGAAGAGGGAGGAATTGGTTTTCCTAACACTGATTTTTACTTGAATTCATTTGTTATAAATACTATACTACTGTGGCTTAATCCATCATATTCATCCAGCTGGAAATCAATTCATGAGAATATGTTACTAGAAAATAATAAGTCAAAATTTGAACCTCTGATTAAAATAGAAAAAATGTGTTTACATGGGCCTTAAAGGCTTATATGTTGAATGATAAACAGAAACTCACATTCTTCCCTCTCATAAGTCACATACTGTTATGTTTCAAAAGACTTATGAACTCAAATGAGATAACTAAAAGCTTATTAATAACAGTATTTCTCCATAGCTTTTATTAGTGAATGTTTAATTTCCTTTGATGGAAATAAAATATTAGAGTTAAAGAAAAGTAACTTGTATTGGCATCAGTTTATATCTGGAAATAAAATTCACTCAGCAGATTATTTAATAGCCAGATACAGCTTGCAAAATGGTAATTGGCTGGATATTCAAACTTGTAAAGAGTTCATTTAGAATAAAATTATATTACATTTGGGTACAAATAATAAAACCATACCTAAAATATTGGAACTTATTTCTATTATTAGTAATGATTCCATTATGTATACATCTTTCTTATCAAAAGCATATGCAATCATTATAAGCGACTTTGGCTCTTTAGACTTCACTTTCTGGGGTTATTTAACTAAAACTAACAAAGAGGAATTTGCAACAAAAATAAAAAAAAACTGTTTGGAATCAGTAGGAAAGACAACATTTTCTCCATATTGGAGAATTTACACATGGGGATTTTTACATAGGAGCTTTTTAACCCCACATAAAATGGCCATGAACTACAAAAACATAATATAAATGTTGGAGATGGGATTCAACTCTTGAAGATGACTGCTTACATACGGTCATTAAATGAAAAATGGTAACATCTTTTTGGACTGATTTTAGATATTTTTGTAAAGAATTCTGGAATGATAACTGCATAATTACAGATTCTCTTATTCTATTCAATGTTCCAATTCCAGAAGTCATACCAGTATACCAAATATTTCTTCTATGGTCAATTTTGTCAATAGCAAGGAAAGTAATTACAATAAATTGGAAGTCTAAGTCTACTATCTCATTTACCTGTAAATGTATCCATCGAGCTAAAGAAGTTTGTAATAAAATAAATTTCTACCATAAAAATGAGAACTAATAATACAACACATCAGTTAATCACTTGGTAGAAATTTTATAATTTATTAGAAAAATACTGTTTGTATTTGTATTCCTTGTTATGGACATTGTATATAGTTCATTTCTGTTGTATTTGTAATAGTTTTTTTTTTGATTTGTAAAATCAAATAAAAAATGTTTTTGAGAAAAAAAAATGGTGAATCTTGGATGTAGATGATTGTCCTTGCTGAAGTGACACCCCAAACCCAAGTGAAAAATGGGAAAAAAGGGGCTGTGAATGGATGGATTAATTATGAAAAATCTTCTTTCTCTTTTTCTTTTGGCTGTTCCTGTTAGGAGTAGCCACAGCAGATCATCTGTTTCCATTTCTTCCTGTCCTCTGCATCTTGCTCTGTCACACCAACCACTTGCATGTCCTCTCTCACCACACCCATAAACCTTATCTTAGGTCTTCCTCTTTTCCCCTTGCCTCCATCCTTAGCATCCTTTTTGCAATATACCCAGCATCCCTCCTCACCACATGTCCAAACCAATGCAATCTCGCCTCTCTGGCTTTGTCTCTAAACTGTCCAACCTGAGCTGATCCCCTAATATACTGATTCCTAATCCTGTCCATCTTCACCACAACCAGTGCAAATCTTAACATATTTAACTCTGCCACATCCAGCTCTGACTCCTGCCTTCTTGTCAATGCCACCGTCTCCAACCCATATAACATAGCTGGTCTCACTACCCTCTTGTAGACCTTGCCTTTCACTCTTACTCTAGTACTTGTCTGTCACAGATAACTCCTGACACTCTTCTCCATCCACTCCACCCTGCCTGTACTCTCTTCTTCACCTCTCTAGCACACTCATCATTACTCTGAACTGTTGATCCCAAGTATTTAAACTCATCCACCTTTGCCAACTCTACTCCCCGCATCCTCACCATTCCTCTATCCTCCCTCTCATTCACACACATATATTCTTAGTCCTGCTGACCTTCATTCCTGTTCTCTCTAGAGCATATCTCCACCTCTCCAGGGTCTCCTCAACCTGGTCCATACTCTCACTACAGATCACAATGTCATCTGCAAACATTATAGTCAATATGTTTTGCAATATTCCAAAACATTTAGCTGAATTGGACCAATTATGTTTAACAACTGTAAGAATTTTTCAAGTAAAGAAAGATTAATATTATTTTGCTGAATGTCATGACTCTTTTTTAAGGATCTTTTTTATCAACTTTAAATAATTTCACTCTTCATCATGTACGAAATTTAAAACATTTGATATCATGGAAGTATTCTCATTATTTTATGATAATCTATGCTCTATATCTTATGATTCTGACCAAGAAGAGATAAAAAAGATTGATAAATATGGAAATGAGAAAATTAATTTCCTGATTTCCAATTATTGACACAGTATACTGAAGAGGTAATCTCACAGTTTGCAAATAATAAAGCACCTAGTCCAGACAGTTGTTAAAGTGCAGTTTAAAAAGTACATAAATAAGATTACCTTTTAGTCTTGAGTCAAGAATAACTCATCAGGACGTGCAAACATTTTCTTTTTATTTAAATCCACATATGTCAGTGCTGGGAGACTATCTACACAATTTAAAGTCAGACTCTCCAAGCAGCAAAAATACACAGTTCTTATTTACTTTTCTTATCAGTATCATGCATGCAGAATGCTGATGTGGTCAAATAGGATTTCTGCAGACCCTCGTGTTGCTGCACGTGAACACTCAACAATGTTTTTATTAGAAAAACACAAGCCATCTAACTTGTTAATCAGTCTTGATTCCTGACCTTGTACATTTTAGTACTAGTACATTCTAACTCCCCAACATTCCTTGTAACTACCCATCCCAGCCTGGGAAGGTCAGAGCTTTCATACAGACCCCCGGATTCATGAATCCCCCGTGTAAGACTTAATAAGTCTTACTCGGAGGCTGCAGTTGAACGGTATGATGTCAGCGTGCCAGGAATATGCATGAGGGCACGCTGACCCAACCGTAAGTCCTACACAGACCGTGTAGGAAAGCAGGGGGCGTGTCCAACTGCCGAGCAGTCCAAATGTCCACGCCCCTGCAAGTGTTTAAAAATAAAGTAAATAAGCAAGAGCGAGTCCGCTCAAATGTCCCTGCACCCAACTCCTCACTGCCTGATAATGTAAACCCCCATCACACATCTAAAATGCATAACCATAATTTATTTTTTTAAATACCCAAAATAGCTGCCCATATTTGCGCGTGTGTGCGCGTGTGTGCCCATTGCTTAGCTACAGTCAGCAATTCCCACATGGAAGAGCATAAGAAAGAATGTTTATGCAAATCACATGAAATAGCAATAGCATAATGGTAGACCGTTTGCACAAAGAAGAGGCGTTCGAGTCCCACCACTCCCTGTCGTATTTATTTTTTAAATCAGTATATGGAATAATACCCAACATATATGTTTAAACATAACTAAAAGCAGTGAAATGCCAATGTATCAGTGAATAAAATAAAATATTTTAAAGGATCCCAATATAAAATTGCCCAGAGTTAAGCAGCACTTCACCCAGTGCAATGTAGTTTCCCCTAGCTAACTCGCGCTTTACCCAGTGCAATGTAGTTGCCCATAGCTAAATCTCGCTATACCCAGTGCAAAATAGTTGCCCAAAGCTAAATAGCGCTTTACCCAGTGCAATCGGTTTGTGCGGAGGTGCACGCCGCACCAACCAGCGCCCCATTGGGCATCGTGGAGCAATGTAGAGCAAAGTAGCTTACACACAGCCATGCCCCCTAACTTGTCTGGACAGTAGTAAAATAAAATATAATGATAAGGTTTGAACCCGGGACACTGTGCACCATAATCAAAATACTGAACCACTAAGCCATGACAGCTTAGGAAAAACATCCACTGTTAACATATATATAGTAATAAATGTTAGATTAACCATTGCTAAGCAGGTCTGCCGTCAGCCGAGAATAGTCAAAAATGGCCTATCACAGAAAAGTGCAGGAAATGCAGCATATTTAAGCTGCATAGGCGGGAATACTCACCATAACTGATTGTAGCTCCCATCTGCAGTTAGAATGTCTGGTGCTGGAGAGGGAACACACTTTAGAGCGCAGTGCTGGGGCATTGAGGAGTCAAGATACATGGTTTGGCTCCTAGTCCATTGGCATGAGACTCGACTCCTGCAGGGCCAGTTCCAAGGAATAGAGTATAAGGCAGAGGCTTGAAACCGGTTGGCTCATGAACTCACCAGTGCCACAGGCGTCCCTTGGACTGGTGAGCAGGTCCGTCACCACCATGCAGACCTGAAGAGATGGAAGCATGACCTTCTGAACCAGTGGATCCAGGAGGCCCGTCATATGCATGATGCCCCACTACTAAGTAGGTAGCCATGGAATGCAGTATGTAAGACAAGCTAATATACTCTAAATAATGCATAGGCATGTCTAAATATGGCTTCATTTACTCCACAGCTGCAGGTGTCCGTGCTATGAATCAGCAAGCCTATGCAGATAGGCTGCTAAGGATGTGCCACCAGGCAGGTTAGTAAATATTCTGCATGTTTTGTTATATAATATATGTGAGAGAGCATGAATAAAGTGTCATATCCCAATAATACAGCTAGCAAATGCCCTGAATAAATCCTCTGCATGTACTGTTATATAACAAATGTCACTGAGCCAGAAATAGAGTGTACTAACCCAGCAATCAAGGTAAAATAAGTGTGGAATACTATCTCTGCATGTACTGTCATATAATATAAGTGAGCAAGCCTGAAAAAGGGTGTTGTAACCTATCAATAAAGGTATAATATGTCCTGAATAGGTGTCCCGTATGCACTGTAATATGAAATAAAGGAGAGAGTATGTAGAAAAGAGTGTGCAATGTAATTAATAAAGGTATAATACTTGGAGTGTGTCTATGTCACTTACTTTGAAATGTTGTTGTACCCTTGCATTCAATAAACAGTACTGTTGTATCATTTGCTTTCAACCCACATTTGTGCAGTCCCATATGAAGTGGATGAATGAAGTGCCAGTAGCTGGGAAGCATATAACATTAATTTCCTGAATAAATCCTCTGCATGTACTGTTATACAACAAATGTCAGAGAGCCATGAATAGAGTGTAGTAACCCATTAATAAAGGTAAAATAAGTCTGGAATACAATCTCTGCATGTACTGTCAGATAAAATAAGTGAGCGAGCCTAAAAAAGAGTGTTGTAACCTATCAATAAAGGTATAATATGTTCTGAATATGTCTCCTGTATGCACTGTAATATCAAATTAAGGGGAGAGCCTGTAGAAAAGAGTGTTTAATGTGAATAATAAAGGTCTAATACTTGGAGTGTGTCGGTGTCAGTTACTTAGAAATAATACATGTAGGGGATATACACCTGCAGTCAATAGTAATGTTGTGTAGAGTAAAATTGCTAATATGTTAATGGATGTTTCTTTTTCTCCCTACTCCATGTGCATAAACAATGCAATTCCACACTTCAATGGGTATGTGTAATCTCATAACATTTGTTGGGACATCTGTCCTATTGTTCAATAAAAATCTGTTTTTACTTTGATGCATGTGCCCTGCTCAAACATCTCATTCTTGGTGGCCTGTTGCCACCAATCATCCCTGCATGCTGTTGTAATGTCCACTGTTGTTCAATATATGCATGTGTTATGCTTGCTGTTCAACTATTGTAACCCTGGTGCATTGGGTTAATGGGAATATTACTGCATGCTGTTACAACTCATTTTGAATGCTGCTGTCAATGTTGTAATTAAACACACCTAATCACAGAACGTATTGGAAGGCCGGTCCCAGCGGACCCACCTGTCCCTCCTCAGCTGGTGATTGCACCTGGCACCAGCATGTCTGGTGCCCAGCCTGGGCTACCCTCCTCCGTTGGTCCTGTGCCACCTTCTGGTGGAAGCGCTGCAGGGGATGGAGCCTGCCCCTCCTACGCAGCTCCCAGCACAGTGACCCATGGGTCTGTAAAGGTTCAGTGGTGACTGCCCATGGGTGGGGATCTCAGTCCCACTGTTACCATCTGTGGGCTCATGGGCTTGCAATTTCCAAACATCAGTCCCCGTCAATTGTGTTCACCCACCCCATGCGTCATACTCCACCCCTGTATGGATCTTGTTTGTCTTGTCTGTTTACCTCCACAACCTACCTCCCCAAAAATACCTACTTCCTCTACCTCACTTTCCACTCTCACCTGAAAAAAAAAGGGCAATCTGTACCCACAAAAAAATTACGCCCCATACATAGCTGCCCATCTTGCACACATGTCCACTGGACATGTAAACTGATAATTACAATTGGCAGTACAACATACTTTGTTGTCGCAACCCCACTCCCAGAGGTGGAAGTATCCAAAATTAAGTCAAAATGCATTGCATATGCACAGCTGTTGCTGTTAAAGAAATGGGCAGCTATGGACCTTCCCTACACAAGTCCTGCACATCTTGAGCTTGTTTTCCTACTGTCTTTCCCTCTTTGTGCTCCCTTTTTCACCACTTTCCTATCTCCCCATTTTCTTTTCTTTCAAAGAAATTAGCACGGGTGTTAGCGGGAGTAAGCACTTTTAAGCAGTAGTAAGCGTGTTTAAGCGAGTGTGCGCATGTGTGCGCTAAGCTTAGCATCGCTAAGCATCACACAAACCCGTGCAAACCCACTTACAACTGCTTAAAAGTGCCTTAGTCACTCTATGTCAGGGCCCTTGTTCTGCTCAGCAGCAAAATATAACACCTCTGTCAGTCTCGAACCTCAGACCTTGGACAAACTACACTGCATGAATTACCACTAAGCCATAGCAGATATACAAATAACTTGGTTCTGAAATAAATATATCATGTATTACAATGAGGGAATGTAAATGGAAATTAGGAATGGTATAACACAAACCCTTTTCTGTGTGTCTTTACCAGCAGTGGTTGTGGAATTGCATGACATGACTGTGAAAGTGGAACCAGCCATCCTAGCAGGGAATAATGTTACAGTAGCACCTTACAAACACCACACAGTATCAGACCAGGATAAACACTGGCCACAGGAATACAGTGCAATAACCACATTTGTATGGCAGTTAATTGTGTAAGTGAGAAAAATGTACATACTCCCATGTATCCTGTGTTAACATTTGACGGGTTGCGTACATGTCTATACTGAGATGTGTGTACTGGAAGCAGCAACATGCAGGTATGAGTACAACATGCACATAACTGGCTACAACCCTAGCATCAGATAAGAGACATATAACAACCTTCAGACTGACACAACGGTGTCCAGAGCAAACAAGAATGGGCCCCACCTTTGAAATCTGAAAGGGCTATGCCTACCTAACCTAGCATTTTATAGCAGTGGGCTGCAATGACAGTGAGTAATGCAATCACCAAACAGCAGGCTGCATGCAATTACTGAATGGTGGGCTGCAATTGGTGCAGAGGCTGTCACATGCACAAGTGCAGATACCTAGAAAAGCAGGCTGTACCTGCAGTCCACACATGCAATTATATCATTGCAGGTGTTGTGAGACAGAGAGTGAGAGAGAGAGAGAGAGAGAGAGACAGAAATAGAGACCAAAGCTGAAATAGAGGGAAAAACCCAAATCAAACCAGCCAAAAAAAAAAAAAAAGACCGAAGGTGAAATAGAGGGCAAATACCCAAATCAAACCAGCCAAAAATAAAAAAAGACTGAAGGTGAAATAGAGGGCAAATACCCAAATCAAACCAGCCAAAAAAGAAAAAAGACCGAAACAAATTACAAAACCGTAACACACGGAGCAGGTAAATACACATGTAAAGTATGTAACTCAAATGTATGTGTTGGCATGTTGTAGATGTTCCTGAAGAGTACTCCATACACTAGAAACCATCCATGTGTGGCAGCAGTATGTATCTATCTGTATCTGCACATGTGCATAGGGCAAGGGACATACTGCAACTGTTAGTGAAGGGTGGACAGCTGTCAGTGAATGTTGATATGTGCATATATCCATGTAGGTTGTGGTTTGTGGCCTAGAAGACAGCATGCAGTGCGGTGGAGTGGCCTTAGGTCAACTGGTGCCCTAGGCAAAAGGGCCCCACGGCACCCCCCACCACACTTCCTGGTGCCCCCATCCTTGTGTCCACATAAATAGTGGAAAAGCACCCCTGCTAGAGCGGCGCCCTAGATGGCCGCCCAGTCGGCCTATGCCTAAGGCCAGCTATGGTAGTGTTGATATATGTCATGTGGTGGTTAAATGCTGTGGGACAGATTTGTCAGATCTGATGTGTTACAGACAGTGAGGCCTGCTAATGCTACAAGGGCTGAGGACACCCACATGCATTCTGCACAACACTGTGCAATGAAATCACATACCTGTACATCCCACAACTGTCGCATAAGTGAGATCCCCACCATGAAAGGTGGACTATACATGTGCCTATATGTACATCCATGTGGGCAGCAATGGATGTGTACATGTATGTGTATAGATAGGCATATATACAATATATATATATCTATATATAGATATACAGATATATATATATATATATAGATATATACATATAGAGTGAGAGAGAGAGACACAGAGACATGGGGTCATATGTACCGCAACAGGTGTGTGGTGAACAAGGCATCGACTGTAGACAAGTGTTGATACTGCAGTGCCATTTCACCTTCCCAAAACAGTGTACCCATTAACTAACACATAGGCAGAGATCTACCTAACAGTGAAGGTGTGATAAGGGAACATGGGACACAGGTGGACAGTAGCCTCCACTGTGATAAAGACAGTGCCACACTACACCTGTAATCTGTCTGTGTGGTATGTGTCATGACAACAGGTGTGTCATCTATGGAAGTATAGGGTACGGTTCCCCTCTACTCATCACAATGCCCTGTGTGGTATGTACTTCACATGACACCTACACCAGGTGAACAGGCCACAGACAGGCCTCCCAAAGGGTAATACTGTACGCAAACAGATGCCCTATGCAGACTGACTCACAAAACCACAACTACACTGTATTGCATACTGGCCACACAGAGGTGACCTCTGCCAGACATACAGAGGTATGTCACACCCATAGCTGGGTGACAACCACCATGGCAACATATCACAACCCCTTGGGGTTACACGCTCTAGGGCCCTAAACATTGTCAACTCACTAAACAGCACATGCTGGAGGGATAGGTTCCCATCCAGACATATGCCATACACCAGAATAGACCACATAGCAATAGCAAACAAGGCTCCTCCTTAGCAGTTGTTATGAATACCCCTGAAGATTGTGTGGGAGATTGTTTGTACACCCCAGGAAACACCTCTGTGGTTCAGGTTGGCAGCGGCAAGTGAAATCAAAGTACATGTGTGTCAAAGACCAGGGTAGCATATGGCTAGGCTGCCATAGGCCCTAGGGCAAATAGCATATCACTTACCTATGACACTATGCACTCACACATGTACTTAATGCAATAGCTGCTATGTGAGGTTGAATGAGTGTAATGCTGAATGTGTGCAAGGTGTGTAAATGTGTGATAGCTTAGTGTGATGTTGTATCTGACATGGTAGTGCCTAACCTAGCTGTGAGGACAGCAACTGATGTGTAATGTACCGTTAGGCAGACATAGTAGTACGGCATATGATGTGACATAGTTCTCCGTTGATGAATGTGGTGTCTCATTGTAGGCTAAAGCAATACATGTATGCTTAGTGAGTGGTACTGCAGGTGAATCCATCACCAATATGAAATGTAGTACTACCTGAAGCTGTAGGGCTAAACAGCACAGTATGGTGTGCGTTCACATTGCTTGGAAACACTGTCATGTGTGTTTCCTGTAGTCTGCACAGAGGACAGACTGCAGGCATAAGGGTGTGTAAGTAGTGGTACACAGCACTGTATGGTACACAGGTACTTCTCATCTGTGTTGGCATACAGTGGTGCATTGTATGTTTGCCTGATGTGTGTGTGATTATGCCTGTACAATGGCTGCAATCATATGTGTGTTACAGGGTTCACGTGTGTATCCAGCACCATCTATAGTCTGTTACAGTGGTATGCCACCTATAGTAACAACTGGACACATCTGTTAGGCAGGGCTATGGCATCAATGAATATGGTGTTTGAGTGGTACTACTGTACCTGTACTTCACATCTATTGCAATGGATGACATCTCTGTTCTTGCATTGGTGTGATATATACCCCTGTCTTGAGGTTGTGCAATGTGTCACAAACAGTGTGTTGGGTACTGTTGTATAGTGGTGTGATATATAGAGTCTGCCAGGCAGTGTTAGTTAGTTGTGGCCTGAGAACCAATAAGCATTAGTGAACGGGTGTAACCACTGACAGACAATAGGATGGTATATATGTCAGTCAAGTGATATCTGTGGGTAAAGGTGTAAAGTGTGCCACAGGACACTGTCACACAAATTGTTCATATCTTTTTCAGCCAGATGGCTCACCAACATAATCCAGCTTACACTGCAGAAGAGGAAGAGGTGATAGTCAACAGCTTTTTGCAGCAGTACACCATGCTGTTCTCCAGAACCAGCCAGCACCAGCAGGAGCGGACTGCACTGTGGCAGGAGCTTGTTAGTTGGGTAAATGACATAGGCATGTATAACCGGACATATGAGCAGGTACGCCATCACTGCAGTGATGTAATTAGACAAGTCCAGCGGCGTGCGTCTGATATCCAAAGACAGCAGCTTGCCACAGGTGGTGGGGTGGCCATACATCCCCCCTCACCAGAGCGGAGGAGTTGCTCCTAAGCATGGTGGCTCCTGGACAACAGCTACGGCAACCTCTGACATGTGTTGTAATGGAGGCCGGAGCCACCCAGCACATCCACCTGGAGCAAGCAGGTAATACGCCCTATCTGTAGACTACAGTTAACTGTATTGTTAGAATATGTGTACGTGAGATGTGTACTATGTGTTTAACAGTTCCGCTGCCTACTGTTGTGCAATACAGATAGTTTGTATAATATCCCTACACCTGTGACTGTTGACTGTTGTTGTACTGCAGTCTAGCAAACCCACTGTAGCAATGCCACAGTTGTGGCCACGGATGAACCCTCTCATATTCTCGTAGGTCCCTCTGGTGTGACGGCAGGGCAGCCAATCCATGCTGGTGAGTGTGTTATACCTGCAATGCTGGTAATGAAATATGCATGTCATAGGTGAGGTTTAGGCCATGTACACATAACACACCTACGCATAATGCATGCCGTGCATGTTTGCTGTGAGACGTTTCACAGCTAAGTAGCTTCCTCAATGACATGCAATACACAGAGCATGACACACAGTTGTGGCGACCCCGTATTGCACATTAAGGCATAGTTGCAACACCTGTACACAACATAAGACATTTATCACATGCAGTGCACAAAGTCATGCTACATATGGCATAACCACACACCCACTGTAAGGTCAAACATCATTATCCCACATGTCATCCACACACACATGATGTACCTCAGGGGTAGAGGCCTATCATGGGGCTGTGCAACAGTCTTCAACACATAACACAGTCATGTTAGGCAATGCTCCCTACTGGGCACCTCATACACCCATGTACAAAGTGGCTGTGTAATAGTGAATGTATCCATGGCACTGCAGTTCAGGTACAGCATGCTAGGCAGTGGTCTGTCACACAGTAGTAGCCGTGAGTGACCACAAGATGCATGATGATGATGATGGCACATGGTACTACACCCCATCCAGTTACAATGACCACAGTACTACACATAGCAGTTATTGCTGTGCACCTCATTGTTCTGTGTGTGCAAACATATGCACCTATACACACCATGCATAGCATGTTGTGTGTGTGCTTACATATGCTAGTATACACATTTTGCACAATAGCCGCCATCTGTAGAAAGTGTCACATATATGTCCTGGAATGCTATTGGGTGTATAGGTCACATGACACATTGAGTATGTGTGGTGTTAAATGTTGCAGTCGTGTAGCATGCCATGTCATGGCTGGCAACAACATATCTGCAATATGTCCCACACGCACCATAACCACTGTGCAATGTCCATGTCATGCATTGGGATTCCTTCATGTCTACATGCACCACTCATCCCATGTCTGTACATTGCATGCATTTGCTACACCTGTGCCCACCATTATGTGATATGGACACAGACACTGTCATCACACTTGTCAATCTATGTGTCACACAGATGACACATGCAGCCATGGTATGTATACCATTGAGTGATGGTGCACATGACATTGCAGAGCAGATAATACTTGCACAGCAATGTAGTGTTCATGTACACATTGTGTTCCAGGGTGTAGACAATCACTGCACAACTACACACATACATCAAAGCCATGTATAATGTCATTAGAAAGGGCTGTCTACACTTGCACTGCATGGTGTTGAGCAACACATGGTCTGTCTGCTGACACGTGTGTGGTGACTGTTTGCCTTGAGATACTGTCACCCACCATTGCCCACTATTGTGTATGTGTTGGATTGCTGGTGTGTGTGTGTGTGTGTGTGTGTGTGTGTGTGTGTGTGTGTGTGTGTGTGTGTGTGTGTGTATGTGCTGTGGTGAGCAGTGTATTTCTGTGCATGTGTGCATGTGTTCATGTGTGCATGTGTGCACGTGTGCATGTGTGCACGTGTGCATGTGTTCATGTGTGCATGTGTGCATGTGTTCATGTGTTCATGTGTGCATGTGTTCATGTGTGCATGTGTTCTTGTGTTCATGTGTGCATGTGTGCATGTGTTCATGTGTTCATGTGTATATGTGTGCATGTGTGCATGTGTGCTAACATCATGTACAGATTGCTGATAACAGATCCAAACAGAAGTCACCACATGGAAAAGTAAAATATGTAGAAAATCTTTTATTCGGCCATAAAAACACAAGCGCTTTCACGTAGATAAACTACGCTTCTTCAGGTGTAAATATCATAAGAAATCAAGCTTCTTTTATATACAACTTTTTGGCGCGTAAGCCAAAACACAAAACAGTCATTAATCAATGATGTAATTAACCATTGCTGTTCTAAAAACGGCAATGAGGAATTTTTTAAAAACAGAACTGAGAAACTGATCTCTTAGTAAAAAAACTCAAATCCACAAGGAAAATCACATATTAAAACAAATACTATATACATTTAAAATATTGCTTCAAAGCGGAACTACACAAAAAGCGCTGAAAACATATATAAATTTAAAAACATTTATAAGTCTCAATATGCTGACATGAGAAAATAGCAGACTCTCTAAATGATACAACTACTGTGACGCCAGCCAACTAATCTCCGCTTCAATGCTAAAACAAATAAAATGTAACAGAATTAGCACAGCTATGAGTGCAAATAAACATATTATGTAGGCTGATTAAAGCCCAGAACTCAAAGTCAGTCAGTCAGTTAATTGAATTACAATGTAGGGCTTGCCGTTTTAAAGCCTAAATATTCTGGATCTTCGTGATAAAAACGATCAGCAGCTAATGAACTGTCAAAGGTGTATAAAGAACAGTTCAGAAAACCATAGAAACGGAAAACAAAAAAACAGAAAAAATGTCTCACAAATTCTAAAGTATATAACCTTGGTGTCCAAGTTGATTCAAAGCTAAATCATAAAGTGCCGATGTTCAATAAAAAACCTTACAACATGAAATAAAAAATATACAAATCCTGTATACTAAGACTGCGATGCATAGAAGGTTTAACAGACTTTCAACTAATTTACACTAACTTGAGCTGTTAAGAAATATATGGCAGGTCAAACAATATGAGACATCTTTCTGAATAAGACGCCTTGAGTTACTGCAGTTATACCACATAGCAGTAAATTGAACATAATCCGGTAGCGATAACCCATCGCAAAACAGGGAAACTATAATGCAGTGTGTATATAGATACCAAACACAGTTATAAAGCGTAAATCATGAAACTGTCTCTGGTTGTTGTAATAGTTGTAATGTCAGTTTCAGAAGTCAAACGCTTCATAAACTGGATAAAAGTCATGACAATCAAAGCTCTCTTACATAAAAATAAGAGTGTCAACTATAAATATTTATAAATAATGAAATCATAATTTAACTAAAACACAATTAATTACTATAAAAATCATGCGTCTTATAGAACCTAGCAATAACCAAACTATAAAGAGTATCAAAGTATATAAATATGTTAACACCTATGAGAAATATAGATGAAATCTGATGTAAATAAATTAAATCCATATGTAAATACAACTATGAGTTAATTTAAATGCTTACTTATTGATTATAATCAGATGTTATCATACATTTATCATGTGGCTTACAAACAAAAAGCCTGTCATGATTTTAGTATTTCTTTCTATTATTCAAAATGGGCTTAACTGATACAAATTGATTAATCCCTGGATATATATGGGCTTTCAGAGTCAAAATCCATTTCAATTCCCTAATGGCTAGTTGATTGTTGTTATCTCCTTCTCTAGGGTTCAAGGGTATTTTCTCTAAAACTTTAAAGCTAAACTTGTGAGTATTATGTTCAATAACATGTTTGGCTAAGGCATTACATTCGTGTCCCTTTCTAATATCATAACAATGGTTATACACCCTATCACGAAGCCGCCTTTTGGTTAACCCTACATAGAATGCGTCACAGTAGTCACATGTGGCCAAGTAAACCAAATTACTGCTGTTGCAATCACTGAAAAATCTGGGAATAAAGCTGTAAAAGCCTTCTGGATGTAAAAAACTAACATGTTTAGATATGTAAGGACACATGGAGCAACAACCACAAGGAAAAGTGCCAAACTTATCACAATCTTCTCTAATGCATAATCTAGTGCTATCTGAACATAAAAGTTCTTTTAAATTGTTCGATGTTCTATAGCTAAACCTGGGGTATTCACCCACTATGGTTTTGGTGAAAGAATCTGTAATCAGAACATTCCAATTCCTAGATATAATCTTATTTAAGTTAAAAACTATCACTCGTAAATTTGGTAACATAACTCAATTTATCCATAAACCTATCCTTGGACTTGAAACATTGCTTGAAACCAGTCCTAAATCCAATGACATCTGTACCATCATTTTCAGCTAACTTGTTGAGAACCTCATGTTTGCATTCTGCAAACAGCCTAGTGGGATAACCCCTATCTCTAAATAAGGTTTCAAGTGTATTTATTTCTCTTTCCAAGGTTTTACTGTGTTTGCATATTTTAAATATTCGATGTAATTGACTAGATATTATTCCTTTGAAGGTAAACCTAGGATGCATACTACCAAAGTGAAGCAATGAATTTCTCCACATAGGTTTCCTGTGTAGCGATGTAACAATCTTGTCTCCTTGAAACTCTAACTGTAAATCCAGAAAGTGTACCAAATTATGAGATGTTTCCACTGTAAATCTCAAAAATGGGGAAGTGGTTTCCAGTTCATTAATAAATCTGATACATTCAATCTCAGTGCCTTCCCAAATGAAGAAGACATCATCCACAAACCTCTTATAGACCCTAATTCTTTTAAAATCTTCATGTTTAAACAGATGTTCCTGCTCCCAGTTATAGACCACAAGATTGGCATAACTATTTGCACAGGGGGTGCCCATGGCAACCCCCCATTTCTGCAAATAAAGTTGGTTCTGGTATAGGAAAACATTGTTATTAAGTATTAACTCTAAAATACAGTTAATTAGAATTTGTCTGTTGTTCATGTGTGCATGTGTTCTTGTGTTCATGTGTGCATGTGTTCATGTGTTCATGTGTACATGTGTGCATGTGTGCATGTGTGCTAACATCATGTACAGATTATAAAGTGCGTTTCCTGTCTTCCTTCCACAGGTGCTGTGTTAGACGTGGCTGCCTTCCACAGGTGCTGTGTTAGACGTGGCTGAGTGTAGCAGTGAACCTGATGTCACCGCCACTAATAGTGGAGATGATGAGACATGTATTGTGGCACAGGAAGGTCTGACAGAGTCTGTCATTGGTCCACCAATCGACAGTATACAGCGGTCAACCCCATCTATGCACACACTCATACTGCCAATACATCCCCCGTCACCAATGGCCATAGCTGAGGGACAGCATACAGTTGGCATTGACCAGGAGAGTGTGGTGCCTATGGCACGTGCATCCCCTCACAGCAGCCATAGCCGTTTTAGCAGAACGGTACCACATAGGCGGATGTCCAGGGGTTCTCGGGGGAGCACCACTGGTCGTACTGCCCCTGGCAGATGTGCCCCCGGAGGTATTACAACCTCAAGTATGTTCCGGGCTGTAATGCAGGCACAGGCACGTATGGAACGGTACACCCGACAGGGAGTAAGGGTGCAGAGGGCCCATTACACTGCTATCAATGACAGCATCCGTGACCTTGCCGGTGCCATCTGGAATTACACCGAGGTCATTGATAGCCATTGGAGGGAGACATTAGATGTCCTCCACAATGTGTTAGCCATGAGCCAGGACCATGCGGGAAGGATGAGAAGCCGATGCGGACGCATGCCCAGCAACAGCATCAGCTGCTATTCATCGCGTACGGACCACAGATCACAACCGCTCCCGTAGTGGAAGTACCAGCCCCAGCAATGCTGGGGCTGGCCTGTGCATTGACCATCCTACTAGACCACATGCACGTGGTGCTGTCCAGTCCCAGCAGGGACATGGGTCCAGTCATCATACCTCTGCCTCTGATGATAGCACCCAGTCAGGGTTGGTACCAGATACTGCCCATAGCACCCCTGCTAGGCACAAGTACGGTGTCCATGGCCGGAGACAGTGATCTGTACAGCCTAGCAGGTACAGTCTGTGGATGTCCCACAACCACCCGTATATGGCAGCCACATGGTGGAGTTGTGTGCATGCAGACACACACACATTTACCATACAACTAGGGCTCACACATACATGCACACATTACATCAACATTGGGCCATGCAGTACTGTTGTACCTCACACACACACACACAGACATGCCGATTGGATGGGTCAATGTTGGGTTCTGGCAAACCTACAACACACCCTGTGCATATGATGACACCTGTGCCACCTCCTGTCATCTGTCACATTGATGCAGGAATAGGCTAACATGGTTCTGATGCACAGGGTGACATAATAGCAGTGTAGCAATAGTAGCAAGTTGCCAACAGAAATGTGTATTGATATCCTTGTAGGTATATCTGAGCAGGCATTATGCATCACAGCTCTGATAGTCATTGTAGCATTGTTTACACCAGTGTTAGGATTGAGTATGTATTGTCCACCCATGTGCCACTTGGATGAAGTGTACAGTGTTGACAGCATGTGTTAGTGAGTGGACAGTACGTGTGTGATGTGTGCCTTACAAATTAGCAGGTGTACATCTGTGAACATGGTGTGTGTGCACTGTTTGCATGTACGTGCATAGTGGACACATGGGATGTGTGACATACCCTGTTCTACACATTGTTAACATCTCATGGTATCTTTCGATGGCCAGTATGCATTCTACTACAGATATGTTCTAACATGGGTACACATGTGTGTATGACATGGGTTAGGCAATATGCTGTGGGTGATACCGTTGATATCTGTCAATGATCTGCAGTCTGGCAGTATACACCACCTCAACAGCATGACTATAACCAATCATTGGATGATGTCCTGACAAATGACTCACAGTTGTAGGGAACTCAGTAACAGTTGGATCCTTCCAGTACTATACTATGACAGTAACCAGTGGTATTAACTGCCACACGTTCCTGGGACCACACCTGTGTGGCATAAAGCCCTCTTTGGTATATGCAAACATACTAGGGATATGTCCATCCACATCTGGTAATGCATGCATTGGCCTACACTGCATTCCCCGGATGGGACACATATCCTACACAAGGGTATCATACAGACAGATACCTGTTGTCCAATACATGCTGTATAGCAGTACTCCGTCTATGGCATGGTCATCCACATTTACAATACATACTATCCCGATGGTACCACATAGGTGGTAGCCCTGAACACGTATGTTGGGTACCAATGTGTACAGACAGACACGTGTTATTTAATCTGTCCCTTGGTATCCACATATCCATAGGTATTGTGGGGTCCCTCGGTGTTTCACATAACACATTAGGGGCCTGCATGCATATCCACAGGGCTGGTGCACACCTATCATGACTGTCCATTATTGCCAGTCGTTGTTGTGCATGAACATGTCTGACATATACCCCAGCAATTACCCTCACTCACAGTACGTGTCATGGATGTGTGTGGCAGGGGTGTCCTTGGCCACGGGTCACTACATTGGCCGGTCTTGACGCAGACATACATATGTGGCCTATGATCTGAGAAGCAGCAGTACAATCTGTTGAAGGTTACAAATGTATTCATGTAGTATGTAGGCTTCACACCTATGTACTGATTGAAGTCACATGTACACAAATCTATTTGACACGCAGATACCCGATGTGTGCAATGCACATACTGTTTGAAACACATGTCATACCGTAGTAAAAGCAAAACCCACACTGTATTGACCACCTTTGGCGCACACACACAGCGTTTGCAGGACTCAAACCCCTACCTGACTATGTTATGACACTAGTGAGATACGCATTAACACGGTGTGCTATTGGCTTTACTGGGAGTGTTTTTTCCAAAGCTCTATTTGTAGGATGCTGACAATTTTACACTTGGCAAAGAGGGATTCACCACTCCTAATGTATTTCCACAGTCTCCAAAAGGCCACTCCTCTCACAGGCAGTCTCATACACACACATTCACACTCAGCATTTGTAGGATTCAAACCCCAACCTAACTATATCATGCTACTGGAAAGATACGCATTAACATGGCAGGCTATATGCATTACTTGGTGGTTTTGATTCTCCTTGAATATTTGTAGGATGCTGACATCATCAGACTTTCCAAAGAGGGATGTACCTCTTAAAATGTGTTTCCACAGTCTCCAAAAAGACCACTTCTCTCAAAGGAAATCACCCCCCCCCCAAAATCACACACACCCACCCCCCACACACACTTGGCATTTACAGGACTCAAACCCCTACTTGACTATGTTATGACACTAGTGAGATATGCATTAACACGACGCACTATTTGCTTTACTAGGTGCATTCATTTCAAAGCTCTATTTGTAGGATGCTGACATCATCACACTTGGCAAAGGGGTATTCACCACCCCTAATGTGTTTCCACAGTCTCCAAAAAGGCCACTCCTCTCAAAGGCAGTTTTATACTCACATATTCACACTCAGCATTTGCAGGATTTAAACCCTTACCTTACTATGTTATGCTACTGGAGAGATACACATTAACACGGCACGCTATATGCATTATTGGGTGGTTTCTGTTCTCCTTGAATATTTGTAGGATGCTGACATCATCAGACTTTCCAAAGAGGGATGTACCTCTTTTAAAATGTGTTTCCACAGTCTCCAAAAAGGCCACTCCTCTCAAAGGAAATCACACACATAGCCCGCACACACACACACACACACACCACACACACTTGGGGTTTGCAGGTCTCAAACCCCTACCTGACTATGTTATGACACTAGTGAGATATGCATTAACACAACACACTATTTGCTGAACTGAGTGCATTCATTTCCAAAGCTCTATTTGTAGGATGCTGACATCATCACACTTGGCAAAGAGGTATTCACCACTCCTAATGTGTTTCCACAGTCTCCAAAAAGGCCACTCCTCTCAAAGCCAATATCACACACACACATACATATACACACACACTCAGTCCTGGCTGGCTGCCTTTCAAGATATCTAGCAGGTTTGGGGAACATGATGTGCTCATTAACATACCACAGATGTTTGTGCTGTGTGTTTGACGGTTTGCAATATCTCTGTTCCTGACTGCAATCATGATGGACTCCATGGACTAGCATTTTGGACTTCGTAGGCTTATAGGAATATAGTTCCCATGGTGTGTTGTGCACCTACACTTGTGGGGTGTGCCACATGTTGCTGTAACACATTCAACAGTGTAAGATCCTGTAGAGAGTGTGAGGCTCAACACTGTTCAGGTGCAGTGTCTGTTTGTCCTGTCGTTCACTCAGGTTCATAGGTTAGTACTAGGCTAGCTGCCCTTTCAAACCATTGTAAGCTTAGCCAATCATCCCTTGTGAGACTCAAACCCTGCACCTTGTGCTTGTAAGGCAAACACCTTAACCATTAGGCCACCCTCCCAACTTATGACACATATGGGGAAACATTGTTATCCACGTGATGGGATTCATTTGACATTGTGGGGACCAGTTTACACATTCTACATGTGATATCTCCTGGTATGATGTTAGGGCCTTTTGTCACTGGGAGGTGGGTATGTATATATGGGCCTGTCTGACAGGATGTTGACATTGTCAGTCAGGTAGAGTTGACCCTGACGCAGGACATATATGACTGTACATCAATATTTCTCACCTAGCTAAAGGAGGTGTAATGTTTCTGTCTGTAGTCCTTTGCAGATTATCTTTCCACAGCAACAACAAACCTGAACACTAAATCCCTGTTATACTCTTTTACACACTTGACACACTACTAATCCTTTGTGATCAGTCAACAGTGTATGTCATCATCATATCCTGGAATGTCCAAAGGTCGGTTTTGTGTGTACTCTCCAGTCCAGCTGGTGCATATTGGAATTCTGATGTATTGTTACAACTGCCTTATGTACACAGGTAACACTGTCCTCCTACCAACAAACTCAGATATCTGTGAGAGGTGCAACTGTATAGAAGGACAGGAGGCTGAGCTCTCCCAAGCCATGACTGGCACAGTCTGTCGGGTGTTGAAGGTAACCACACACACCACAAATACAGTCACACATACACCTATGACAACAGCAAACTGTATACATTGACACACAATTACATACTTGGAGCATCTAAATGTACTCTGCCTAAGCAGCTGAGACATCCAAAGCAGACACACAAACAACTGCTAACACACAACCATACACACATATCATCACATAGATCACAAAGTCATTGTGCCACACAGTCACTGCCCTTAGGCCTACACAACACACCTCATACAACTGTATTAGATGAGTGTAATTGTCGGTCACACTGAAATTCCACTCACCAGGCTGAACAAGGTGAAGGTCACTTTGTGCTGTGTGTTGGGTGCCAGGATATGCCACATGACACATGCACTGTTGTCAGTCCACTGCAAGTACAACTATGGCTCCATCATTGTGCATTCCGGTGTGTAGATCCTCAGACATTCCTCCCTGGACTACATGACAAGAGACATAGAGGGGCTCTCTGATCATGTAGGCCAGGACAGTATGACCCTGACCTTGTGTAGCATCTTACCCTCACCAAGTACTATGTCACAGTATACAGATGACATGATCAGTTTTAACAGTTGCCTAACATATTGTTGTCATTCACAGGGGATCCAGTGTCTGTCAACCTGGGATTACATGCTCAACATGCCATGTACATTCGCTAGGGATGCCATGCAGCTGTCACCCCTAGGCTTTCACAGACTGCCTTAGGCTCTTGACACACACATAGTGGCTGTTTGAAGCGAGTGTTAGATGACATAACCACAGCCATAGACATTACAGGGTACAGGAAACGGAGAGTGATGGTGCTCAACAACTGATGTCTAACCCTGAGAATGCATGCACTTAGGACTCACATCAGTATGGAATCTGTCGATATATGTGCAGTAACAAACACCTGGTTCAGGCTCACAAAAGCACAGCAGCACTAACATGTTTTACGTCACACCATGGTTTTCAGACACAGGACTCAGTCTGGACAACAACAATAGGGGGGATTCCATATACATCATTCATACACACACCTCCAGGTTGGTAGCAGTACACAAAGCATTGGGGAACGTACATGTGCAACCGAGAGTGGTCAAAACTGCATTACAGTTTCTAGACTGTTACAGACCACACTCCCAAACATGGGCACAGCAGTCATTATTCCTGGGAAAACTGGGGAATGCGAAGGTCTCACCAAACACCATTATATTGTGTGACTTCAAATACACAAACATTGACTGGGTATACTACTCAAGCAGTGACACCCTCGAACAACAGTTGCTAAGATTGTTACACTCAAATGCTAGGGCAGACCTGGTCACCACACCCACAGGGGGTTATACATGCGGTACCTGATCATCACACACATGGGGACTCTATGTTCCACAACAGAGGTATACCTGTAATTGTTAAGGTTGGAACATACAGTTATCTCACTAGACATACATATCCCATACACACACACATCCTATGTGATCTCAGTGACATACTTCTCATGAGCAAACATCACACTTGAACATACAGTCATCTCAATAGGCATACATATCCCATACACACACACATCCTATGTGATCTCAGTGACATACTTCTCATGAGCAAACATCACACTTGTACAAACTGAGGTGGTATCCCTCAATGACCCTGGGACATTGTTAATTACAGCTCAGACAACTACATACTTTACAAGCACATTCTATGGACAACTACTGGAATTCATGGATCATGCTATCCCAGATAACTACAAGACTCACTCCTCCAAAGGCAGGGGACCTGTCTACTAGACCATGGCCATTACTGAGCTGTACATGGACAGGAGGAGGCTACTACATTATGGAGCACAATCACAATATGGAAGGCATCTCTGATCAGTACTATGGTATTGCTACGATCAGTTGTTGATTCATCTAAGGCCCACTTCTAATGGACACTTGCAACAGACATTGTGGACAATCATAAGGCCTTATTTAGTTATGTCAGGGGCCTGTGTGGGAACTCACAGATATGCTGTGAGTTACTGCATAATTACAAATGATACAGTGAACCCACTGACATTGCGAACATCCTGGACAACAGGTTCAGTGGGAATGTTTCCCCACCATCCCCCCTGCAGTGCACATGTCCATCACAACACGGTGCAGCCTCCCTGACATCACAGCTGAACATGTGTGTGCTGCCCTCTCCATAGCAGACAACACAGCATCAGTGGGACCAGATAGTTCCCAGACTGTGGCATACACGAGATTCATTACAAACGTCACACTCACATTATGTCACTGTTCAATATCACAGTTACTACAGGATGTGTACCCATGGAATGGCATACAGCTATGGTGTATCCACTACACAGTGCTGGTGCCACAAGGGACCCTGGACATTATCACAATATATGCCTAACTATCATGGTCTGCTATGCTATGGAGTGTATCATCATGAAACACATACACATACACATTGTGAACCTACAGACACTGGATCCTACACAATTTGGTGTTGTTGTGGGCATATCTTGCCCCTTACAGATGTTTGATGTCTTTAAACAGTTAACAGGTCCATAGACATACACAGGGTTGTCCACACAGCCTACCTGGAGCTCGCACACCACTTCTACACAATACCCCACTTGGCCTTTACACATTAGATCACCGGATTCAATATCTACACATATGTCACAATCTGGATTGCTAACTGGATCATGGATAGCACACACATAGTCAGTATTGCAGGTGCCATGTCTGGCTATACACCAGTTACACGTGGCATCCCACAGGGCTCAGTCCTGGGACCTCTCTTGCTCTGTATATATTCCTGATACATACTGGCTAACACAGGGGGAATATGGATGACCGTGTTTGCAGATGGCTGCAAACTGTGTGCCATATTTGACTCCACAGCTGGCACAGGCATCCTCAGAAAGGGTCTCACAGAGATGGATGACTGGTGCCAGAGCCATGGCCTACAGCTACCTTACTTTAGATGCATATTCATCACCTTTGGTAGTAACATCATGCACACACATTACCACATAGGTGATGATACATCACGTACAGTGTGTGTGGTTTGTGATTTGTGGACATTCACGTTGCCAATGTTGTTGGACACACCTTCTATTTAGGCAACCTTATCCCATACAGTTTTACATCCAGATCAGGTGGGGTCATTGTGACCCTGTAGTTATCTGGCACATGCTTGGATATAATGGCCCATTTTGGATGTACCTTATCCAACACCTGCAGCAACTGGAATGTACACAGATTTACATACCAAGTGGATCTATGGACTCACACAGATGGTATGCACAGTTTGGCTATGGTGACCCCAGCTCTCCTCAGTTGCTTACTGCCTACTTGGATGCAGTCTGTGCCTTTTCTTTGATGCCATGTCCATCACAGCATTAATGGACAGGCTCCACGTGAGGATATCAAAGTCCCTTACAGCTACATGCTCCAGGGACAGGTACATGAGCAATGATGTTAATAGGACATGCTGGAAAGGCATATTACCATCACAGAGGCCCCACTCTCTCGGGAATGTGATCACAGTACCATATATGCACAGGCCCACGCTGAACACCTACAGGTGACATCTTCACAGGTGGATGGGTGATCGTATGTTTAGCCCTGGGATATGTTATGGGTCCTTGCTAGACAGAGGCAGAATGAAATGAACATATGTGAGATATCTTGTGTGACCTACTATTGACAAGCACAGTCTACTGATCTAGCGTGATTGCAGACTACAAACACACTGTGCCTAGGCTTCTACATACCCTAGGGCAGATAGCCTAGTGTCAACCTCTCAACCTATGCTAATGTTCAGGATGCACATTGTTCAGTGATGGTACTGATTGCAGGTTTTGTTTCTTCTTTGCTTTACCACTTCCTATGAACAATCTAGGTTTCTGCATAACATATTTGATTGTGACAGTATTTCATTATTTTATATTGTGTCTGTCATCATATCACTGTGTGCGTATGGTGGATTGGTGAATAGTGCGAGGTTCCTAGGTTGACACTTGCAACTGTGGGATATGTGTGACCCACTGCTGTACTCAAACTTTACCTAAGTGTGTGAGCATGCCCAGTTCAGACTTTCAGTGTTTTGTTGCCTGACATTTGTCTCATAGTTTCAAGTGTGTGAGCATGCCCAGTGTGACTTTGCAGTATGTTGCTGTCTGAGGTCCACTACGTTTGTTGATGTGTGTGAACATTACCAGTATTAACATTTATACTATATGTGTGTTGAATATCAGGTTCTGTAATTACTGCAGGCCTCACCTTTGTGTCTTGACCCGACAGGGATTATGCTATGCATGCAGGGTTTCCATTAGATACTTAGCATTGACCTATCAAAATTTTTTCATGCAAGTTGACCCTTGACATACTGTCATGGTTTAGTGGTTCTGTTCTCTGACTATAGTGCACTGTATCCTGGGTTCGAGGACTGTCATTGCTTCATATTTCCATACATGGCAGAACAGACTGCTTCAAAAAAGTGAAGCAAATATGAACCTGCTTTTGATGAACTATACCCACATTTGACCAGACTTGCAGAACATTGCTCAATGTTGCCCAACATTGCTGGGCAGTGCACAATATTGCTGAACATTGCCTGTAGTTGTGCTACTTAGTGTGTGCAATGTTGTTCACATATACTAATTAGTGGTGAGAACTGTTTAGCAGTGCTTTATATTGCTTAACACATAGCAGTCATGCCTCAGGTGGTGCTGCAGGGCTGCCTATGTCGGATGCACATTTTACACTCCCTATACATGTTTGTTAACAGGTAGTGTCAAGTTAGGCATCGCTTTTACTATATGTGCGAGTCAGAGAGAGGTATCATTTGCAGGGTTCCTACTGAGCCAGTGTATATGCTATGCGTTGCCTCTTTGCCAAGGCCAAAGCATACTGGGCACGCCTCCTTCTGCCTACTGGGGCAGGCTCAGGTTGTTCCTCCTCCGAGTCACGCTCTGCCTGTGATGGCCTTGGCAATGGTGGGGGGCTGTTATGCCCGGCCCTATGCTGCTCCTGCTGCAGCTGTTTTCGCAGGATCATATTGTGTAGCATAGCACATACCATGACTATTTGGGTACATGTAGTTGGTGAGTACTGCAAGGCTCCACCAGATGTGTCCAGGCACCGGAACCATGACTTGAGCAGCCCAAACACACGCTCGATTACATTTCATGTTTGTGCGTGTGCCTCATTATGGCATTCCTGTTCAGGTGTGTGTGCATTTTTGATGGGTGTCATCAGCCATGGCTCAAGTGCATATCCAGCATCCCCCACTAGTTGACCATGAGGGATGTCCCCATTGGCAAATGTCTGGTACAGCTGTGTCAGATGCCAGATATGGGAGTCATGGTAGCTTCCAGGGCAGCCAGCACACACATTCATTATTATGCCCTGGGCATCACACACGACCTGGCAGTTGATGGAGGGGTAACCCTTGCGGTTATAGTAGACCCTACCCTGCTCACCGGCTGGTGCTTTGATGCAAATGTGCATGCAGTCTATTGCACCGACTACCTCAGGGTATTCCATTATTTGCTGGAAGAGATGCATATTGCTGGCCAATACCTCAGGGAATTGGGGAAATATACATGATCACCGACATGTGCTGCCATGGCATTCAGGAACTGGTGCAATACCCTAGATGCTGATGCCTGTGAAATCCCCATCATATCACCAGTTGGTCTCTGGAAGGTACCTGTTGCTAATATTCTTAGGCCAACACATACCTTGGTTTCCACTGAGATGGGTTCCCCTCTGTTGGTTCTGCGTGTGAGGCGTGGCCTGCACGAATCAACAATTTGCTGCATGAGGTCTCTGTCCACTCTATAGTGCTCCACTATCTCCAGCTCATGTAGCCCCTGGTAGGTTACCCTAGGCCTGTACACTCTTCTCCATCTCCTCACTGTGGGTTGCTCAGCAGCATTTGCATTGTCACCACCCTCAGCATGTTGCATATGTCACCTTATGACAGCAATGGCAGCCCCTAACATTTCTTTGTCTCAGTGAAGCTTTTTCAGTTTTCACTTCTATTAGCTTACTCCAGTGTTGCAGTGTGTCTGAGAAATACATACTGGAATGTTTTTAGCTGGGTTTTGAGTGCTGGGCTGGGCTGGGCTAGTGTAATGCCTGCGTAATTGGCTGATTCCGATTGTTTGCACCTGCTAGCTCTGCTAGTACTCCCTGGTTAACTTCCTACTATTTGTTGTGCTTCCTTTTCCCTTTCTGTTTCCTCAGGGGGCCGCGCCACACAAACAAGCGCAAACACGCGCACACCACCTCACACGTGCGCACACATGCTTACACGGACTAAAACTTGCTTATTCCTGTTAAAACACGCGCACACCGGCGCAAACGCGCTTACAACTGTTTACACAGCCTTACATATGCTTACTCAAGCCTACACATGCGCACACACACTTGCACACGCGCACACTGTCTTACTCGGGTTTACTGACGTGCACATGCACGCATGCATGCTCAGCAAGAAACTTTGGTGTTATCCACAGCATACACCTTCGATTTCTTGACTTTACCTGGCCTACCTGTTGACACACCTCTTTCACTATTATGTAAATGTAAGCTGACATGTCACTCTGCTCCAATGAGATGCACTCCTTTCATACATACCCCCCTCGTGCGTGATGTCACCTATCTTCTACTCTGTTACTCCCCTTATCCTACTAATACACTCCACTGACTGTGCTCATTTGCTATGTGAACTTGCGATTCACTATCATAACTCTCATTTGCATAGGATTGCCTACTAATGCTTAGTTACATCTCTTAGACTGAGCTTCCCCCCTTAGTAACCTCTACTCGGTGCTCATGTTGTCTTCAGCCTGCCATTCCCTTGCATTGTAAATCCATTTTAGCTATGAAATCCACATTTGTGGATCTTAATTATTCATTTTCTACTTTTTAAACCCCGGAGATCGGGATTAAAAAAAAAGTTTTTTTTTTTTAATTTGCATCACTTCCCTTTGGCAATGGCTGTATTTTTGTCTATTGGCATGCTTCCTCCTGTGAATGCATGCTTTTTTTACTGCTGACACGGCTCCGTTTTGCTATTTGCAGAACCGTACTCAGTTATCAACTGAGTACATTTCTGCAGATAACACTACTCCTACTCGGACAGGTTCGGGTTTCCTGGATTGCAAATTTACCTCATTTGCATGGCTTTCACCTGCAATTGAGGTAATTTGCATATCCCAGCCCTGTCCGTGTAGAACTAGTTTAGAGAGCTCAGTTGCACGTCCCTGCCGGCTGTTCCTGGATCGCTCAGCAGACATGTTGGCTTGCTGGAGTCTTACTCTACTTTTAGACTCCGTGTAAGCCTTCGTGAATCCAGCCCAGTGTGTTCTTTCTTGCTTTCACAAACCAGTCTTTATAACATTATGTTCTTAACCCCTTCAGCACTACTTTCTTTTTACATTCAGTCATCTGTTAATACACTTGCAGCTTAATATTAAAATGCAGTTGTGTAACACTCAGAACTACAATAAGTATTTGTGGTTTGCATGAGCGGACAAGGTGATCCGCTGTGGCAACCCCTAACTGGGAAAGCTGAAAGAAGAAGAAGAAGGTTTGCATAACTATGCATCTATACTACATATAATTTTTAACATGAACAAATATTAAATAATTCATTAATCATATTTGTGAAGAAATTGTAAGTTAATATGCATTTTGTGTAGAATAATCATGTGAGATGCATTTTCTCTAATAAACTCCCTCCTCTGACACTACTAGTGTCATAAAATACACAATTATATTTTGATTTTTCTTAATTTGATAAATACGCTTCATCTGTAGTGATTGCGTTTTCATTCATTAGGTATAAGTGGCATTTCATGTGCAGGTGCGATCCAAGACTTTGTGATTACAGTTTTTAGAACAGAAAATATTAAAACAATTAAAAGAATAATACCAGTTTTTATACCTTGCAATATACCAGTTTCCAGGTTACCAAATACACTGCCCAACCATCCAAAACATGTACAATTTTAGAACTACTGTCCAAATATTTGGCCCTCTGCTCCATGACATTGGCCAACTTTTCCTGTTTATTATGGTAGTCAGTAATACAAGAACAACAATGATTTTTATGAGGGCACATGAGCCCTCTTTTCTAGCAGGCATTATATCGAGTGCCAATTGGTTCTGAAACACTACAGTTTATGTTGCAGTCATTTTTCCATTTGTCATTGTGATGTGATATGAAGTATGATTAGCTACGTCCTGAAGAATTTGAGCAAGCATGGTGATTTCAAGCATTGTCCTTTGCACTCCAGGAGTTAACTGAAAATACTTGATCTACCCAGTGGATTGCCCACTTATTTCTCAGTCTGCCTGCTGGAGGGTTTTTTTAAATGTTGAAAAGCAGGAGTAATACAGCTCACAAAACAACACCTTCACCAGTTTGTGGTCAACCAGAGGTAGGCATGATCACTACAAATGTAGCAATGATTCTCTATCATGCCCATGCCATGCCTCCAGCCATAGCATCTTGACTGTAAAGAGTTTAACACACTTTTATGTCTAGTGTCATTGTATTTGCTGATTTCCACTGGCACAGTCCCATTTCTGGCATAACATATGTACCCAAGATTTGTGGTGGCAAGCTGGAGTGAAACAACCTTTAAAAAATAGTCAGATTACACCAGATTAGATCAGTGTCACTAAATCTTTTCTCAAATGTTACCTGTGGTGCAGGAATTGGAATCATTGGAATCCCTGCCTTAGAATGTTGAGGTATATGTGAACATACACAACAGTTTGTCACAGCGTACTGTCAAGGAACCAACAGGAAACTGATTTTCTCTCAACCAGGTTATTAAAGGAAACAGCAGCAAAAACAGAGCAGAAGTACCTGTTGTCATTGGATTCATCATGAGGTGCTATTTTACTTGAATTTTTTCCTTATATGTTTCACTGGGCAGATGATTCATCATTCACACTTCGATCTTCTTTCACCAGCAATGATGATTCATCTGGAGCACACGGCAGGTCTTCTTACAGTGGGATGAGTGAATTCAGGTTGGTTGCCTTGCACAGTGGACTGCAGTCAGGGTGGTGAGGATTACAAAGTAAAGGGTCTTTTCACCTCTGGCTTAAACTGTTTGTTCTTTGGGAGGTTTTTACATAAACCCAGTCACCCAGCTGCAATTGGTGACAGGGCTAGTCAGGTGATGGAGGAAGAGATACTGCTGTAAGAAATGAATATTTTCTTTTTATTATCCATTAGAGTTGATCTTTTCATTTGACACAGGGGGAGCAAATGGAAGGGCTATGGGTCTTCCCATTAATTTTTTATAGGGTCTCCATTTCCTTGTAGAATTTAAAGTGTCTTTGACCATTTAAATTTTGTTTAATACAAATCTTTTTAAATAGGGTCGTATTAACCCTCTCTACTAGTCCAGATGATTGCGGATGGGAGACTATCTACACAATTTAAAGTCAGACTCTTCAAGCAGCAAAAATACACAGTTCTTATTTACTTTTCTTATCACTATCATGCATGCACAATACTGATGTGGTCAAATAGGATTTCTGCAGACCCTCGTGTTGCTGCATGTGAACACTCAACAATAATGTTTTTATTAGAAAAACACGAGCCATCTAACTTGTTAATCAGTCTTGTCTCCTGACCTTGTACATTTTAGTGGTTCCCTATTAGAAGACCGAAGACGCATTCTTTTGAATGAGTCTTGGTCAAACTGAAAAGCCTGAAATGGCAAAATATCGAAGTGGCTTTTGAATGAATTCTTTCCCTGGGAAAGAAGTCGCTTGGCCACTTCGTTACTTTGCCATTTGCGGTACTATAGTGCAGTCTTGGAGTTGGTATATTTAAATAGGGGGGGTGTGGGGGGTGCAGCCCCCCACTTAATGTAATGTGTAAAGTGTTTTTTTTTTTTTCTGTCGGAACAGCAATTTTTTTCCCTAGGAAAAAAATCGCTGTTCTAACAGTTCAAAATTGTAAGCTTTCTCTTACATAGGGTCAATTAATCACTGTTCGCTTTTTTAAGCATTCGGTGATCTAATATAGACCCCATTTTAGTACCAGTACATTCTAACTCCCCAACATTCCTTGTAACTACCCATCCCAGCCTGGGAAGGTCAGAGCTTACATACAGTGTGTTCTTTCTTGTTTTCACAAACCGGTCTTTATAACATTCTTAACCCCTTCAGCACCACTTTCTTTTTATATTCAGTCATCTGTTAATACACTTGCAGCTTGATATTAGAATGCAGTTGTGAAACACTCAGAACTTCAATAAGTATTTGTGGTTTGCATAACTATGCACCTATAGTACATATTTTTAACATGAACAAATATTAAATAATTCATAAAACATATTTGTGAAGAAATTGTAAGTTAATATGCATTTTGTGTAGAATAATCATGAGAGATGCATTTTTCTCTAACACAGTATACCACTGGAATTCTGCAAAACATTTCATAGATAATTATCACCTTATTTATTATAACTGTTTAATACAAGAAGCAAATTCCAATCATTTGATTAATATTTTCCATTAGCTTGTATGATTCTAATATTAAAATCAGGAAAATATCCTTGTGATGCCAACAGCTATTGTAGTATACCTCTACTTAATATTAACTACAAAATCCTTGCACAAATAACTAACAAATTCTTGATAGGAAATTAATATATATATATATATATATATATATATATATATATATATATATATATATATATATATATATATATATATATAAAATCAGTTTGGTTTTATTCCTGCAAAAAGATATAATCAGTTATTACAAACCATTACACTCAATAAAAACCATGCATCAGCTACTTTTATTACATTTGACACAGAAAAAGCTTTTGAAATAGTCGATAGACAATTTTTGTTTCAAAATCTGAGAAGTATTAATTTTCCTTTGACTATTTATAATGCCATAAAAGTACTTTTTAAACAAAAAAAAATAGTTAAATCAATGGCCAATTTTCAAATATTATTACTCAGAAATGTGAGATTAGACAGGGCTGCCCTTTATCACCTACATTATTTCTATTACATATTAATCCATTTATTATAGCCCTAGAAGTGACTCATTAATTAATCCTATTAATATGAATAATGTCAAAATAAAATTGATGGCTTATAGTAATGATTTATTATTAACAATCAGTAATTCTGAAAACTCAATTGATCATATTATTATTTTAGAACAACTAAAAAACTTATGTGGATATAAAATTAATTATAATAAATTAACATTTTTATCATTAACTTATTTTACAATAAATACTAACCAAGTTATCCTAACTACTGATAAATTAAAATACTTAGGTTGGATGTAGTCTACCAAAACAAAACAAAACACATCTTAGATAAACAATTAAGAATTACAACAATATGAAACAGAGTATTAATAAGAGGCAATATATTAAAATATAATTTTCAGCAGAAATTAATTTATTTACATTAAAGATATAGCCTCACTGTTCATTTTTTATAAAATTCCTCCCTCCCTTTGGGATACAAAGTGGTTCAATAAAATTAAAGGAATGTAGGGTGAACTTTTTTGGAGAAGCAGCTCCCCAGAATTTCTTGGTGTGTTATGATAAGATCATTGTCAAAGATTGGCTATAATATCACAGGTCCTTCATTATCTTCTCTTTTACAGTACTTTATAAATCCCATAAACTGGAATTTACGCAATGAATCCTAGTTTAAAACAATTATTAAACAGTGTTTGGCAACTGAGCTTTATCAGCAATATTAGAATTATCTATAAAAAAGATTCAGAATGTCATCTTAAAATTATTCTTTTTTAACTTAATAAATATGTTCAATATTACTGGTATTGATTTCCATAGTTTAATGTTAATCTTGCATACTGGTTAGACTCAGATTTCCCTAATATTTATTCATTTCAGATTATATTAAATACTTTTCTTGGCAACAATAATACATTCATGCATTTAGAACTCAACAAAAAAATACATGCAAACTTTAAATATTTTATAAACTATATGATCAGCAAGATAAAAGAAATTATTTCAAGCTTTTTACACTAATCTATTCAGAATTGTAATATTTATAAGGTCAAAAAGACTTTAAAAGTCCCATCTTCCATTAATACCATTCAAATTCTAGCTCCCATTGATCCAGGAATTAGACATTTCTGAGGTATTACTTTATGAAACATTCAATAACTTATGGTCTGAAACAAAAATAATTGTGAAAAGATTTTATTGAGAACTCATCTTACACCAGAGAAACTTGGTTGGGCAAATTATCTTAAATTATGTCGCCACAGATGTGGTAACAATGGTACTTGGCTACATATGTGGTGGTCTTGTAAAAAACAATTGATAAAACACAACAGTGATCTATTTTCTTATTTATAGATTGCATGTTTAAACAGTACTCTTCTGGAGCATGAACATAGACTTTTATAGATTTGAGTAGGGTGCTTTTTTAATTTATCAAAATTATTAAATAAAATGGAGCCATGGTTCTAGCACAATTGGATATTTAGCCTCTCTTTTTTCATATGTCACCTTCTGAATCATCCTAAGTTGCTTTCCTAGCATTTCACTTCATTCCTTAACTATCTTCTCACTTCCTGTCTTACCTTCCTCTTGAATTTCTCTTCCTCATGCATAAACCAGTCCCACCAACTCACCCATTTTTATTTATCCCTGCCTATTTTCTGTTATTATCCTTATGACAACTTCCTTTAATCTGTCAATGCACTCTCTTTATATCACTTTATCTCACCCCACCTCCACTGACCCTTTCTGATATTTCATACTTCCTTTGTGAGGATTATAACCAATGTAACATTGTCTTGTGTGCTTTCTTCTCTTATTCCTGCACTATATATGCATCATTTAATTTTCTCCCTTTTCAGAAGTCAATCCAGTCTACTCTCATACTCTACTTTGCCTCTGGAAGTATTGCTTATTCTTCAGATTATGTTACCTAAAATGGCTGTCTACTCTGCTTCTTACATTTTTTTCTCATCTCTTTTTGTGTCTGTTTACTGTTTTGTTTCTGCTCTCTAATATTATATCACTTCTCTCAATGTTTTATTGAAAGCTCCTTCTATTAGTTACACCTTATGGTTTCCATCAAACTTTTTCCAGTTTGTAAAGACCTTTGTAATAAAATCTTTCTCACTAATGTTTTTGGAAAAAATGTGACGTTTTCCATTTTTACCTTCCATCAGGTCCTGGTAAATCAGCAATCTTTCTTCTCCAGTTCTGTAATTGTGTTTATTTTTGTTATATTAATTTCTCTTCTAAACAATATATCCACTCCCTTCCTCCCCCATCATACACATTATACTTCCTCCCCTTGGTTATTTCTATTTGGTCATTTTTGAGTTCTTTTATCTTCAGTTATGCATCTGGTCTGATCCCTGTTTCTGTTTATTCCCTTACATAAGTTATTTGTATTCTATCTGTACTTCTTTTCATTAGGGTTCGTATCCCTCCCATGTTCCAAGTCATACTTTTCATACCAATTAAAATCTCATTCTCACCATGCATTCATTTTCTTCTCCTCCCTTGTCCTGATGTAGAAAGGAAACTTCATCCAACCCTTCCCATCTATGTGCACTTACTATGCCTTTTCAGGATGGACACCAAGGAACCCCCATTGCATTTCCTACATATAGTTCTATTTATCTTTCATCCTTTTCTTTTACTCTACTTTTCTAATCCCATTTTTATCCCCATTGTCATTTTCATGCATTCCTCTCTCTTCTATCCCTTTTTATGTTATTTATCACACCTGCATCAGACCCACTCTTTTATAGGTTCACAGGAGGTTACTAGGCTAACAGCCCTAGATCCCTTACAAGCCTAGCCATATTTATCCTGAGCTGCCCCAATTGTTGGTGGTTGGGTGTGAAAGGTTTGTAGAGGTAAGAGTCTATGATAGTTAATACCAACTTCCTCTGTCCAGGTGGGACATGGGCACCACCCCAAGAATGAATTTGCAGTCACCCATCAATTGATCTAGGTTGTATTTGAAGGTCAGGGAGGGGCTCTATTTCTTGTGAATTGGAAGCTTGTTCCAGAGAAGTGGCAGTCTTCTGGAGATGTATTTATCTGTCCAGCATGACCTGTTCATGTCAGAGGCTAGGTTAAGATCCCTGGAGCGAGTGGCCCTCCTGCAGTTTGATTTATGAATGTGTAGCATTTCCATCAGGGCCTGGTCAGAAACTGCTCTGTAAGCCAGGCATATGTCACGCCTAAGCAACCTGTAGGGGAGAGAGACTACAGTGACAAGGTTTTCAGTCTATCCATGTAAGACTTGTTTTGTGTACCCTGCAACTTATTGGTGAGAAATCTCTGTGGTTTCTCCAGTTGTTGCAGGTGTCTGGTGAGATGCATGCAAAAGGGAGCACTGTACTCAATTTTTGGTCTGATGAAGGCCAAGTATAATGGAATTATAACAGCCTTAGATCTAGATGTGATGCTTTTACTTATAAGACTTGCCACATAGAAGGATTTTCTTACTACTTTGGATACATAGTGGTCAAAGTTCAGATTGCTATCAACCTGAGTACCTAGATCATGTACCAGTGGGTCTACGCTTAGTGGGGTGCTGTCTATAATGTAATTAGCAGGGATGTCAGCTTTCCAAAAGGGAATTATAATGCATTTTTTTGCATTTAGCTTTAATCCTTGGCTTTGGTATGAATCATTTGTCTGTGATAAACCTGTCTGCAATATATTAGCATCACTGGGTGACTCAATGATTACTCTCAATTTGCAATTGTCAGTGAACTTGGTCAGCCACAGACCATCCACGTTTGCCTGTACTTCTGAGAAATAAATTTCAAACAGTAAAGGGTTCAGCACAGAACCCTGTAGTACACCACTGGTGACTGATTTTTGCTAGAAGTGAAGTCACCCACTTTGACATTATATGTCCTGTCAGTGACCCAGTTGGCTACTCATCTGGTAATGTAGGAGATAAATGCCAATTGGGAGAGTTTCTCTATAATACCTAAGTGGGGGATTGTGTCAAATGCCTTGTTTAGGTCAAGATAGATGATATGCACTGTTTTCCCCTCATCCAGGGCCTTGCTGAATTTTTCAAAGAAGTCAAGCATGTTTAACAGGCACAGTCTACCTTTAATGAATCCAAACTGGGTTGGGTCAAGAGTTTGGAGATTACCAATTTCCTTGTTAATAAGGTCCATAATGATTCTTTCCATGGCCTTGCAGATGAGGCTAGTCAAGCTTATGGGCCTATAATTCCCAGTGTTGGTTGATGGTCCACCTTTGTGCAAAGAGATTACTGTTGTTGCCCTCCATATTCCACCGGAACATAACCAGTACTCAGGCTGTGGTTAAACAGGGATCAGGTGGGTCTGCTAGGTCATATTTTAAGTTGTTTAAAAGACAACCTGGGATGTTGTCTGGTTCCATTGATGATGTGTTTTTGGCTTTGGAGTGTACTGAGATGACCTTCTCTCTTGAGATAGACTAAGGAATGGTGGCAGGTATACTTTGGAGAATGACTAGATGTGAGAAGGGGGGTGGTGAAGTGCTCTCCAAATGTGATAGCTAACAGGTTGACTATTACCTCTGGTTGAGTGCCATCTACAACCAGTTCAGTGCATAGCTGGCTATTCCCTTTTAGATTTCAGACATAGTTAATGAATGCCTTGTGATTATCCATAGCTGGGAGTGTATTTTCACTTTGTAATTAGCTTTAGAGGACTTGACAAGATCTCTAATTTGTTTGTTTAAGCTAGAGTAGGATTTCTTCCTCTGCTGAGCCAGTTTGCTGTTGTTCTTGGACATTAGTTTTTTTCTACTGTTGTATATGCTGTTTATACTAGGGTCCACCAGGGTGCCTTGTTTTTTGGCAAGACCTGGTTTTAATCCAGTCATGTGCAGCCGATTTTATACAACTGCTGAAGTGGTTATACAGGGCATTGGTGTACACCTCTACAAAGGAGTCTTGTTATCTGAGTTTGAGTGGGCTTTGAAACTTCTTATACCATCACTTTGTATGATGTACATTGTCTTTGAAAAATTCTTAAGCATCTTTGAGCTTGATGGGGTATCTGGTCTAATGATTACATTGAATGAGACTAATTTATGGTCCGATCATACCAGGGAGGACATCACATGGGGGGGCCTGCAATGGTCTCCTATGCTAGTGAGTACTATATCGAGGACATTTTCTTTTGTGGGTGTGCTGACTAGCTGTTCCAGAGCATTTCAATGACAAAGTCCAAGAATCTCTGAGCCAGCATATTTGTGGTCATGTTTGTTTCCCAGTCGATGGTAGGATAATTAAAATCAACCATGAGGAAGGTATTAGGCTGCATGGTAAGTGACTCCAGTAAGTCCAGGTATGCTGTATGCTTTTCCTGTTTCACGGTGGGGGACGTATAGCTAGCTATGATGGGACTTTGCCTATAGTTAATTGGACATGAATTAGCTCAAGAGAGTCATACTGTTTGACCAGCCTCGAGGTGTACTTATCCTTAATGAACATGGACATACCTCCTCCTTTGTTTTTTTCATGCTCAGTTTGTAGTCTGAACACATGGAAGGCATTGTAACCCTGCATGACCAGGGTGCTTTCTGCACCTTTGAGCCATGCCTTGGTGAATGCACAGATGTCAGCATCTTTCAAAGTGAGGAATGCTTCCAGGAGTGCAGTTTCTTGTTTAGACTCTTAGCATTAAGCAGCAGTGCCTTGAGTTTCTCTAGAAAGGATTTTGTTATGTTAGAATGTTGGTTATTTTGACACTGCCTAAAAAAAGCTCAATTTGGGTGGATAATGCCTTTGCCAGAATCAGAAAGGCTAGAGGAGAAAGGTGCAGACCATCTTTGGCAAAGCAACATGGCCTGATGACCATGTCTTTCCAGGCTGACAGATATTGGATCCCTTTGGACTGACACCAGAAGCTAAGTTATTTGTTAAAGTCAATCATTTTTGTTTGTATTGTGGCATCATCCTTGGAGAAGGTAGAATGTTGTTTAAGACTTGTCTTAAACCTGCTTGTGTCAGAGCTCAGTCATATCTCTCCTCATATAATGAGGTATGTCTCAAGTCATTCACTCCCACGTGGACTATGACAGAGTCATACTGATATTTGTGGTTGAGTGACTTGAGTGCTTGAATGATTTGAATAATCCTGGCACCTGACAGGCTGCTAACAGTAACCCGCTTTTTATCCAGCCTTGTTGAGGGGGAACATCTGTGTGTTTCATAGTAGAGTCACCTTATGACCAGTACATTAGGTTTGGTGGTGTAAAGCCTTATGGGCTTATTTGTCAAAACACTGGTTTGTGTGTTATGCGTTGTGCTAATTTTTGCATTATGTGTGTAAGTGGTTTCAGTTTGGGAGGCCTCTAATCGTTTGGTAAGTTACTAGTGAGCACCTCCACATATGTGGGTTTATGTGTCATATCTTTATTTAGTGTGGGAAGTGTATGTGTGCTGACAACCTGTTTTGTATTCAATTTGCCCTTATGTGAGAGTCTAGCTTCCAATTTCATAGTGTAACTACTTCTCTCACATAAAGTATTTGTTTGTTTCAGGAGTAAGTGGTTGTCAGTATATCTGAGATAATTGCAACATTGCCTCAGGATGCCCATGTCTATCAGGCTGGCTAGAGAGATGATGGGAAACTGCCCATCCATGATAGCAGGCACTTAATGTATGTTTTATTAAGGAAGGGAATGGGTTAGTTTGACAGGGCTGTGCTGATAGTGCTGAGACTGCAAGGGGGATACATACTTTGTGTAGGCTAAGGTTGATCGATAAGGCAATGCTGCTCAGTGCACAATTGAGTTGCTCCTAGAGCAGCAGAAAAGGTTGGGAGGGTTTCACTGACAGCTTTTAAGGGAAAAAATGGTTTTCTAGGCTTTTGTATCTATACATGGGCACTGCTAACAGCTGCTGCACAAGGCACCACACTAACATGAGGCATACATATGAGCAAAGAGAAACACATTTTTAGCTGACTACCAATCAGGAGAGAATGCAATAAGCCTTCCGCCAGCAATCCCTAACTTAGACAGGTTAGATCAGCACACTTCTGCCACAAGGGTGCAGAAAATCACCTTATTAATGTAGGAACCGCAAAAAACAGCAGCAAAACCAAGAAAAAACAAAATATGCACAGGCAAAGGAAGCCAAAAGTAATAATAGTAAACGTCGAGTCTTTATTTGGCCACACCACAACAAAATCCACAGTGATTCACTGTGGATTTTGTTGTGGTGTGGCCAAATAAAGACTCGACGTTTACTATTATTACTTTTGGTTTCCTTTGCCTGTGGACACCTTATTAATGTAGAATAAAGCTGTTTGGCGACCAGGTGTAACAGGACCATGCAAACTACCCACAACAGCCTTACAACTAACAGATACAATGTAATCAGTGCAATTAACTACTTAAAGCAGTAGCAGCAGACAATACATTTTTTTGAAACTGTTAAGGTACAGTCACAGTATATAAAAGAAGTGCAAAAAGTTGCTTAGAGCCCTTTTGTGTACTTCTTAGCTCAGTTAGGCTAGGTAAACACTTACTGTCACTAAATGAATAATCTCAATCCTCCTAATGTAAAAGCATGGTAAAGGAGTACCCAGAGTGAAATGCTACCACAAACAAACTTAAATTTTATTTATTATTTGTTTACCAGGAAAGTCTGACTTGGAACAAAGCCATTTTTCAGCGAAGGCCTGGGGAGAAATGCTCCAGATGCATGTCTTTGAATTGTGGGAGGAAATCAGAGCACCCGGAGGAAACCCACATGAAGGCAGGGAGAACATGCAGACTCCACACAGAAGGCACCCCAGCCGAGAATTGTACCGGAGAACCTCTTGCTGTGAGGTGACAATGCTACCGCTGCACCACTGCACCATCCATAAATGATATGAAATGCTACCACAAACACTTGTTTTCTGTCCGTTTGCATCTCTAATTCCTCTTCTTGCTTTTCTTGGACTTATGCTTCCCTGTTCCATTCTTTTTCCTTGTTGTTGGCTCAAGCTTCTTCCTATCCTTCTGGTGTTATCTCTTTTCTGACATTTTCTTCTCAGGTTCCTTCCTTTTGTCTTATTATCATTTTAGTATGATCTGTTCCCTTGCATCTATTTTTTCCTTAGATTGTTTCTTGCATGTTAGTCCTTCTTTTTCTCCTTCCTCATTCTTTCCTAACTTTCTGGGCTCCTTTCAACCTTCTCAAATGTTGCTTCTTTCCTCAGTCCTTTATCTCCCTCTTCCATTCATCCATCTCAGTCTTTTGCCCATGTTGCTGTATAACATGCTTGGTTACTACTATAACCTGCCAGAATAGCCAGCAGCCATACCCTTTACTTCCTACTCTGCACCTCTCCCCATACCTTTGCTAACCTAGCCCCTCAGTGTTTCCTAACTCCCTAAGGTTAGTCCCTACAGTCCTTTACCTTCCAGCCTTCCACAGTGGTTACCCACTCTATGTAATTGTTGGGTTCAACCACTAGAGGGCAATCTGTACACATCACTAAGTTCCTGCTTTCTTCTCTCTCTTTATATTATAAATAAGCTACTATTTTTTCTCTATATATATAAATTAAATAAGCTACTATTTCACTTACTTCTTCCTAAACCTATATTTACCTGTACTAATCACTCTGAAACTCTTAAATCTTTTCCTATAACATCACCATAATCATCCCACTACCCTCTTGCTTACCTTTCTGGTCTACTTACCTTTCACTATACTGATTGTTTTCCCTCACCATCCAGCTTTTTCTTCTCTGTCTTAATTAAATAAGCTACTATTTCACTTACTTCTTCCTAAACCTATATTTACCTGTACTAATCACTCTGAAACTCTTAAATCTTTTCCTATAACATCACCATAATCATCCCACTACCCTCTTGCTTACCTTTCTGATCTACTTACCTTTCACTATACTGATTGTTTTCCCTCACCATCCAGCTTTTTCTTCTCTCTGGGTCTACCCGTTCTGTTCGCCCTGTGGGCTCACTCCGCTCCCCTACCCTGCCCCCAATTCCCACCTGCCCCCAGGATCTCTACATTTATACTTATGCAGCCACTCCCACAATCCAATCAAATCTGTTTCTAAATCCCCTCCCACACTACACTATCCTAAAAGGCTATCCTCCCCTATAGGTCCTCTGCTACACCCACAAAGTTAAACCAAATGGTCTAATACTAACCCCTACTAAATTATACTTCACTCTCCATATTTAAAATCAACCATGTTCCTCAAACCTCAATCCATCCTTATACTAATACTCATACTAACAATCCTTTCCTATCTCAACCACCTAACCCAATGCATAGATATAAATCACAACGCCCAATTCCATACCACTATATCTATCATCACCAGTGACACACATGACTCCATCTCCATATCACCTTGTCTCTTTCCCCTCAACATCAATATGTTTTTCCCATATAGAGTCCTAACCAAAAATACAACTATTAACTATTTCAACCAAACACCCTCAAAAATCTCTCACTGCATTAGTCAACACTACCTAGGACAGTATCTCTCTAAAACATACATTTCCATCCTTCTCTCTGGAGACATCCACCCTAATCCAGGCCCCTCTTCCTCTCCAGATCCAACCCCTTTACCCCATTCCTCTCAGGCAACTGGTAAATCCCTTCATTTTGCCGCCGTTAATGCTCAAAGCCTCTGTAATAAAATCCCAAACCTACAAGCCTGGCTCTTGCATAATCAACCAGATATTCTTTCAATCTCAGAAACCTGGATTAAGCCCCACATAAAAGATTCTGAGCTGCTTCCATCTAACTACCATATATTAAGAAATGACAGAACTCATAAAAAGGGTGGTGGGGTTGCACTGTTATACTCTGCCTCTCTTCTAGTTACTCCCTACACCAAACCCCTCCCAAGCTTTGATAAAGCAGAATTGATACCAGCCCTACTACACCTAAACAAACATAACCTCATATTCATCCTCTCCCTCTGTATCCCTCCTGGCGACAACATCTCAACCCTTGAAGACATTTTATCCCGGGTCTCCTCTAATATTGCTCATGAAACTATCATCCTGGGTGATGTTAATATAAACTGGGACACAATCCTTGCTCCCACCAACTCACTTAACATCAACCTATATAAGTTCACCCAGTTAATCAATCTCACCACCAGACCCACCAAAAACTCTACTACTGGAAGTACCATAGACTGGAACTTAGTATCCCATCCTCACAATATCTCAGATAGTGGCATTCTCCCAGACTCATTAGCTGACCATTTCCCCACATTCGCACATCATCTCCCCTCCTCTGTCCAACTTACCCATTCTTATATCACTACTTGCTGCCTCAAAATCCTTGACCCAGACACATTTACATATACACTAAAAACCACAAACTGGAACCCTCTAAAGACCCTTCCACTCGATGAGGCTCTTGCCTACTTTAATACCACCTTTATAAACCTACTAAACTCAGTTGCCCCACTTAAAACTAAGCACATCAAGAGTAATCCAGTCCCATGGCTAACCAAAAACAGCTTAACTGTCATGCGACTCCATTATAGAACCTGGACACGCTATCAAAAAAATAAAACCGTCACCAACCTCACCGAATATAAGAGCTTACACAACAACGTCATAAAACATATCACTACTAACCACAAATTATACTTTACCACCCTTCAAACTAGCCATAGCACCAATCCCAAACTGTTCTGGAAAGGAATCACATCTCTCCTCAACCCAGGCAAAACTGAAAATCCATGTCCCAACCTAAATGCATCTGATATGGACTTAGCAAACCAATTTAATTCCTTCTTCATAGATACCATCAATAAGCTAACATCAAGCCTCAACAATAACTCAACAACTAATGCCAAGCCTGCCACTCCCTCCCAAAATGGCCCAAGTCCACAACCCCCACCTTTCACTATCAATCCCATATCTATTAGCACCATCAAAAAACTATTCCTAAAAAATAAAACCTGGTTCAAATGCCCCCGAAGAAATCCCCTCCTACTTTCTAAAAGCAGCTTCCGAAGCTATTGCTCTTCCCATCAGCATACTTATTAACCATTCCATCTCAGAAAGTCACATCCCCCAACTCTGGAAGAAAGCTTTCATTATACCTCTCCATAAAGGTGGCAACAATAAAGACATTCAAAACTTTTGCCCAATCACCACCCTTTCCCCTATCTCAAAATTACTTGAAAAGTGTGTACACCAACAACTCTTACCCTATCTTACCAATAACCAACTTCTAACACCTACACAGCATGGTTTTCGGCCTGGCCGCAGCACCTCCACAGCACTCCTTTCCTTCCTTGAAACAATAAATAAAGCACTTGACTCCGGTCACTTCATATCCACTCTTCTCCTTGACCTCTCCAAAGCATTCAACACTATTTCCCATTCCCTACTCCTCACCAAACTCACTAAACTAAACCTGTCTCCTTCCTCCATCCAATGGTTCTCAAGCTACCTCTCAAACAGACAACAAGCAGTTAAATGGAATAAGGCCACCTCACCCTTCCTCAATACTACCACAGGGGTCCCACAAGGTTCCATTCTAGGCTCCCTCTTATTCAACATATTCATTAATGATTTCCATCAAGGCATCCCCAGCTCCAGTCTTATTCAATATGCTGATGACTCCACTATAATCTCTTCCTCCCTCTCCCTCTCAAATCTCTCGCATGTTACCCAAACCGCATTCTCTGCAACTGAGCAATGGATGCTAGAAAACCATCTGGCTCTAAATGCCTCTAAAACTAAACTATTGCTTTTCAGCCCCACTAAAAGATCACCTCTTGACAAACAGTCATTCATAATTACCTGCAAAAACAATAGTCCCCTTGAAATTGTGTCTGACTCAAAATTACTAGGTATAGTCATCGATGGCCAGCTAAAATTTGACAAGCATCTATTAACCAACATCAAAAAACCCCATAAAAAACTAGGTATGCTCTACCGCCACAGCCATTTCATTTCTCCCTCTACAAGAATCACACTATCTAACACATACCTTATCCCATCCCTGTTATACAGGGCAACTATCATTAACAATCTGCAATCCTTCCTTAAAACAAAACTCACAGCCTGCTATAACAAAATATCCAAGTTTGCTTCTGGTCACAAGGCCTCTTCCCACCACTGTAACTCCCTTCACCAACTAAGTTGGCTAGAGCTACCCAACTTCCTCACTTATACCCAACTTAACAAAGCCCATAAACACATCTATAAACCATCTCCCTGTCCGTCCATAGCCAATACCTTTTAAATGTATATACCAAATCAACTCTTAAGATCCAATTCCCAAAACCTAATTAAACTATATAAACCCTCACGCCAAGCTGGGAATCACCTGCTATTCTTCTCCCTAGCACACCTCTGGAACTGTCTTCCTTTCTTCATCCACACTACCTCTTGCCTTTCATCATTCAAAACACCATTACACTCATATCTTGCGTCACAATGGATATGCTCCTGCTCCCACCCTACCTAAGCTTACATAAACAGAAAATATAATGTTAGCCTATAGAAAGCAGATTGCGTACATAGAAGATTATAGATGCACAAAAACTAACTGTCAGTTGAAAACCCTGAACTATACTTAAACTGCTAATTCACTAATATAAACGTAATAGTACTACTGCCCTCAAATATAACAAAATATCCACACAAATGGTTCTACTCTACACCCAGAATGCCATGCATTACCTCAGAAATTGTTTTTCTCCTAATGATATGCTATATTCCTGATTTTCATATGTCCTAACCATTAAAGTGTCACTCTTCTTCAGAATCTGAACTTTCAGTGTCAACCTTTCTGCTAATAATTTTACTTTTGACTCCCTATTAATCTCATAATAATGCATGCTTTTAAATTTAATGCTATACTACTACTTTATTTCATAAATTGTAGTGTACACTCATTATCTACTTAGAAACCATAAGCATAACTTCAATGTTTTTCTGATAGCTCTGTAATTTCTAAACAAAAACATTTTTTTCTATGTAAAAAAAAAAAAAAAACTTTTTTTCTATGTAAATTTTTTTTTCAGTGTAAATTTCATTGTATCTTCTTGGAGTTTTTCTCCCCAGGACTCCAGTGAAAATGGGTTCCTTGGCCCAATGGACTATCCTGGTAAAATAACTGCAAATAAATAAATAAATAAATAATAAATATGATGACTTTACGGGGAATCCATATATTTAGCTGTATTTCTCACATTTTCTCCATCACTTTTGCAATTTGTACATTTTTGCCTTTGTTTTTTTTTTGCCAGTTGTTTTCCTTCTTCCTGACTTCTTTCTGTTGCTTTCCCATCCCCATTCCTATTTTGTTTCCCATTCTACTCTTTGATCTTTAAGCTTTCCTTTCTTGCCTATCACTTTCTCTTTGCATCCTTTCTGAAATCTTCTCTTCCTTATCACGAAGTGTTGCAGGTCACTTGGAGTGTCCCATCATCTCCAGCTCTCTTGATTGATATTTCTTGTTCCGTTCCTCACTTCGCTCTTACCTCTTGTTGTTCTGGAAGTCTGCTAGTAATCTGATGTTGGCTATTTCATTTTGGTTGGGTACAGCCCCACCTCTACCATGTCTTTTCCTCCTTGAGTGATTCATAGGTTCATTGGTTCATAGGTGTGTATCAGGCCAACGGTCCTGGAGCCTTTACAAGCCTAGCCCTTAGAAGTACCCTGGCATTATGCTGCCATTAGTTCCTGGTGCATCTATCAAGTAGAGCCACTGGAGTGATCCCCAGAGTGAACTTTCTATCTCCCATTCACTCGTCAAGATTTCTCTTAAAAAGGGCCAGTGAGGTGCTTTGCTTGACATGTATGGGAAGTCTATTCCAGAGCATGGGTAATCTCTGGGTTATGAACCTGTCCCTCCAGCATGTTCTGTTGATTGTGGTAATGAGGTTGAGGTCCCTGGAGTGTGTGGTGCGGAGGGATTTTGAATTCATTAGGTGTAACATTTCTAACAGGGTTGGGTCAGACATGGCTTTGTAAGTCAAGCAGAGATTGACTCTTAATAGATGATATGAGACAGAGAAAAGCTGGAGTTTTTTGAGTCTGTCCATGTAGGGCATGTGTTTAAGGCCTAGGATCCTCTTTGTGAGGTACCTTTGTGGCATTTCAAGCTGTTGTAGGTGTTTAATGAGGTATATGCCAAATGGGGCATTATACTCAATGATTGGTCTAAGAGTAGAGAGAGATGATGACCTCTTTCTTCCTGGATGCAAAACCCTTGGTAATGAGATGTGCCACATAGAAGGACTTTCTGACCACAGTGGCAATGTGGTGGTCGAAGGAGAGGTTGCTGTTAACCTGTGTCCCCAGATCTCTTATAACGCCTTCAGTATTCAGTGAGCTACCATTAATGCAGTAATTAGTGGGAACTGAGTTTTTCCCAAAGGGAATAATAACACATTTTTTGGCATTAAGCTTAAGGCCAAGGTTTCATTGGTCTCAGTGAGGCCTTTTACATAGGATGTCTACATCACTTGGGGAGTTAATAATGGCCCCCAGCTTGCAATCGCCGGCAAACTTGATCAACCAGAGTCCTCCGTGTTGGCCTAGACTTCTGAGAAGTAGATGCCAAACAGGAGAAGACCCAGGACTGCTCCCTGTGAGACACCATTCATGACTGGTTGTCAGTCTGACTTAGAGTCTGCTACTTTCAGACTCTGGATTCTATCTGTGAGCCAGTTTGCAACCCACCTAGTGATATAGGGGTTGATGCCTAGTTTGGTGAGTCTATCAATAATTCCTGAGTGGCGAATGGTATGAAAGGGCTTGGCCAGATTGAGGTAGGCTGTATGAATTGCCTTGCCCTCATCCACAGCTCTGGTGACTGACCCAAAGAAGTCAACCAGGTTAAGCAGGTTCACAAAATCAAATTGCATGGTATCCAGAGTTTAGATATTCCCTATATCCTTGTTAATTAGGTCCATGATGATGCGCTCCATAGCCTTACATATCAGACTCATCAGGCTAATGGAGTGATAATTTCCAGGGTCTGTAGTTGCTCCCCCTTTATGGAGAGGGGTGACTGTAGCAGTGTGCCTTTCTGTAGGGACAAAGCCTGAGGTGAGGCTGTGATTGAACAGGGCACACAGATGTAGTGCTAGTTCAATTTGTTGTTCATGTAAAACACAGTCAGGGATATTGTCGGGTCCCATGGAAGCTGTATTCTTGGCCTCAGACAATGCAGCTTTAACCTGTGCTGCAGTAATGCTGGGTGCCTGGCATTCTTCCAGTATTGTGATTGATCCTTTAGGGGGAGAGAGAGAGAGGTAAAGTTGGTACTGAATCTGTCAGCCAGTATGTTGGCAATATCTGTTGGCTCAGTATAGAAGGTACCATTGTGCAGTAACTCAGATCAAATATGTGTATTGCCGGTGAGATTCTTGATATAACTGTAGAAGGCTCTGTGGCTGTTTTTACAATTCTGTCTTCATAGCTAGCTTTAGAGGTTTTGATGAGGGATCTCAACTTTTTGTTGAGGCTAATAAGGGAGTTTTTTTCCAGTCTTGGGACTTCACCTTTTTCTGCAACAGTTTCTTCCTTCTGTTGTAGAGTTTGTTAATGGCAGGGGACCACTAGATTGGCTTCCTTTTTTTGGAGGAGAGCATCTTGGTTCTGCTGGGTATGGCTAATTCCGTACATTTATGTACATGTTTGTACCGTGCATTGGTGTATGATTCGGCAGTCCTGCACCTATTTTCTATTTGTATGGGTGCCATGAAGTTAACCACCTCTGTTTTTAGGAGCCCAAAGTCAGCTTTGGAGACATTTTTCATGCTGGTTACCTTTGCTGGTGGTGTGGGTGAGATGTGGATTTCCATGGAAATTAGTTTGTGGTCGGATCTAACCACGGAGGAATTGACTATTTGGTGTTGAGCAATGGTTGCCCATGTTAGTAATAACCAGGTCAAGGATGTTGCTTCCTCTAGTAGGGGTAAGAATGAGCTGGTACAGCGCATTGGAATAAATGAATTCCAGGAAGTGTTGGGCAAATGTATTGGTGCATGAGTAGTTTTCCCAGTTGATGGAGGGGTATTTAAAGTCACCCAGTATGAGAGTGTTAGGTTGGACCCTAATAGTTTCCAGGGTGCTTAGGAATGTGGTATGAAAGTCTTGGGACATGGTTGGGGACCTATAGCAAGCTACAACCAGAATCGCTGTCTTACCCACTGTTAGTTATCCCTGAAGTATCTCCGATGTGTTATGCTGGGCTACTAGTCTGGAGGTGTGCATATCCTTTATGAATATGGTGACCTCTCCTCCCTTCATTTTGGTTTAGGTTCATAGGTTCATAGGTTCATACTAGGCTATCTGCCCTGGGACAATTATAAGCCTAGCCCGATTCTGTATGGCTTACGCCACCCCTTGATTTAAGTATACTGTGCCCTTTTTAAGGTTTAGTTTACTGTGCCTCTGTCTAATAGTGACACGGGAGTAATCCCTGGGACAAACCTATGATCCCCCATCCACTTATCGAGATTCCTCTTGAAGAGATTCAGTGAGGTGCTCTGCCTCACATGAACTGGAATTCTATTCCAGAGCGAATATATAGATATAGATGTATAGATATTTCTGTATATGAATATTTAGCCCTTCCCTTCCCTGCAGCCATTATTTGGTAGTAGGTTTTGTAATTTACATGTTTGTTTTATAGTCTAACTGCAATGCATCTGAACTGGCAGCACAAAAGTAACATAAAACAGAACATGCAATGAAAATGCATTATTTGTATGACAGTTTGTCATTAATGCTTCATGATGTGCTCTCTCACTCCTTGCTATTTTCTACTCTTACATAGTCATTCCAATGTTCGGGATATTCTCTGTCTCATCGCCTCAGAAATTATTTCAAGACAGTTTACATAGCTTGTATACATGTCTGCACCACAACTACTACTTCTTGGGCAGCATGCCTACTTGTCCAAGTCGAGTCTCTCTCTATCTCCCTCTCTCCTTTCTATTAATGGTGTACTTTTGATTGCCCCAGATTGATACTCATGACTATTATAATAAATAGGCCATTATCCTCCCATGACTGACCTGACCAACTTTCCTATCTGCTGCATCTGTCCTCCTCATCTGCTGCTTCTAATTCAGTGAAGGCTTCCATCTCTTTGGTTTAGGCTCTCAGTCTTTATACTGACCTTTAATCCTACGTGTCCCTTCTTTCACCTTCTGCTCTCTCTTGCTATTATTAGCTTCTCCCTCACCATGCTGCCTTTTATTTCCCCCACTGTGCTCAAAAGTGTTGGTACTTCCCAGTCAGGACACCTCCTTTAGCAGCTGGACAATGTACTGCCTATGTCCTATTTATCTTTTTATTTTATTTGCGGAGTAATTGGATTTGGAGACCAAGCAGTTGGATGGTTTTCTGTTACACCTGTGTTCCTCCAAGAGTATCTTGTTTGTTTCACTTTCATATTTGCTTTATTTTCTTCTTTTTTACTGTCATAATTTTTTTATACAAACTTCTGGGATTCCCTAAGGCTGGCCATCACATTTCTCTTTCATCTTCCATGTGGAACTAACACATCTGGAGACTGTATAGTTATACTGACTGCAGCAACTGAGCATGTCTCTGATGGAACCATATGATTTTTCCACATTATAATCCTCTGCTGATTAGTTTTCTATTGTTTTTACGTTCAAGCCAACAGATACCACTATTCTTCTTACTGTGGCTGTTGACCACACCTGTTCTTTCACATCACATGCATCAGGACTACACAAAACATGCCTCGGAAATCTTTCCATTGTAGTTTTCTACCCTACTTGCTGGATTTGATCAAAAGAGCAGTCCACTTTCTTTGGTAGCGTTATGTGTTGTAAAATACTAATTTTGAAATATTTCTCCAGTTATCTGCCTGGGTCCATACTGGGATCCTTTTCACTCTCAAACTCCCCTCTGAGATGTGATTTTGACTTTCCATCTGCTATTCTAATCAGCAGATATAATTTTCTAACATTTTCATCTTTTGTAGGCATTTTGCTAGTTAGTAGTCTGGTTCCTTAATTTATTCTTGACTCCTGAATTTCAGCATTTTTCAAGAAATGCATTTTGGCCTGCCCCTGTCTCTTTTAAGTGTGTTGTGTTATGCGTGACTCAAGCCCATTTTAGTATTTTCCAATGTTTTCCTCCATACTTTCATGGTTAGATGGTGTTTTCTCATTTCTGTTAGTGTCACCCATTATTTAACCTCATCTAGCGGCTGCTTTTTAATTTATGTTTAGTACTTTGTGACCTAAAAGGAAAAAAAAGAAGAACACACACACACACACACACACACTTTTTTGCAAAAGGATAGGGAACTCTGACCCACGGAGTGATTTTACATGAGCTTGGCCATTCCTGCTAATAAATAATTTTGACAAGAGAGTAATATTATCTTTTCTGATGTAGAGGCAACATGTCCCAGGCAGATCTAGGCACCTTGAGTGTTCAATGTACTGTCCTCTTTAGGCAGGCAGGTACAGAAATAAACAGATTTTATGAAGTTTGTGAAAATCAAGCTGCCAATTAGATACCAAATAGCTCTGCAGTGCTGGTAAATTAAGATTTGTGATTGGAGGAGGCCCAAGTGACTAAGACACAATGAGAAGGCATGGAGATAGGCACTGTTATGACATTGATAAGAAGGTGCAACATGTTGTGTCAGGTATGTCAGCAGTCTTGGATTTCAAGGATTGCAGGGTAGTACTATACATTGTCTATAATAAATAGTGTCACTATGGTACTCCAGGAATATAAAATGAGCTGGGGACTGCCTAGTGTGATTTTGAACCCACTTGAAATATAACTGTAATATGGGGAGTGGGCCATCAAAATTGCAAGTATTGAGATCCATACTTTTATGAGGCATGGGCTACATCCTAAATGGATGTGCTGGAAGCATTTTGAAAAGTAAGCCTGTACTTGACATATCCTTATATTGGGATACAGGCCATTATGTAATGAGGAAATTAGGCATCGTTTAATGTTGTATTGAGGACACAAATGCCACAGGAGAAGGGTTTTAGCAAGGTAGAAAAGTGCACACCTTCTAGTTAGCAGGAATAGCACCCAAACAGGAGACTGACAAAACCTGCTTGAATACCTGCAGTAACATACTAAACCTTTTCCTATAAAGGTATAGTGAAGATGGTCTATAGAATGAGATGCTTGTTAGTTTGAAAAATGTTATCTTTACCATGTTCTTTCAATATATTTAAATTAAATTTAGTGTGTGTCTGTGTGTGTGTGTGTGTGTGTGTGTGTGTGTGTGTGTGTGTGTGTGTGTGTGTGTGTGTGTGTGTGTGTGTGTCTGGAGGCACAATATAGGCTTAAAGTGAATTGTGAGTAATGTGAATTTATCATGGAGAGAGTGCTAAAAAGGAATATTTCAGGAGTTTAAAACAGTCAACAAAAGCGAGAGGTCCAGCATCGGAATTCGGTAGCTGTGGGAGGGAAGGAGAAGTGGAGTTATCGAATATGTGTTTTACGTCAAGCCAGTACTATTCTGGGTTTGCTTTGTTTTGTGCTATCCATTCAGCAACAAATTCTGACAACAGCACAAATTGAATATTTTGGACTGAGAACTATTTTATAATAATGTGGTCAATTCATTTTTTTTCATGCTTAGCATCCTTTTTCCCTGTTTCTTAGTACATCTTTGATATCTTTAGTGCGTTTTGTTATATGATAAAATACATTTTGCATGCCATGCACATTATGGTTAAAATATACTGATTTTACTTACAAAAAATACCTTTTAATGAATTCAAATGATTAATTTTTATTTACCATGGATATCAGTTAAAAAAAATTCCTACCACTGAATGTGTAACAGACCCTTTCAATGTGAAACTTGGAAGAACATGAACTTTTTAAGACCCCAGATGAGGTATGTTCCTCATAATGAGTACACTTGAGAGGTATGCTATTCTTATTGACAGTTTTTGTACATTTGGGACATTTGAGCCTGACCGGGTGTAAATTTATGATTTATCATCTAATTCTCACCATTGCATTTTAATAGGGTCAGGGATTAACTTTGTTTTACATAGATGGGGAGCCTATTCTAGAGTTCAGGGATCCTTTGGGATTCAGATCTGTCTCTACTTCATGTTCTGTTTATGTCACAAGTGAAGTTCAGATCCTTGGATCAAGTGTTTCTGGTGCTATCTGTTTTGTTCATGTGCAACAGATCCATCAGGGCTGCATCTGAGGAAAACCAGGCAAAGATCCCTTCTCAACTGCTTCTAGTGTTTGGTTAAATAAATGCTATAGGGAGCATTGTATTCAATAATAGGTCTGATGAGGGTCAAGTAGATTGGTACTGCAACTTCCTTTGTCTTGCATGATATACTCTTACCTATAAGTTGGATGGCACAGAATGATTTTCTTATTATCTTAGCTACATGTTGGTCAAAGGCCAGATTGCTGTCTACATATGTTCACAGAGCCCTTACTATTGGGTTGGCTCTGAGGAGGATTTATCAATGGATTGATAGTTTCCCAAAGGGCATTATAATGCAATTTTGGCAGTGAGTTTTAGGTCATGGCTTTGAGATCAGTCATTTGTCTGTGTTAGACACTCTTGCAAGATGTTGCTGTCTTGGGGGAATCTATCTCAGTTCCTAATTTACATTCATCTATGAACTTGATGAGCCAGAGGCCTTGAATGTTATCCTTAACTTCTGAGAAGTTGCTGCCAAAAGGCAAAAGGCCCAGCACAGACCCCTAGGGTGCTCCACTTGTGACCGGTCTCTTGGTGGAAGTGGCCTCAGCAATCCTGACTTCTTGGGTCCTGTCTATAAGCCAGATGACAATCCAGTGAATTATGTAAGGATGTATACCTAGCTCAGAGTGGTTGTCAACAATGCCTGAGCGGAGTATTGCATCAAATGCTTTAGCCAGGTCAAGATGCACAATATGCCTTGTTTTACCCTCATCCATTGCCTTAGTGACCCACTCAATGAAGTCTACCAGGTTAAGAAGAGATGACCTTCCTTTAACAAAGCCAAACTGGGATGAGTCCAGTATCTTTAGATTGCCAATATCCTTGTATATCATGTCCATAATAATTCATTCCATGGCTTTCCATATTAGGCTTGTCAAACTGATGGGTCTGTAGTTCCCTGGGTCAGTTGATGTTCCGCCCTTGTGGAGGCACTGTAGAGTTACTTCACTTAAGAAGTAAATACCTCATTCCTGTTGAACCGTATTGTCTAAATTGTATTAAGCCTACTGTGAATCCCAACTGCTTTGTGACCATTGATAAAGCTTTAGTTCTATGGAAAGTGTCTAAGAGAATCAGAGTTTTGATGCAGCTTAAAACATGGAAAGCTAAGACTTCATAAGCTACATATTTTTATATTCTACAGACTCCAAAAGAAATTAAATGAGAGAGAACTGTGAAGCTGTTGCCATATGACTCTGAGAGTGCCAGTTAATTTGCTAATGACAGGAAAAGTTGAATACTTCAACCTTCTGTCCAAAATATATGTACTGATGCTCATATGATGGAAATTTATTTATTTATTTGACATTTGTTTACTAGGACGGTCTGCCTGGGTCTACAGAACCCGTTTCCAGCAGAGGCCTGGGGAGAAAAGCTCCACATACAGTACAATACAAACACAGTATACTCTAATGTTGTGTCTTTTCAGCTTTTCCTGGTTAGGGGTCGCCACAGCGAACTCCGGTCCGCTAATAATTGGCAGTAGATTTTTACGTGCCGAGTTGCCAGCCCTGACACACAACCTTCAACGAAGGGAACGCCCATTCACGCATGTCTCAACACAGACAGCAACTTGCTGACAACGCTACCGCAGCACCACCACCTCAGTATCATATATATATATATATATATATATATATATATATATATATATATATATATATATATATACATATATATAATCTAATACAATACAAATTACATTAGAAATACTATCCAAAATAAGTTGAAAGAACAAACTATGTTACAAGATGCTGCAGTATATTACTACACATCTACACAATGCTATAGAGTTAAAACATTATAGACAATAATAGTCACTCTCACCATACATGATGCAGATAGTGTCCAAAATAATAGTACGTAGGTAGTGCAATGTGTGATATTGACTGTTGTAGTACATGAAAAATAGAATGTTAGTTTCAGGTGGGAAAACAGCAGCCAGAAAGTTAGTGATGCAGAAAGATAGTGAGAGAGTTAAGAAGAATAGAAGCAATACAGCCTGAGCAGCAGCTTAAGGATATGGTATAGAAACAGAGAAGGAGGTAGAAGAGACTTAGGATCTTGCAGTCTGTGAGGGATTGAAATGTGACAGAAGAGGACGATGAGGCTAGTGTGAAAGAAGAGGAAGACATGAGCATTAGGCAGGCATTATGCAGGAGCAGAGCCATGGATTTTTGAGATGCTTTTTTAAAGAGGATTTAAAATGGGTTAGGCCAGGCATAGACCTGGTAGCTAATAGTAGTGAATTCCAAAGTATAGAAACAGAGTATGAATACAGAGAGTGACCTGGTTTTCTTGCGGCTTTTGAGATAGCTAAGAGATTTTTTCCTTCTGATCATAGGGATCGATTTGGTGTGTAAGGTATGACTAGAGTGGCTAGTGCAGGGCAGGCAGTAGGCTTGAAAACAAGGTTGTGCAAGGTAGATAGCTGAATAAAGGCAAGTTGGTTGGGGAGTTCAACCCAGTTTAATTCTAGGAGTGGTTTACAGTGGTGTGTGTGTGTGTTTACAGTGGTGTGTGTGTGTGATATTTAGAGTTTGTGGCAAACTTTGCAATTTTGTTGTAGCACTGTTCCATCTTGCTTAGGGTAGAAGTTTGTAAGTTAGTTAAGATAGGGGTACCATAACACCATAACACTATAACATTTGTTCTATTTTGCCTGAAAGGCTGATGTTTAACTGAAACTTCCTAATTTCTGTAACAGTTGACACTATTAAAAAGGCACTATACCACTTTATTCTACTCATAAATCCATGCAGCTAAACATTTTTGCCATCAAGAAAAAAAAAAACAAGGTAATAATTTCACATATAAGTGAAAAGGAAAAATAAATTTAATTTCAAACACCAATAATATTGTTCATTCTCAGGTCAAAACATTGGATAAATAGATTATAGCCATTAAAGACCTTCTACATAGCCCACCTCATCACGAAGGGTTTCACATCTAGATCAAGAGAGGTAATCGTGCCCCTTTATTCATCCCTCATCAGGCCCATCATAGAATACAATACCCCTTTTGGGATCTACCTTACCCGACACCTGCAGCAATTAGAAAGACCCCAAAAGTATCTCACCAAGAGGATCAAGGGTCTCAAACAGATAGTTTCATAGTTTCATAGTATAGTACTAGGCTATTTGCCCTGGGGCATTTGTAAGCCTAGCCATAGTGATGTGGCTTTTGCCACCCCATGAAATGGTACAAAAATGTACAGAATAAATCTAGAATACTGTGCCTCTGTCTAGTAGTGACACAATGAAGGTCCCCTTATATAATAGAATTAGTTTACTGTGCCCCTGTCTAGCAGTGACACAGATGTGACCCCTGGGGTAAACTTACGATCTCCCATCCACTCATCAAGATTTCTCTTGAAGAGAGTCAGTGAGGGGCTCTACCTAATATGAACTGGGATCCTGTTCCAAAGCATGGGAAGCCTCTGGGTTATGAATCTATCCCTCCAGCATGTCCTATTCATACTTGTGCCGAGGTTTAAGTCTTTAGCTCTCGTGGTCCTGATGGATTTGTATTTTTTGAGGTGGAGCATGTCCATCAGATCCTGATTGGACATGGCCTTGTATGTCAGGCAGAGATCACCTCTGAGCAGGTGGTATGCTACTGAATAGAGCTGAAGTTTCTTTAGTCTGGCAGAATAAGACATATGTTGGAGACCCTTGATCCTTTTGGTGAGGTACTTTTGTGGTCTCTCCAGCTGTTGCAAATGCCGGGTGAGGTACATACCAAATGGGGCATTGTACTCAATCATGGGTCTGATGAGGGAGGAATATAGGGTACAATGACATCCTTGGATCTGGATGTGAATCCCTTCATGATGAGGTGTGCAAGGTAGAATGTTTTTCTAACCACTTTGGCAATGTGGGTGTCAAATGAGAGGTCGCTGTCTACTTGGATCCCTAGGTCTCTGATTACTTTTTCCATACTCAGTGGGTTGCTGTCTATGTGATAATTTGTGGGTACTTTGTTTTTCCAAAAGGGATGACTATACATTTTTGGCATTTAGTTTAAGGCCGTGACTACGGCACCAGTTGTCCGTTTCAGTGAGGCCTTTTAGTAGGATGTGTGTGTCTGCTGGTGTATCGACTATGGCGCCTAGTTTGCAGTCATCTGCGAACTTTGTCAGCCACAGCCCTCCCATGTTTGCTTTAACATCTGAGAAATAAATGCCGAACAAGAGGGGTCCCAGGACAGATCCCTATGGGACACCACTTGTGACTGGCTTTGAGTCTGACATTGCTCCAGCGATTTTAACTTTATGGGTTCTGTCCTTTAGCCAGTTTGCAACCCATCTAGTGACATAAGGGTTTACTTTTAAGCTGTTTAGCTTATCTATGATGCCTGAGTGGGGTATTGTGTCGAAGGCCTTAGCCAAGTCCAGGTATGCTGTATGAACTGCTTTGCCCTCATCAATGGCTCTAGTGACTGTTCCGAAAAAGTCAACCAGGTTTAAAAGGCAGGATCTGCCCTTTACAAAGCCGAACTGGGTGAGGTCAAGTGTCTGTAGGTCCCCTATGTCTCTGTTTATGAGTTCTATAATGATTCTTTCCATAGCTTTGCAGACCAGGCTAGTTAAGCTTATGGGGCGGTAGTTTCCAGGGTCTGTAGAGGCACCCCCCTTGTGGAGTGGGACCACTGTTGCTGTACGCCAGTGTTCAGGTACATATCCCGAAGTAAGGCTAAGGTTAAATAGCATTTTTATGTGTGGGTTTAGCTCCTCTTGGAGTTCACGTAACATGCACCCTGGGATACCGTCAGGTCCCACTGATGCTTTGTTTTTTGCTTTGTTTAGGTCAGTTCTCACTTGGACATCTGAGATGACAGGGAGATTACATTCAGCTGGGATAAGTATTTCTTCTTTTGGGGGTGAAGGAGGCGAGAAATTTGCACTGAACCTGTCAGCCAGAATGTTAGCAATATCTGTGGGTTCAGTGTATTTTTTGTTGTTGTGAACCAACTCTGAGCATATCTGAGGGTTTCCGCCCAGGTTTCTAACATAGCTGAAGAAGGCTTTGTGGTTATCTTTAGTGTCCTTAGCGATTTTTCTCTCAAAGTTTGCCTTGGATGTTTTATGAGAGAACGTAGTTTTCTGCTAATGTTGATCAGAGATGTCTTCCCTTCATGGGATTTTGCTCTGACATGCAGTAGCTTCCTTCTTTTGTTATACAATTTGTTTATGGCTGAGGTCCACCAGACAGGACGCTTACATTTGGTGGAGAGGGACTTGGATTTGTTTGGGATTGCATGATCCATGCATTCTTGGAGATGTCCATAGAAAACATTTGTGAAGGATTCGGCATTGTGGGATGTGGTATCCACTGGCACAGTGGGCTTAAAGGATACCATCTCAGTCTTAAGAAGAGTGAAGTCTGCTTTTGAGAAGTTTTTCACTGTGGTCTTTTGTGCTGGGGGTGGAGGTGGGATATGTATATCCAGGGTGATTAGTTTGTGGTCAGATCTCACTAGTGAGGGGTATACTTCTGGTGTAGAGCATTGCTGCATATGCTGCTCGGTTAAAAAAACTCCAGCTCTACTCAGTTGCATACCGCCTACTTCGAGGCGATCTATGCCTGACATACAAAGCTATGTCAAATCCAGAATTAATGGACATGCTCCACCTCAGTAAATCTAAATCCCTTAGAGCCACACGCTCAAGGGACTTGAACCTCAACTCAGAAATAAATAGAACTTGCTGGAGGGACAGGTTCATAACCCAGAGGCTCTCTTCGCTCTGGAATAGAATTCCAGTTCATGTGAGGCAGAAAACCTCACTGAATCTCTTCAAGAAGAATCTCGATAGGTGGATGGGGGATCATAGGTTTGTCCCAGGGATTACTCCCATGTCACTATTAGACAGAGGCACAGTAAACTAAACCTTAAAAAGGGCACAGTATACTCAAATCAAGGGGTGGCGTAAGTCATACAGAATCGGGCTAGGCTTATAATTGCCCCAGGGCAGATAGCCTAGTATGAACCTATGAACCTATGAACCTAAATATTTGTTATAGAACCTTGAAGACAGATCACAATGAGATAACATTAAAATAATGGGTCTTCCTGAGAATATAATCTCAGATAATTAAAAAAAAAAATAATCAAAGAAATTTTCTGTATGGCAGCTGGCCCTCCTCATGATCTCTCAGGCTATACAATTGATTGTGTATACAGGGACTTACACCCTCCTCCCTCAAAGGGCTCCTCTCCCAGACTGGTTTATGTCAAATTGCTAAGTGCATCAGACTCATTTTAAATTTTATTATTAGATAAAAAGAAAAAAAACGTGGAACAGTAACAACTTCATTACCTCACCTGATTTCCAAAAGAAATTTGCCAGGAAAACACTAAAATATCTCCAGATTTGTAGTTATTACTACAGAGATTAATTGAATTTAAAATGGTATACAATTCTATTTAAACGTTTTCATGGAGTGGGATTTCATATCAGTCTGAGAATAGCTGAAATGTCATATATATATAAGCAATGAAATATTTAGAAGTGTGTGAGAAGCACTGTGTTTATTATTAAAATTATTACTGTGTGCTTTTCATGCCACATCCACACGGCCACTTTGTGATCAACATAGTAAGTTGACTGTTTTGGTAACCAACCAAATAGTTTCTGTATGGTTGTGTTATAGGTTCATAGGTTCATAGGTTTATACTAGGCTATCTGCCCTAAGGCATTTATAAGCCTAGCCCAAATTTTTGTGGCTTACGCCACCCCTTATATGAAAAAATACTGTGCCAATTAGTTTGTTGTGCCTCTGTCCAGCAGTGACACAGAGATGATTCCCGGGATAAACCTATGATCTCCCATCCACAGGTCAAGATTTCTCTTGAACAGAGCCAGCGAGGTGCTCTGCCTCACATGGATCGTGATTTTATTCCACAGCATAGGGAGTCTCTGAGTGATAAATCTATCCCTCCAGCACATCCTATTTATATCCGTGCTAAGGTTTAAGTCGCTTGCTCTAGTGGTTTTGGTGGATTTGGATTTTTTGAGGTGGAGCATGTCCATTAATTCCGGGTTGGACATGGCCTTGTATGTCAGGCACATGTCACCTCTGAGCAGACGGTATGCAACTGAATTGAGCTGGAGTTTCTTCAATCTGGCAGCATATGACAGATTTTGGAGTCCCTTTATCCTTTTGGTGAGGAACGTTTGGGGTCTCTCCAATTGCTGCAGATGTCGGGTGAGATACATCCCGAATGGGGCATTGTACTCAATCATTGGTCTGATAAGTGAAGAGTATAGGGGAACAATGACCTCACTAGATCTGGATGTGAATCCCTTCATGATCAGGTGGGCAATATAGAAGGTCTTTCGAACCACTTTAGCAACGTGAGTGTCAAAAGAAAGGCCACTGTCAACCTGGGTCCCCAGGTCCCTGATAACCTCTTCTGTGCTTAGTGGATTGTCACCTATATGGTATCTTGGGGTTACCTTGTTTTTCCCAAAGGGGATGACTATACATTTTTTGGCGTTTAACTTCAGGCCATGGCTCTGGCACCAGCTATCTGTTTCCGTGAGTCCCTTCTGAAGGATATCCGTGTCCGATGCACTTTCCACTATGGCGCCCACTTTGCAGTCATCTGCAAACTTTGTCAGCCAAAGTCCTCCCATGTTGGCCTGTACTTCTGAGAAGTAGATGCCGAACAATAGGGGGCCAAGGACCGAGCCCTGTGGGACACCACTTGTGACCGGCTTGGAGTCTGACATAGCGCCAGCAACTCTAACCCTGTGGGTTCTGTCCTTAAGCCAGTTTGCAACCCATCTTGTGACATATGGGTTTACATTTAAGCTGGTAAGTTTTTCTACAACAACCAAGTGGGGTATTGTGTCGAAGGCCTTTGCAAGGTCAAGGTAGGCTGTATGGACTGCCTTTCCCTCATCAATGGCCTTGGTGACTGTTTCGAAGAAGTCGACCAAGTTCAAAAGGCATGATCTGCCCTTGACGAAGCCAAACTGGGTCAGGTCCAATGTCTGCAAGTCCCCTATATCTTTGTTTATGAGCTCCATTATGATCCTCTCCATTGCTTTGCAGACTAGACTTGTTAAGTTTATGGGGCGGTAATTACCAGGGTCCGTAGAGGCACCGCCTTTGTGGAGTGGGACCACAGTTGCCGTACGCCACTCCTTGGGCACGTATCCTGTGGTAAGGCTGAGATTAAACAGCTACCTTATGTGCGGGTTTAATTCCTCATTTAGCTCGTGTAGCACACAGCTGGGGACACCATCCGGTCCCATTGATGCTGTGTTTTTAGCTTTAGAGAGAGCAGCTTTCACCTGCGCATTTGAGATGTCTGGGAGGCTACACTCTGCTGGGATAGTTATCTCTCCTTTAGGGGAGAGGGGTGAAGTTTGCACTGAACCTGTCTGCCAGTATGTTGGCAATGTCTGTGGGTTCAGTGATTTTTGTATCATTTTGGACTAATTCTGAGCATATCTGGGAGTTTCCACCCAGGTTCCTAACATAGCTGAAAAAGGCCTTATGATTGTCCTTTGAATCCATGGCAATTTTTCTCTCAAAATTGGCCTTAGTTGATTTTATGAGTGCTCATATTTTTTTACTAATAACGATAAGGGGTGACTTCCCTTTTATGGATTTTGTTCTATCATGTAATAGCTTTCTCCTCTTATTGTAAAGTTTGTTAATGGCTGGGGTCCACCAGACTGGACGTTTGCCCTTTGTGGAAAGAGTCTTGGTTTTATTTGGGATTGCCTGATCCATGCAGTCCTGGTGGTGTTCATAGAAGGCATTTGTAAGGGCTTCCGCAGCTTGGGTTGTGGTTTCCACTGTCTCAGGGGCCTTGAAGGATACCACACCAGTCTTGAGTAGTGTGAAGTTTGCTTTAGAGAAGTTCTTCACTGTGGTCTTTTTTGTTTGGGGTGGGGGCGGATGTGGATTTCCAGTGAGATTAGTTTATGATCAGATCTCACCAATGAGGGATATACTTCCGGTGTGGAGCATTTTGTCCCCATGTTTGTGATAATGAGATCTAGTATATTTTCTCCTCTCGTGGGAACAGTGACTAGCTGTTCCATGGCATTTGAATTTATGAACTCCAGGAACCGTTGGGCTAGAAAGTTAGGGCTTGAGTAATGTTCCCAGTCTATATTCGTGTAGTTGAAGTCACCCGATATGATGGTGTTTGGAGATACATTTATACCCTCCAGTGTCTTCAGGAAGGCTGTGTGGGGTTCCTGAGTTTGAGAGGGTGGCCTGTAGCATGCTACAATTTGTAGAGCAGTTTTGCCTATGGTTAGTTGCACCTGGATGGTTTCCGAAGCTTCGTGCGTTGCCACCAACCTGGATGTGTGGGTATCCTTTATGAATATGGATATACCCCCTTCTTTTGTGGTGTGGTCTGGGTTTTGGGGCCGGAACACATGATATGAGGTAAAACATAATAGTGCCGGGGTGCTCTCAGGAGCCTTGAACTAGGTTTCAGTTACAGCACAGACATCAATGTTCTCCATACTGAGAAGGGCCTCGAGTGCGTGCATTTTGAGATTTAAACTTCTGGCATTGAGCAGCATTACCCTCAGTTTCTTCCCATTTTTGTTTTCTAGGGTGGTAGGTTTAGAATTTGAGCCTTGCCTAAAAAAGGCACTATGGGGGTGACAAGAGCCTTAGCCAATATCTGGAATCCCAGGGGTGACAGGTGCAAGCCATCCCTTGCGAAGCAGCGTGGCTTGTCAAGCATGTCATCCCAGGCAGACAGACACTGGATCCCCTTTGAATGACACCAGACATTAAGCCAATTGTTAAAGCTGATCATCTTGTCTCTATATTGTGGCATCATTCTTGGTGAAGGAAGGATACTGCTCAGGGTCAGTGTCATACCTGCCTGGGCTACATAATCAGAGAGCTCCTCTATGTCTCTTTTCATGTAGTCCAGGGAGGTACATCTCAGGTCGTTCACACCAGCATGGACAATGACTGTGTCATATTTGTACTTGCCGTGGAGTGACCCGAGTGCTTGTGTTATGTGGCGGATTCTAGCACCCGATAGGCAGCTTACTGTGACCCTCTCCTTGTTCAGCCTGGTGAGTGGGACGTCAGTGTGTCTGACTATGGAGTCACCTATGACAAGTATGTTTGGTGTTGTATTTGGCCTTAAGGGCTGTGACTGCTTTGCACACTGCTTTTGTGGTTTATGTGTTGCTTGTGGGGTGTCTTGAGGTAGCAGTTGTTTGGGTGTCTGCTTTGGAGGCCTCTGCTGTTTAGATAAATTTTTACTCAGAGCCTCCGAGTATGTCTTTGTGTGTTTATGTGTTTGATTCAGTGGTGTGGTAGCATTATGTGAGGCTGGTTTTGTGGTGTCTGTAGTTGCCTTCTCCTCCTGTCTGGTCTTGCCAGTCCTGAGTTGAGAGAGCTCAGCCTCCAGTTTGTCTAAATAGCTGCATCTCTCGCAAGTATTTGTGTTATGTGGGAGGAGGAGAGGGTTGTCTGTGTACATGAGGCAGTTATAACATTGCCTCAAGATTCCCAGATTCACCAGCTGGACCGGAGAGGAGATTGACAACTGACCTTTGGATATGCTAGAATAGTTAACTGACCAGTTATTAATTACTATTTCAGTGTCCATAATATGTTTTGTTATATAGCACTGCTTGGCTACTTACTTGTTAGTTCCAGTCTTATGGTTTTCTTTGTATTTAGTTGGAGTCCTCGTGAATTATTTAAACTGGCATCTTTGATCCAAACTATGTCATAGCTGATGATATATTGCTTTACAGCCATGGGGTACAGAATAAGGAAGCTACTATCATTCTTGATATTAAACATCAGTGTTGTCACTCTTGAGGAGTGATATGAGTTTATTTGGAGGTGTCTTACCTCTGCCCTTCTGCTGCTTTGCTCACAAGTAATTTGTAACCATTAGTTTTCTGTTAATGGTCTTCTCTCTACCTATCTATCCAGTCATCTCTAAACCCGTCTAACACATTCCATTTCACTAAGCAAGTGAGTGGCTAGTGCTCTGATTCTTTTATTCAGCTGATATCTTGGATGTGCTTCTTATGAAGAGGTTGGATCTGAAAAACTGTCCTCTTGTTGATAACTTGAATATATAACCTCATCTTACGTTAGAAACTGTGGCTAAGTTTATTCCAGATGTAATCTGTGGGACAGCACACCTTTAAATGCATACATGAATATAGGGTACATAGCAGCTTGACAGTCAGTAACTTTAAATGCATGTTGTATTACCTCTGCAGCTATAAGCTTTTTATTCCCTGTTGTAATCTTGATCTCTGTCACTGGCAGTGTGTTTGCACTGTCAAATATGTCTTTGCCATGGCCTCTGGCAGTTTACTGTATGGGCAAGAAATGCCCTGAGGCTACAAACTCACTCCACTAGATATTATTTATTAGAATTATTAGTCTTTTACATTTTGTCTATTTTAATGCGGATTTCACAGGGCTGATCAGCTTGGATTCTTAGTCATTACATTTAAAGTGATGCAATTTTACTCTTGGGTATAATATTTCCAAACTATTTGCTCTTCTTGTCCTTTGTTAACTTGATCAATGTATGTCTATAAATAAATGCAGTATGTTTTTTTTTTAATATAAAGCCAGCATGTTTGATAAAGGTGACATCTAACTTGATTTTCTTTTAACATTATACCATCCGGGCACAAGCTCTTATTTTTGATTTTAGATAACAGCTCTACTAATGTTTTATATAATAATTAGCCAGTAGGAATTGTGAAGTTAAATTTGATTAAATGTGAATTATTTTCATTGGATAATGCATCTTGATAGATTCAGACTACTTATAGCCTCACTTTAAATCGTACTTATTAGTGTTTATGTCATTGCATTATTAGAGTGTTAACAAGTATCAAACTAAAGTTAAGACTTGGAAACTAGATTATTATTCAGCTTCATTGACATTTTACCTATTTTTGTTTAATTAGGAACTTATATTATTAACCAAAGACACATATTGTGGAAGCAATCTTAACGAAATACACATAGCGTATAGATAATTAGACCTGTTGATTATATTTATTTAAAAAATGACTACCCAGTTATACCATTTGGTACCCCTAAAATCCATGAGGGCCTTGAATTATTGCAACTCAGGCCCATTGTGGATGCCAAAAGAGCCAAGACTTGCTTTATCAGTAAATATTTAGACCATCACTTGCAAAAAGGGTTGGGAGCCTCTTCTTATATAACAAAGGATTCTTGGCAATTTTTAGAACATCTAAATGAAGTTATTATTACTGAGAATACATATTTAGTTACAATAGATATATGTAACCTATTCTCAGTAATACCCCATGACATTGGAATAGAATGGCTGGGAACGCAATTGGGCTGGACCAACCTTTTTGATCAGGATGAAGTCAATATTCTTACCACATTAATGGAGGTAGTGTTAAACAACAATTTTCTACACTTCAAAGGACAATATTACAAACAAGTGACTGGTGTAGCTATGGGGGTGGCTTGCACCCCCATATATGCAAATGTTGTTATTTCCCACTGGGAGCAAGAATACATTTTCTCAAGTGAATTTTGGGTACACATAAGGCATTACATCAGATTTTTGGATGATATTTTTATTGTGTGGGATAGGCATGAAGAGTTTTTAAAAAAACTTTTTGCAATATATCAACCACGCAGTTGAGTTTTTCAAATTCACCTATAAGTGCAGTAGGGTAAACGTGTCATACCTGGACGTTAGTTTAACCATTGACAATAGTAGTAACACCTTGAAATCTAACATCTTTAGGAAGTCCACATTTTCCACTTCTTATTTGGAATTTGGTAGCTGGCACCCCTGCCATCAGAAAAAATATATTGTCAAAGGACAATATGTAAGGGCTGCCAGAATGATAACTGTGGACCAAGATTTTTTATTGGAGCTCACGTTCATGACAAAGTTATTTACTAAAAGGGGTTATCCTGAGGTTCTTTGTAAAATTTTGGCAGAGGAGGTTAGACACAAAAGAGCTGAGGGTGTTTACAGGCCCATTTTGAGAGGGAATGTGGACTTTGATGGTAATGGTTTTAGCATGCCAAGCAACTATCAGGTTGACACAAGAAGGAAAATGGAGAATGATTTATTGTTTATCACCACATTTAACCAAGATGTTGAATGGGTGGTTCATATCATCCTAAACAACTGGAGGATCTTAGTTGCTGATAGTTCCCTTGTAGACAAAGTAGAGGGACCCCCCAGAATCGTATTTAGAAGGGATAGATGTTTCAAGGAAATTTTGGAAATGGGGGTCACATTGATTTTTATCAAAGCAGTAGGGTACCTGGTAACTTCAAATGTGGTAGATGTAATACATGTGCATACATTTGTGAGACAGCTGGTATTGCATTTATCAATGGGAGAATGTTCTACTTTCACAGACATTTTAAATGCAACAGCAGGAGCTTAATTTATATGGCTAAGTGTCAGCATTGTCCTGCCTTTTATGTTGACAAGACCAGCAGGCAATTTAAGGACAGAATTAGGGAGCACAATGCTGACATCAAGAATATGAGGTCAACCAATGTCCTAGCCAGACACATTATACAAAATCCAAGCCACAAGTTTGAATTTGTGGTGTTATAACAGTTAGTGAAGGATAGGCAGGGTAGAGTGATTGACCTGGATTTAGATGTATGTGAATTAAGGTGGCAATTGAGGTTGGATGCCACCATTTTTCCTGGCATTAACGACAGTGTCGGTATAGCAGCCATACTTAAATCTAAACACATTTTAGCTTAACATACATATTACCAATGTATGTAGTATCTTATTTAACTTTGACAACTTGGTAATAATGTTTTGGTGTTGTTATGCATTTTGTTTTTAGAATGAGGTGGTGTCAGAATTTTAAATAGACAGTTTATGTGTTTAACAAATCATTAGGTTATTCAAACACAACACATTTTTAATTGATGTTTAATGGAATTTTAATGCATTAACCAGTTTTAATTGTCTAATTGATTAATGGGGAGGGATATAAAAAGGTTGAGTTGGTAATGATTATTGTTCTGAGGAGGTCCATCAGTAATTGGATGAAAGCACTAAACTGGTGGATTTGTGAATCGTGAATAAACAGTTTGTATCAGTCTTTGTGTCCAGGGTGCCTTTATATTTGTGAGTGCCAGTTTTGGTCCTTTGGTTAGCCCATTTTTTTCATTTACATGTTTTTGAATCATATTATGTGATCAAATGTTTGTGTTAAGAGGAATGGATAGAGTGCCTATCTGCTTGTTTCTCATAGTAAAGTAAACCACCTCTGTGTGAGCTGCTTCTGTATTTTATATAATTCCTTCCACACCATATGCATAAGGTTTGGCTAGCTTTAAGTCAAATCTCATTCTATTTATTGATAAACTCAGATCATTATTATCACCAAGTTGGTCTCGTCAAAATTTATCAAACTACAGGTGAAATGTTTACCTGAAGTCCTCTGCAAGTGCAGCTGTCTACCTTAGTAAAAGCATTCTCCATATCTAAACACATAAATGAGTAAGCTTCATGGTGCAAAGGATTAGAGCTCTGACTCTGACCTAAGACACCCACATTAAAGTAGTTGGCCCAGTCTCTGGAAGAGTTGATACAAGGAGGGATTGAGTGTCCATACCAGCACACTTCCCTAAGGAGGGAGATACAAATTTTTGTAGTAGCCAGGCCACCCTCAACTTGAGGCTGTCAGAGGCTGCCATGGCTACATCACTGGGGAAGAATATCTTCAGTAACAGGCATGGTAGCATATGTATGACATACATTAGATGTCATTTCATGTGCTGCCCACAGTTTGACACATATAATATCCTATCCAAGTTATGCTGTTATATATAAATAAAATAAAAATAAATCTCTGCCATGACTAAAAAATCCCTGCCATAGCTTCAATATGATGCAATTTCCTTTGCTTCTAGCATTCTGTAAAAGAATAAATGATCAAATTAAGAATGAAAATGGATGATCAGAAGCAGAAGTAATGGTAACAAATAAAAAAATAAATAAAACAAATATATACAAAAACAAACAGTCAAATGAGATGAATGTGCATTTATTCACCCGTTAAGTAGTATGGTACAAGACATTAACATGACTCTGCAGAAACAGATTTAACTATCCTGTTTGAGGACAGAATTGGTCTAACTACTGCTCATCGCCCTACTCTTCTGTACACGCCTCCTTTTCTGGCACCAGAGATTATGCATATCTTGATGCTACTTCTAAATATAAAGGATGGGTATGTGATAGCTATTTACATTGAATGCTAAAAACACAAATCACTAGTGAACAGAACAACTCGAATAAGACTTATAAACCAGGTGACCACAGACAGGAAAAGATGGTGATTAATAAACTGCAACTGTATAAATGAAAAAAGCAAGGCTTATTTGCATGCAAAACATTTCAGAACAAACATGCTTTGCTTCAGTCAGGGAAAAAAATCACAATAAATTCTACTAATCTGATATATGTAATCAGCTGTTTGTTTTTCACTACAGCTTCAAGCTAAATAAATTATCCAAGTGTGGTATACATTGTACTTGTCTGATTTGTCAGTGTGATCCATACTTAAGCGGTAGCATTTCTAAATCCCTTTCCTATATTATCTGAAATGCAAATGGATGCACAGTTTGTCAGTAAACCAACGGGATGTACACTTGCTTTGGTGCCAGAAGAGCAGAAGATTGTGGATTCTACTCTCACTCCAGGTAATTGGATTAATGTTCAAGTTGCTGTGCTCCTGAGGGTGCTGTCCTTTGGATGAGATATTAAATTGAGGTCCCATCTGCTTGAATTGGTAGCAGCTCAACTGGATGTAAACGATCCCATAGCACGTATTGAAAAAAAGGAGATGCTTTGTATATTTATTACAAAAAAAAGCTAAAATATGTTTAACCTATATTAAACACTGTACAAATAAAATCTTTTTCATGCATATTTGATCAGAATCCAAGATTTGTTTTGTAACATTTTTGCATAATGTGCACTCCATATTTGCCATAAAATATACATCTAAATCAACAGTTCTTTCATTGAAATGGATCTATACCAGATAAGTGCATAACACATTAAATCCCTAGTAGTATCACTAACACATGGTCTAATTTCAGACTTATTAGTAAGTATTTTTTTCTCAAGAAGAAACTGCAGTCTTATATTCCATAAACACATATTCAATAGTTTCTAACTGACTGCAGTAACAAAATCTTTCAGACAATTGTTAATGTAAAAAATATTTTTTTCTGATAATTTTTTATGCCCCAACCATCAAGCAAAAAATCTTGCATAAATTTATATTTATCATACCACTTTAATCTATGATGTAAACTTTGAACAGTTCTGAAATCCAGTTGTTCCCATCCAGGTTCAAAAAAATTGTTCTCATTACCTATTTTGACTTTTCTGTTGAAATTAACATGACATTAACTTGCCATCATCTCAATTTTTTAAATAGAAAATTCATTTCATTTAAACCTCTAACTTAAAATGTTCATTTTTTCTATCTACCTTATAATATGCTATAATAATTAGACACAAAGAAAAATAAGGATCAATAACTCATTTCAAAATGTATATTTTAACACAGCATGACAATGTATAACTGACTGAATCATTTATAAGCCCCATCTATCCTGTCTCTATACAAATTCTCCTGCTTCATTGGGTTTAACCTGAAACCCCATATTTTTGAAAAAAAAAACATTAGTTTAGTGTCATTTTTCTGAAAGTAAATAAACTCTTGCTAAGTAACTTCCTAAAGAAAGGATATAACCCTTAACAAGTACACTTTTTATTAAAACTCATAGGAAGAACTTTTAAATTAATGTATCTTATTTTGCATTTCCTTAAAAATAGTACTTCAGACTCACTTGTGTAGATATATTCCATTAACAACAAAACCTGCTTTTTTTCAAAGTTGATTTTTACAGACAGTAGTGATAATATGAGCACTTCTGAAAGTTAACTTAAATCCTTCAATGGAGTCAGAATGTATCAAAATATCATCTGAATAAACTGATAATGAAGGAAAAGGCATAAGTGCTCCCTCCATTTCTCACTTATCATTTAACATAATATATTACTTGACTCATATATATTCCAAATAATATAGCATTTTAAGGCTACCCTTGTTGTACCCTTCACATTAGGGAATATCTCTCCTTTCATCTCCATTCACAATTGGTTTTCTATAGGCATTAAAGTAGTCCTCTGGAATCCATGAAACAAGTCTATATCTATTTTAAACTGCTAGTAATATGTTTGAACAATTCATGACATACCAAGTCATATGCTTTTGCAATATCTCAATCAACATAAAAGACCTTCTCATCTCCCTGCTAAAAATATCGCATATATTATTTAACCACCCATAAAATCTCCCTTGACCCAATAAACCCTATTTCTCCTAGTATTTCATATGATAATTGATCATTGACTGTAATCTCAGTCTACATCGCAATATGTACCTTAATTTATAATCTCACCTTACCAGTGATATTGACCATTAACAATCCAAATTGTTTCTTCCCTTCCAAATTAAAATTAAAAGAGACATATAACATTGCTTACTAAATTCTGCCCTAACTCCATGAAAAACGAAGTGCTCATTACAAACATATAGCAATAAGCTAATTTTCTACCTTTCTGTTTATAATAAAAATGATGGATTTCATGTTCCGCAGGAGAAGTTTTTTTTACATATTTGTGTCATAGATTTTTAGGCTCATAAGTAAGTACTTGGCTAGCTGCACCTGTGGGCCAGTTTAAGCATAGCCGATTCCCCTTTGGTGCTTGAATTAACCTATCTAGTTTGGTATTAGACTGGCCATATCCATCCCATGGTTGATAATGATATATTACCCCTAGTGAGAATAACTGGAATCATGCTATAGATTATTAGAGGGAACCATACATGGGATAAAGCATTTAACAGCTGCCTCTATTCATTAGGAATACTTGGGGCAGTCCTGGAACACATTTTCTATTAGTCATCAATACATCCAAGTTGCACTTGAATATGGACAAGGATAAGCATTGTTTAATATAGATGGGGTGTCTGATTCAGAGCAGATGTATCCTCTGTGAGATATACCTGTCCCTCCAAACCATTTTGTTGATGGTGCAGAAGAGATCCCTGGACTGAATATTTCTGCCATTTGACTGGCTAATGCTCAGTAGGTCAATCAGTATTGGGGCAAAAGATGCCTTGTACACTAGATACAGGTCACTTCTTAGCATTCTGTAGGATACTGAATATAGTGACAGGGCTTTGAGGTAGTCCATATAGGAAATATTGTTTAGGCCTCATATCCTTTTCATAAGGTGCCTCTGTGAGCATTTTAGATATTGTGTGTGTCTGGAGAGTTACATGGCAAATGGGGCATTATATTTAATAACTGTCCTAATAGATGGGGGAGACAATTACATCTCTAGATTTTGTCATAATCCCTGTGTTTATAGACTGCACAATGAACAGCCAATTTAACTTCTATAACCATAAAACTTTCTTCAATTCAGCCTCATTGATATTCCAAAACTGCCCTATTATTGGAAGAAAAACAGGTAGCATTTGAAATTTATTTGAAAACTCTCTTTCTCTCCACTACTTGCAATGATTCGTTGTTTTAAACAAATGCTCTTCCACTGTCATCAAGTACAGAAGTCATTACTGATTCTTGCTGCCTATTTATAGATATCATCACTAGATAGCATTTGACATTTATTTAAAAACTACCTTTCTACTACTTGCAATACATCATTGGTTTAAGCAAATGTCCTTCCACTATCATAACATATAGAAGTTATTACTGATTCTTGCTGCCTATTTATAGATATTATTACTCTTATCACTAGAGCTTCTTCATGTCATATTTTATTATATTTAATTTTACGTAGCCATTAATCTATCGTCTTTTCATTATACTATTTACATTTCTTCTTTCTATTTTTTGCTTGCTATATTATTTACTACCTAATCTTCATATCTTTGTTACTAATTTCCACTCTAAGTAAACCTACCAATCTATCCAAGAAGTATGTGCAAATCTTAGCCCTTCATGATCTTTACAAACACCCCAAAATAAGATCACATTTCATATTATAGAAAAGTACACTCCAAAAGTTTAAACCTATATTGTTTATAAATACTATTAGAATATAATTTTCCTACCTCCAAACATGTACATAAAACTTTATGATCCAAAAAATTCAGAATTCCTTATCTGCCCTCAAGGAGATTAACTGCTAGAAAAATATAATGAATCCTGGTTGAGATAGCATTCCTTTGATAGGTAGCATTTTGCTGTCTCCTAGAAACAAAAGAAAAGCATGCAAAATATTTTATATATGCATACATCATTATCTTCTAAATTCTTCCCTTTCTTTTTTCTTTCATTCAGTAATACAATTTTGCCTCTAAAATATTGCCATTCCTAGAAATTCTTGTTGAATTCACCATAATTAGGAATGCTCTTATCCTAGGTGATTTTAACTATCCAGAGATTAATGGTAGACCTATACCACCAATCTAGGATATGCATACAAATTCTTAGATTTTACAAATAAGAATTTGATGGACCAGATTGTCAATGAATCCCCCAGAGAGAAGAATATACTTGAACTGGCCATCACAAAGTTAGCATCTGTATGTACCACCCCCAAGTCATCCCTCTCACTGGTCAAGTAAAACTAAAAACTGGTAACCTTCTCCATCAAAAGCTCCAAACTGTCAGAAACAAATATCATAGAATTCAAGGACTTTAAATTTAAAAATCTCCTGAATTCTATGCCTTGATCTCTTGATTTGAGTATAATGATATCACCCATAATGTTGATACTCCAAAGAATTATGCAGACAAGTTCTGCTTATACATGGGCAAATGTATTAAATTAGAAGTCCCAACTGGATCCAAGAAAATAGAGAGGTTTAACAAAAGCAAATTAATGTACTGGCTCTCAAGCATTTCTAAACTATGTAATAAAAGAAAGAAACTCGTAAACCTATATAGTTAAACCTATATAGCAAAACAAAACATCCCAAATTATGGAGAACAAACAGTTATATATGAAACTGAAAAGGGACAAAAGAAAAATGAAGACATCCCATAAACTAAGACTAGTTATAGATGCTGAAGACAACTACAAAACCTTTTTTAGTTATATCAGAAAAATTAGAAATAAACATTGCTTTGAGCTTATTCACAGTGGTAATACATACCCAATCAATTGGATATTACCAAGATACTGGCAAATAAATTTGCCACCAACTTCACCCCCAAATAAATCTATTCAAAGCTCACCTGTCCTTGATGGAATCAAGCCACCAATCATCACAAAAACATGTAATTGAGGTACTCTCCAAAATGAAGAATACTTAATTGGACGGCACAGTGGTGCAGCAGTAGCATTGTCACCTCACAGCAAGAGGTTCTCCAGTTTGATTCTTGGCTGGGGTGCCTTCTGTGCGGAGTGTGTATGTCCTCCCTGTGTTCATGTGGGTTTCCTCCAGGTGCTCCAGTTTCCTCCAGCCTTACAAAGACATGCATCTAGAGTGTTTCTCGCAGGGCCTCTGCTGAAAATTGGCTTTGTTCCAAGTTGGACTTTCCCAGTTAACAAATGCTAAATAAAATAATCCATGGGACATGAAAATGTATCTGGTTACCTAATTAATAGCACTAAAGAAGAATTGGTAGACCCACTCCTCAGTCTTCAACCTAAGCCTAACAACTGGTGTTGTCCCTTGGGAGTGGTGCGTAGCTGTTATAATGCCACTCCAGAAGGAAATATAGACTTGTCTGCCTAATGAATTTTATATACAAATCCTTGGAATGTACCATAACTGACCAAATTAATTATAATATTAAAAAGCTCATTAAACTCTACCCCCTGTAGATTGGCTTTGTCAAGAGTAGGCCTGTCTAATGAATCTTGTGAATTTCATTGAGAAGGTTACTCAAGCTGTATATTGTGGGCAAGCTGTCCAGACAGAATACCTTGACCTCACTGAGGCATTCAACTCCATACCACACCCAAATATAATTATAAATCTGAGGGAGCTTACAGCATAGATAGTACATGACTTTAAAATGAAAATGTCATGATAGACTTTGGTATTTGGGTGGACAACTCCTTCATGTTTGAAAATCCCTTTACAATAGTGGTTATAAAATCCTTTTACTTTGTGCAGTTCATAGCAAAAGGTGTTTCTTCTAGATCAAAAGAGGTTCTCACCTCCTTGTACTCCACACTGAATAGACTCATCATTGAGCACAAGTGCCCCCTTTGGGGGGTGTACCTTATTAAGTGTACCAAGGAAGTGGAAAGACCTCAGACGTTTATAACTAAAAAAATCATGGGCTTAAAAGATCCAAACAACAAATGAAGCCTAGAAGCTTAATCCCTATACTTAGTTTCATGCACACTCCTTAATGGCAATCTATGTCCTACTTATAGGTCTATAAAGGATCTAGTAGACAAACATCTCTTAAACCTCAATAAATGAATTGGTCCAGTAGCACTAGGTCTGGAGATCTAAACTTACTACAAGAAATAAAGACAACAAGGAAGTAGGATAGGTTTGCCTCACAGCACGTATCTTTTCTCTAGAAATAACTTCCTCACCAAGTTCAGCAGCATGACACAATGGGTACTGTCTGCCTTTAAAAAGGAGCTGTACAACTGAATGGGTATTCATAAATTAATCCCATGTATGACTGCCCTGGTCCTCCTTGAAAAAGGATGAAACAAGGCCTAAGAATGGGTACTGGCAAATGTCTTCATGGCTCACTTGCCTTGTAACTCATGTTTACCTATGGTCCTATTAATTCAAATCCCCTTACCATAAAATAAAAATATTTACTTGCAATCAGTCTTCTATCATTTCCCACAAACATTTCTGCTTAACAGATATAGGTTCATAAATTAGTACTAGACTAACTGCCCTTGTGGGCCATTTTTAAGCCTCAGCCAGTCACCCCATATGAGAATCAAACCCTGCAACTTGTGTCTGCAAAGTAAATACCTCAACCATTATGCCAGCCTCCAATCCAAATCACTGTCAAATCATGGGAATGGAGCGGTAACTGCAGGATACACACTTATGTTCTTTGGGCTAGATACACACACACTCTCTCAGACACACACACACACACACACACACACACACACACACACACACGCGCACACGCACACACACACACACACACACACACACACACACACACACACACACACACACACACACACACACACACACTTGACTTCAGTGACAACACAACCCCTACCTATCTAAGCACACAGACTATAGAACTCAATACTTTGTACAAGTTCCATGACACAAATCTGACTTTTACAAGATTGCAGGTCAACTTATAGTGGATGATATCAGCAGGGCATACTGGAGAGAAGATGTTGGGAGGCCTACATGAAATAGATGGGTAGGTGTGTGAAAGTATCAAAATGCTGTCAATCCATGGGATTGGAGTGGTAACTGTAGGATACACACTTTTGCTCTTTGAGATAGACACCTCCCTCTCCCAGTTGACTGCAGTGAGCACAGAACCCTTCTCTATGTAAGTACATAGAAAATAAAACTCAGTGCACCATAGCACAATATAGTGTAAGCAACGGCATTTAAACACTCTCTATTTATTCTCTTTATACTCACATCTATACATAGTGCTTTAGCTGGGTCTATCACATTGCAATGAAAAAAAAAACTGTCATATATGGAGTAATAATAAAAGTAAGAACTGAGTCGCTATCTTTTCTCAATGACCAAAAACCTTTACCTCCCAAAAACACTTCTAAACATCCCTGCTCTTGTCAAGGACCATCTTACTCAACATAGTGACCATCACCACTCCTGAGATATGGGAATCCAACAGTAAACTCATATCAGTAACAAGATACTTGCACAGAGAATACTCATCCACTGGATACCCACTAAGCAGCCCAAACACAATAGAAAAATCTACTGCCACTGACAATACACTAAATTCACAGAGAATATGTCAATTATGATGAAACAACCTTTGAAGGGGAGTTGCCATTTGCACTGTTCATTTATATCCAGTGTGCCTCTTGCAGTGCTTTAATGAACTGCACATCCATCTACAGCCTGTCTCCTCCTCCATTCCATGATCATATAACCTGCAATGGTTTGTAGATGGCACAACAGGGACACCGTATAACTGCTTTTCTGGGACTGTTAGTGTGATATGTATATTCTGCTGGCAGGTGGTTTCTGGAGATACAGTTGTTTGATATACTGGAAGGAACTAATAGCTAATATAAAAGTTTAGGGCAATCTTTTGTGATTGCACACAGGATGCTAATAACAGTTATCTCACTTTGGTGACAGGGATTCATTTGTGCTGATAGATTTTCATATTAAGAGCAAAAGCAACAACTTTTGCAAGTGGGCTAGAATGTAATTAAAGGTAGTACTTTTGTTTGTTCCATTGTCAGACTTGCCTGGGTGTACAGAGTATAGCAATATAGCAGTGCTGTATTTGAACAGATCTTAGTTTTTACATGGAAATCTGGGCAGACCTAAAATTATGGGGATATAAAGGCCCAAAAATAGGGACAGATTTTAAATATTGCTCTCATGAACTTTGAAATTTGTTAGAATAACAGGATTAGTTTTAGTATGCATTTTTCTAAAGGATTTGAAGTCTGAAACTCAAATGTTTATTATTTAGTAACTTCAATTCTAAATTATTTTCCAGAAAATCACAAATATTATGCGGAACAGAACAAAAATATGAGGCAAAAATCCGGACATACTGCAAAAGTCTGAACAGTTGAGTGCTATGGTTAGTCCAAGGATACTTTTTAGTTACAAATTGGGTAAAACACATTTGCAAGAGAGAAGTAGTTCATAACTATAAAATATAATAGTCAACTTCAGACTTCATAATTCAATAAGAACAAATATAATGCATAAAAATAAAAAAAAATGTTTATAATTCAGCAAATTATTTCTAGCTTAATAGAGGAGTGTGAAGCCCTAAAAATGTTGAAACTAATCTGTATCAGTATGCCACCCATAAATGAATTAACGGAAAAAAGCAGGGGAAGAAACATTCCGAGAGAATTTTCTAGACTGCACTGCAGGCCAAGGTAATGAAAATTTTCCCTCCACTGAACGAAGGAAGTATCAATGCCCTTTAAAGGTTAGAGTGGTACCTGCAAACAGTATAACTGCTCTATAAGTGTGTTAATGTATCTTTAAAACTATTTTTAAGAGAAGCTTGGTGATTACAGAAATGAAAATAAAAGGCTGAGGTTATGCAAATATAGCCAGCCACATAAACAATAAAAGTACTGTTTTATGAAATAGTTTGCTGACAAATTGAATGATAGCCACTCATCTGCAATTCCTAAGGGCTTTTATTGCTAATGCAACCATTTATAAATCACTTGTGGTGGTTTGTACAGATGGACAGTGAGTGGAGTTGAGAAAAACAGATTAGGAAAGTTTAATTAGAAAGCAGGTATGAAAGGCAGAATTTTCTAATTAGACCTAGACGTTGTGTAGCTCAGTTCTGCAGATGTCAATGTCATTATCATTTTCCAGTAGTCAAAGTCTTTCTGTAAAGCATAGGCATGAGAAATTTTAAAAACACAACATGGTCCCATGCTACAGATTACAAATGCATCTCTATAAATTAATTTAATGAAATGTCATAATGAGACTGCCTTCTCTTTAAAGAGCACCAAATCTATCAATTGTAGTCTTAAATGGCAGTGCCTATTTTTAGAGGCAGGGTCAAGCTTTGTGGGTGTGAGTGAAATAGCTGAGTTGCATTATTATGCTTGAAAAAATCAGAAATAAGCAAGAGGACCACGTGAGATAATTAAAAAGATAAAAGCAGTAATCTGTCAGTAGTTTAACAAGGATACAAAACATAACACTTCTAAAAAAGGAATTGTTTCTAACAGCACATAAGTAGATCATATGCTGTATGAAGTCATAAATATATGCACGAATTGTGTACCTTCCTGCAATTTGTCTCATGGCACCTTCATTAAAATAATAACGTGCACTAGAAATATGCTAATGACAAATGAGGTCCATGCCTGACTCATTATATGAAATTACTAAATTAGCTACCATTTTTGAGTGAACAGGTGCAGCAACTGAAGTGCTGTAAACTTAAAGAACAAAGATGTAACAGGAAACTGAATGAGTAGCACAACACCGTGCGAATAACATCTTCCAACAAAAGACACGTTGTTATGCTGCCTGAAAATTCAATTCAGTATGAAACTAAAGAACACACAAAAAGTGGGGAAAATCGCTCTGTATCACAAGTTAATCAAAAAATGCATAAAGCAATAAAACAAGCACAATGAATCTCGAACATCCAGTAATATTATAAACTGAAATTTGTTTAGTGCTTTCATCCTGTGCATAAGCAAGATTTTTCAGAATAAAAAATACAGGAAATCAACTCAGTGTTTATCAACTCATTCCTAGTCACATGACTCCAAATCATCCAATAAAGACTCAACCAAATTATATAATTCACTAGATAATATATATCAACAAAAAAAGTTCTTCTGATAACATTTCATTAAAAAATTATCTATTCATGCTTAAGTTTTAAATAGTACTAATCAATATAGTTTCATTTAAACTGGGTTCTTGTTTGATTCAAACTTCAGTTGTCAGTGTAACTCCATTATTAATAGTCTGTTCTTAAAATCACTCTATCTCATTTCTCTTTAACCTTCTAAAAAATCCTATTAAAATTTGGTGATGATTCTATTCAGAAATGAACTGATAATCATTTCTCCAATTTCATTCTATTTAGTATGAAGCAGATAATCATACACATATCTGTACTCCACTGCAGTTCTTATGCTGTCCTGATTCAGACTTGATTTTCTCTGGCTGTACCAACAACGGTTAAGACTGAAGAATGAGACAAACATGACTGCAACATGGGATCCTTACAGGAAATGAAATAACATCTGATGGGGAAATTCTGCAGTATGGCTATTAGGGAGAGGAAGCAGATTTTTAAGATCATGGAAATCGAAATACAAGAAAGGGAATTAGACACTATTGTTCATCTAGAGGAACGTTTCCTGGCTGGGTGAGACATAGAAGTTACATGTGGAATCTAATAAACTGGATGTTGCCCTTACACAAACAGAACATATGACAACAACATTCTCTGAGGTAGTACTTATCCACAGTATGATTGAGGGTAGGATGTCCTCACCACAGGTTGTAATATACAGTTGAACAACTGTGTAGAGCTCAGTATGCTGATGCTTTGGGGAAATGAAATCCACAGGAACGACTATAGTCCTGTATGGCATTAATAGCCTGCATACCCTTAAGAGAGAAACCAGGATTATATGATTCATTGAAATGTTCCCTCAGCAGATATTTAAATTAAATAAGGGGGATAAAATGAATGCCATGGAAAATCCTAGCACTCATAGGTTCATACTAAGCACTATGTTAGCTGCCCTTGTGGGCCATAATAAGCCTAGCCAATTTCCCTTTCAAAGGTGAGAATCAAACACTGTACCTTGTGTTTCTGAGGTTAACACATTAACCATTACTCCAGCCACCAACCATGTTACTCCAACTACCAACTCCATTCATGTTACCTTAACAAGTGCTGTAAAGTCCATCAAATAAAACAATACATTGAGAGTAGTGGTGGATGGCAAAACTGATGTATCAGACGAACAGAGATGAAGAAAAAAAAGACAAGGAAAAGAAAAATGGAAATTAAAGGGGGGATGATGACCATGACAACTAAATATCAGTGTTTATAGTCTCCACAAATGGCTACCTAATCAATATGTACATCATATATTACATTTGATAACTTTTCTAGACAAAAATGTGACCTTAGATTTGTGAACTTTTGTCTTCATTAAACTATTGCCTATCTTTAAGTATTTTTGTACTGTTCTGTAACTGTCTTCACTTGAGCATTGCCTGAAATTGATCAGTTAATATCAATGTACTACCTAGAAAACAAATATAAATAAAATAAAGAATTTGAAAGAAAAACAATGCTTTGATATTATAAAAGTAATGAAAATTTGATACTCAGGAGATCTATGATTGATATATAATTTATAGGAAGGATAGATAGGGTCAATTAAAAAAAAACTAGGACGTGTAACTCTATTATATTGAACAAATAGGATCAAACTAGCAGAATGAACAAATATCAGAGAAGAAGAAAAGGCATTCTTGTTTGTATTGGAATGGGAAATGTGTGTACTTTTTGTACAGGATCTGCATACACAACCCCTGCATACAACGAGGAAGAGATCAAAGCATAACAGCTGGTATTCTTTTGATAACAAAAATGACGTAATGCTAGTGGAATGCATCAATATGCCCGATGTTAACTGTAGCACGTTGGCTGCAGCAACACCTAAATGCAGGATCACTTTTAATACCATACATGAGGCAGGCATGAGGCATATAGTATTAGAACTGACTTTAGAAAGAGCAGTTCAAAGGAAAATGTTTTCAGGTTAGGAAAGAGAGAGGGACTGGAAGAGAGAGAGAGAAAGAAAGAAAGAAAGTGGGACTGGAAGAGAGAAAGAGAGAGACAGCATGAAGATATTAAGTCTGTAAACCAGCAAACAGTTTGGAGCAAATGGTAAAGTATCCATTTAATACAGATGTCAGGTAATTGAACCCAAAGGCTATGGATTTCAAGAGGGCAGAATCTAATAAAATGTAACTGTGCCCCAGAAAGTTCTAGTACACAGATGTGAACATGATATGGAAGAGCACTGGGGCTACTGTAACTGCAAGTAATGAAACACCATAATTTTATCAGAACTAAATGTAAAAATTGAAAGAAAGGAAAGAACTCCAGTTCTGAATTGAGGTGTTATTAAGATGAAGTGGTTCCCTATGAACAATTAATGTGCCTGTTATCGCAAAAGAACAGGTCATCACTGTACTCTCTAAAGCGAGAAACATTGCATCAATGGGCCCTGACAGAATTCCAGGGTGCCTGTAAAATAGCTTGAAACATGACCTAGCAGACCCAATCAGATCTCTATTTAACCACAGTCTCTAGACTTTCTTTGTCCCAGTAGAGTGGAGGATAGCAACAGTCATCCCTCTGCACAAGGGGAGGGGGCCATCAATGGACCCAGAAACTACTGACCCATAAGTCTGACTAGCCTCAAATGCAGGGATATGAAAAGGATAATCATGAACCTGATTAACAATGATATAGGAAATCTCCAGACTCTAGACCCAACCCAGCTCGGCTTCACCAAGAGCAGGTCCTACCTGCTCCATCTGGTGGACTTCTTTGAGAATGTCACCAAGGCCATGGATGAGAGTATGACAGTGCATACTGCCTACCTTGACCTGGGCAAGGCATTTGACACAATGTCACACTCGGCTCATGGCTAGGACACATGTTGTTAGACTGGGGAAATCTACATCTATTAAGAGGCCAGTTACCAGTGGAGAACCACAGGACTCAGTGCTGGGCCTCATCCTTTTTGGAATATACTTTGTAGATGTCAAGGCAAACTTAAATGGCCTTTGGCTGACCAAGTTTGCTGATGAGTGCAAGTTGCGGGCAATCACTGACACCCCAAACTTTATTTATTTATTTAAAATTAGTTTACCGGGAAAGTCTGACTTGGAACAACTTCAATTTTCAGTGGAGGCCCAAGGAGAAATGTTCCAGATGCATATTTTTAACATGGGAGGAAACCAGAGCACCCAGAGGAAACCCACACGAACACAGGGAGGACATGCAGACTCCACAGAGAAGGCACCCCAGCCAAGAATCAAACTGGAGAACATTTTGCTGTGAGGTGACAATGCTACCAATGCACTACTGCCCCATCCAAATGATGTTCATATCCTACAGAAAGGTCTAACACAGACTAATGTTTGGTGTCAGAGCCATGGGCTTAAACTAAATACAAAGAAGTACATAAAATACCCTTTGGGAAATTAAATACCCTTGTGAATTACAACATTGACAGCACCCAGATAAGAGTGGACCCAGAGATGAGAGATCTGGGTACTCAAATAGGCAGTAATCTGAACCTTGACCACCCTGTGTTCATGGCGGTGAGGAAATCCTTCTATGTGACTCAGCTTATAAATAAAGGCATGGCAGCCAGATTGAGTACAATGCACTCTTTTGCATGTACCTCACCATGCAGCTGCAACAGTTGGGGCATCCTCAGAAGTTTCTCACCAAAAAATACAGGGTATAACCAATGTATCAAATGCAGACCAATTAAAAGCCCTATCACTGTATTCATTTTCCTATCTATTATTGAGAGGTGATCTGTCCCTGACCTACAAGGCAGTCTCTGAACCAGCCCAGATGGAAATGTTGCATATTCACAAAATTAACTGCATGAGAGTAACCCACTCCAAAGATCTAAACCTGATCTCTGACATGAATAGATCATGCTGGAGAGACAGATAGGTGTTTCAGAGATTTTCCCTCCTCTGGAATAGGTTTCCTATTCATATGAAGCAGAGCTCTTCCCTGACCATCTTCAAGTGCAGTCTGGACAATGGATGGGAAATTGTGAATTCACTCCTGGGGTGGTGCCCATATCCCTTATGGACAGAGGCAATCTGTGAAAATTGTCAAAACACCACTTGTTATCTTTCTGCTAGGGATAGAAAATGTGTAAAAAAAGGGGAAAACTGGCTAGGCTTGTAAGGGGTCTTGAGCCATTGTTAGCCTAGTAATCTCCTATGAACCTATGAAAGGACTGAAGCTTAAATTACTGAGGATTATAAGATTTAAACCAAAGTCCTGAAGGCTTCAAGATAATTAAACTCAGAAGACTGAAAGTTAAAATCCTGAAATACTATTGATAGCATAAAAAAATATGTAAAGCATGAACTTAACACCACTCACAAATATCCACATATTTGCATGTGGAAGACTGTTTCCCACAATCTCTAAATATATATTATAAACCCAAAGCTGCACAGTATTGGGCATAAGTAAAATGTTAGTTCCAGTAGGAAACTTGAATACTGATTTTCATTTGTAGTGTTAACATCAGGTTCTGCATTTACTTTCATGTGTACATTCAGCATTATTTTGAAATTTTCAGTTTTAGTCTTATGAGTTTCAGTCTTTAATACCTTTTTAAGATTTTGGTTTCAGGATCATATCACCTTCATTCATTTAAGCTTCCTTCTAATAGAGAGCTAGGAAAATATACAGCATTTAGGAAATACTGAGAAATACTGAGAGAAAGAAATTCAATATTACTAATTAAGACACAGGGAAGCAATAAAGGAAGCCATAGAAGTTAAGTCCAAACAAAATAGCCAAAACTAAGATAAGCTTTTTGCAGATACAAAGAGCATTGGGTAAGACAGCGATTCAGGTCATAGCCTGCTATAGGTCCCCAACCATACCCCAAGACTCACACTCCACATTCCTAAGCACCCTGGGGAATATTAGGATCCAACCTAACACTGCCATAGTGGGCGACTTCAACTACCCCTCCATTAACTGGGAATACTACTCATGTACCAATACACTTGTCCAATGCTTCCTGGAATTTATTAATTCCAATGCCCAGGACCAGCTCATTCTTACCCCCACTAGAGGTAGCAACCTGGTCCTTACTGACATGGGTGTCCGTTGCTCTACACCAATAGTCAACTCCTCCCTGGTTAGATCTGACCACAAATTAATCATCTTGGAACCCCCCCCCCCCAAAGGTAACCGCCATGAAAAACTTCTCTAAAGCTAACTTTGGGCTCTTAAAAACAGAGGTGGCTAACTTCACGGCACCCAAGCAAATGGAGAATAGTTGCATGACCGCCGAATCATACACAAATGCACTGTACGAACACGTACACAAATGCATGGATTTCGCCATACCCAATATAACCAAGACACTCTCCTCCAAAAAAAAGGAAGCCAATCTGGTGGTCCCCTGCCATAAACAAACTCTACAACAGAAGGAGGAAACTGATGCGGAATAAGGCGAAGTACCAAGACTGGAAAAACTCCCTTATCTGCCTCAACAAAAGGTTAAGATCCCTCATCAAATCCTCTAAACCTAGCTATGAAAACAGAATTGCAGCAGATAGTAAAGACAACCACAAGGCCTTCTATAGTTATGCAAAGAATCTCCACGGCAATACCCAACTTTGCTCTGAGCTACTGCACAATGGTACCTCCTATACTGAGCCAACAGATATTACCAATATACTGGCTGACAGATTCAGTGCCGACTTTACTGCTCCCCCCCCCAAGGACCAATCACAATACCAGTAGATTGCCAGACACCCAGTATTACTGCTGCACAGGTTAAAACACCACTGTCCAAGGCCATGAATACAGCTTCTATGGGACCTGACAATATCCCTGGCTCTGTTCTACATGAACTATAGAGTGAACTTGCACCCACCTGTGTGCCCTGTTCAATCACAGCCTCACCTCAGGCTTTGTCCCTACCGAATGGCGCACTGCTACAGTCATCCCTCTCCACAAAGGAGGAACGACTACAGACCCTGGCAACTATCGCTCCATTAGCCTGATGAGTCTGATATGCAAGGCTATGGAATGCATCATCATGGACCTAATAAACAAGGATATATGGAATCTCCAAACACTGGATCTTACACAGTTTGGTTTTGTAAAGGGTAGATCATGCCAGCTCAACTTGGTCAACTACTTTGAGTCAGTCACCAGAGCTGTGGATGAAGGCAAGGTGGTTCATACAGCCTACCTTGATCTGGCCAAGGCCTTTGATACCATTTCCCACTCAGGAATCATAGAAAAACTCACTAAGCTGGCCATCAACCCCTATATCACTAGGTGGGTTGCAAACTGGCTCGCAGATAGAACCCACAGTGTGAAAGTAGCTGACTCCAAGTCAGACTGCCGACCAGTCACGAGTGGAATCCCACAGGGTTCAGTCCTGGGACCTCTTCTGTTTGGTATCTACTTCTCTGTAGTCCAGGCCAACACAAAGGGACTCTGGCTGACAATATTTGCAGACAATTGCAAGTTGGGAGCTATTATTAACTCCCCAAGTGATGTTGACATCCTATAGAAAGGCCTCACTGAGACCAACGACTGGTGTCAGAACCATAGCATTAAGCTCAATGCCAAAAAATGTGTCATCATCCCCCTTGGGAAAGACCTGGTTCCCTTGAATTACCACATCGGTGGTAGTCCACTGAACACAGAAGGCATTATAAGAGATCTGGGAACACAGGTTGACAGCAACCTCTCTTTTGACCACCACATTGCCATTGTGGTCAGAAATTCCTTCTACGTGGCACATCTCATTACTATGGGTTTTGCATGCAGGAAGAAAGAGGTTATTGTCTCCCTCTACTCTTCCCTCATTAGGCCAATCATCGAGTACAATGCCCCATTTGGCATGTACCTCACTAGTCACCTGCAACAAGTGGAGAGGCTGCAAAAATACCTCACAAAGAGGATCCTAGGCCTTAAACACTTGTCCTATATTGACAGACTCAAAAAACTACAACTATTCTCTGTCTCATATCGCCTACTTAGAGGCGATCTCTGCTTGACTTACAAAGCCATGTCTGACCGAGCTCTGTTACAAATGCTATATCTAAAGAAATCACAATCCCTCCGCACCACATGCTCCAGAGACCTCAACCTCATTACCACAATCAACAGAATATACTGGCGGGACAGGTTCATAATCCAGAGAGACTGCCCATGCTATGGAATAGACTTTCTATACATGTCAAGCAGAGCACCTCACTGGCCCTCTTCAAGAGAAATCTTGATGAGTGAATGGAAAATAGAAAATTCATCCTGGGGATCATTCCAGTGACTCTACTCGACAGAGGCACTAAGAACTAAGTTCAGGTGTCATGATGCCAGGGTAATCCTATGGGCTAGGCTTATAAAGGCTCCAGGGCCATTAGCCTAGTACACACCTATGAACCTATAAGCAAAGAAAGCCAAATAATACATAAAAAAACTTAAAATGGAAATGTGGGCAGAAAAGAATGCCTGTCATACCGCCTAACTGTCCAGATTTTTGCAGAATGTCCAGATTTTTTACTTATATTTTTGGTCTATCTTTATAAAAGTTGTGGTTTTCTGGCAAAACAGTGAGGGCTGAATTCATTAAATAATTACAGACATTTCAGTTTCAGACTTCATATCCTTCAAAAAATGTATGCGAATGCAAAATCCTTTGTTCTAGCAACTTTCTAAGTTTATACGAGCTATTTTAAAATCAGACCCAATTTTTGGGCCTTTTATCCCTGATTATTTTAGGCTTTGTCCAGTTTTTTTAAACAATAAGTATTTGAAAGGAAGATGCCTATAAAATGAATATTTTTCATTAGAGAAACAAGTATATCATACACAGTTCTATATATCTGTATCTATATCAATATCTACAGCTATATCTACATCTATATATACAGTTTCTTCTGGACTTTAGCTTATGTTTGCCCTTGTTCTAGAGATTGTTGTCCTATACTTCATCTCAATATTCTCTCAATAACTTCACTGCCACTATTGTCATAGGATCATAGGTTGTTCCTAGGGTAACAACCAGAAGGGTCTTACAAGCCTAGCCATGCACACCAAACCCATCTGGATTGTGAGGAATGTGGAGGTGAGGGGCAAGTTAGTAGCTAACTAAGGGTTGTAGTACCTGTAGTTGCATCTGCCCTTCTTGTACAAGGGTAACACAATTGCTATCCTTCAATCCTCTGCACTTCTGTACCTGGCACTGATATTTTGAAGAGCTCTATCAGGTGAGCATTGACCACATTTCTGTGGATTTCTGAAGGTACTTGGAGGAAACACATCTAGCTATTATGTTTTATCCTCCCAAAGGACAGTTTATTACCTCTGAAACCCTTTCTTCTATACTTTGGAGTCATGTCATCTGTTCTACCCCTTCAATTCTACCTTGTTTCCTGTATGGCACCATCCTGTTGCTTTTCTTTCTGAATACTGAAATAAAGTATTCTTTCATTCATTCATTCATTCATTCATTCATTCATTCATTCATTCATTCAGCATCTCTCTTTTTTCCTTTGTGCTTTGTGCGAAACTTCTGTCACACCCAAATATTTTCTTCTGTGATTGCCATAGTTCCTGCATTCCTAGCTTGTCAGTATCTAACAGTCATACCCAGACCCCAACATTTATTATATCATTATTCTTGCCGATGGTCATAAGTTTTGAGTAGTTACTGAGAAGAAAAGATCATATATACAAGCAGCAGAAATGGTGTTGCTTAGCAGGGTAGATGGGTACACATCAATGTCACATCAATTTCCATGACAGGGTAAGAAGCTCAGCAGTCTGGTAGAATTTCAGAGAACAGCCACTGCTTCTCCATGTAAAGAGGAATCAGGTAAGGTTGCCTCGCTACCTTGAGAGGATAGCCCCTATGCACCTCCTAAAACACATATTTTTAAACCAACCAACTGTCCTGAGCTGCAGCAGACATTGGTAATAGAGAGTGGTAACAGATGATTATTCCATTGCCACCATCTTCTTTGTCATTGTCATCCCCATGGATGCAGAAATCCTGGATTTGGAATCCTGGATGTAAGTATTCAGCAATCTGAGGATCCAGTTTGTTTAGAAGGAAACAAAATAAGAAAGAAAGGAAGAAGTTCACAACAAATAACAAGGAAGTAAAATAAACTGATTAATGTCTGTAAAGAAAAGAGAATACATAATAAAGAGGACACTGCTTTGTTATGTAACACACAGATTACAAGGAATGATGATATTTTTATATCAGAAACCTTTCAGTCCACAGAAAAAGGCATCATTTTTCCAATGGAGAAGGTAGAAAAAAGAGGCATGGGGCAGGTGAAAAGGAAGAAATCAAAACTGAATGTGGAAGGAATGAAGAACATTACTGTAAGAAAACAGAAGAGAAAGACAGATGTTGACTGCATGGCTGAAGCTGTGGATTTATAATACCATCTGGGAGAGAATTTAATACACAATGAAAACAGTGGGATTAATAAGACTAATAGTGATGAAGATCTATCCTACGTAACAATAGATAGAGCAGATATTACTGTATTAGAAGCTGAAGATTCTTCAGAGCTGACCATATTCTTGTAATTGGAGATTCAGTTATTAGAGGAACTGATACTAATATTTGCAGAGATAATGAACATCGAATAGTGTTTTATGCTTGTCAGGAGCAAGAATAGAAGATGTGAGACAATCCTTGGGATGCCTTAATATAAGGAAATATGGATCTGTTTTTATTCATGTTGCTACAAATCATGTCACTTGCAAGGAAAACAATGTTTTTCCATTGAACACCCCAATTTAGTTATTCTTACATAGTGACTGTTTTGCTTCCACATAATTTGTAATTATCCTTTTGTGCATTGGTTTAGATTTCGGTTTGGCTTTATCTAGCAACAAATTAACCTTTACAACCCCATGATCACTGCACATCAACGTTGGTAAAATTTGACTTGAAATAACAACAATTTCTTTAGGAACACAAACAATGTCTAGTATGTTCTGTCCCCTGAATAATTTCCTTACTAACATTGTTGAATTAATATTATTCCAGTCTGTTTATGGTAAATCTAAGTCCCGCACTAATATTATTCTTCCCTCCAGTGTTTCATGCAAGAAATTTATTAATTCTTCTAGGTCATCTGCACTTGACTTGGTGGTTATTTCCTCCAACAACTGTTATATGTTACAGGGTAGTCTTTATAGCCACAGTTACACAGTCTATGGTACTGATGTTATCACTGAACATGTAATAATCACAGGTCTCATAACTATCTTTAATCCCTACCATAACATCTCCACCTGATTTCTTGTTAGAGTGTCTGTTACAGTAAAAACATTTATACCCTGGCAGAACTGGTTTCCAGTCATTGTTCTTTAACCATGTTTCACAAAAATTGTTTCACAAACAATGACAACATCAATCTGGTGGGAATGTAGCAAATTTTCCAATGAAAACTAGCATTAACAACCATCAGGGATTCATTAAATATTGACATCTGTGAACTGTTAAATTTTCTACCTGGGAAAAATTCTGCCTAGTATTTGTCAAATATTGGAAAATATCTGCTGCAAAATTTCTCTTCCCTGACCTTGACTAATGCACGCCAACCTGTCTGAACATATGTGTGCCCAAAACTAGGCTTGGATGCTTTACACATTTCCTTTTTTTAAAACATGACAGTTTTCTGGGTAGGTATTTACCCCCAAAAATATTTTCATTCACAGTGACCTGATTACCCTTTCTATAGGTGATTTGTGAAAAATGCTTCCTAACACCAGTAAAAGCTATACTATCTAAGAGGGCTGCCAGTCCCCTACTAGCAGTCAGAGAATCCTTGCAGATGAGATCATTCGTACCAACATGAATGAAAACAGATCCATACTTCCTTACATTAAGGCATTCCAGGGCTTGTTTCACGTCTTCTAGTTTTGCACCTGGCAAGCATAATACTATTCGATTTTCTTTATTTTCTCTGCAAATGTAAGTATCAGTTCCTCTAATAACTGAATCTCCAATTACAAGAATATCTTTGCTGAACAGCTCTGAAGAATATTCAATTTCTAACATGGTAATAGCTGCTCTATCAACTGCTGCAAAGGATAGATTATCACCATCAGTCTTATTAATCCCACTGTTTTTATTGTGTATTAAATTCTCATCCAGCTGGCATTGTAAATCCATAGCTTGATCCATGTAGTCAACATCTGTCTTTCTCTTTTTTATTTTTACAGTAATGTTCTTCAATCCTTCCATGTTCAGTTTTGATTTCTTCCTTTTATCCCGCCCCTTGCCTCTTTTTTCTACCTTCTCTTTTGGAAAAAGCATGCCTTTTCCTGTAGACTGAAGGGTTTCTGACAGAAAAAATGTTATCATTGCGGATAGCAAAGCATGTCCTCTTTAGTACATATTCTCTTACTTTACAGTCATTAATCAGTTTCTTTTTCTTCCTTTTGTTATTTGTTGTGAACTTCTTCCTTTCTTTCTTTTTTTTGCTTCCTTCTAAGCAATCTGGATCCTTTGATTGCTGAATACTTGTCTTGGGCATCGTCTTGTTTCATAGGGGTTGAATGATCTTTGCAGACAACAGATGCATCATTTCCTAAATGTCTTCTATCTGCTCTTTGCCTAACATTATTTAGTTCATCAGTCCAGTCATTAATATATGAAACAACAGTTCTCCAAGCCATGCCAAATGCACAAGTGCAATCATAATCATTAAGTCTAGATTTGCTTCTAACAATGATCCAACTTTTGGTGCGAGGAACACAGATTACCAATGTTATCAGCTGTTACCTTTAAATATGCAGAGCATTTATTACACTGTACAAGATATTTGTGTATTAGCAAATCATTAATTGTACACTCATTTAAGGAATCCATATTTAGTTTCAAATGAATAAAATATTGTAAAAGAAAAGAATAATCCAAATCAGTACCACAGAATTCAAAGAGAACTTAAATCAACTTCTATGGCAAAAATAACACAAACAATATGCAATTAATTCTAAAATATGTACGGTAAAGTGGTTCTGACCATACAAGTTCTGCAAGCCAGACAAAAGCTGTAATTCCTTTACATCGCACACAATAGCTTCGGCTCACTATCGCTCGCAGTCACACTTTTTTTTAACAGTAAAGCTCAATAAATCACAAACCAAGGTAGGATTGTTTAGATAAGCATAGTTTCTTGATGTTTTGCATTTGCACTTGTTTTATTCACTCAGTGCTACTGTTTGTTTGCATTTTGAAATAATTTATTTAATTTTTTGATAAAAATTGTCATGCCTCTGTTCTGCTTGGTTTCTGCTTTGCATTACAGAGAGGCAAGTTAGCTACAGATTTAGTTGTTTGGTGTTAATTTGCACTTGAGATTTACTTTTGATGTGCCTTTAAATTAAGAAATTCCGGGGTCCTCCATCTTGTGGGAGGAGTTTACCTGATCTCTCTGAGTTGGAAAGCAATCCAGGCAGCAAAAAGTGTAGTTATTTATTGGCTAGAGGACACAGGAGTTAGTTTTCAGCTTAGTTCTGTTTGATGTAAGTTAGGCATGCTTTCATTGCTCAGTACTTACTTCTGTAGAGCTCAACAATGCTTTCCAAGTGCTTTGCTGCATCTAGAGCCATCCAGGCAAAGGTAAGCATATTTTCTTGATTTTTTTCCACTTGAACTTGCTTTATTCAGTGATTACTACAGTTGATTGCATTTTGATTTTATTTAATTTGTGATAAAGAGACATAATTTCTCTGTTCTGTTTGGTTTCTAGTTCTGTTTGCAGAAACTCAGGTTAGCCGGGGACTTAGTTGTTTGGTGTTAATTTGCACTTGAGAATTTCTTTTGCTGTGCTTTTATTTTAAGAAGTTCCAGAATCATCCATACTGGGGTAGAAGGTGTTTACTTGGTGTCATCGAGTTGAGAAGCTCAAAGTGTAGTCATTTATTGGCCAGAAAGTACAGGGGTTAGTTTTTAAATTTTTTCTATCTGCTATAAATTAGGCATCTCTGTGCAGAGTTGCCCACTGTGCTGCAGAGGTTAGCAGTGTCCTGTACAATATCAAAAGCTTAGACAGTAAAATTTACCTATAAAGCTAGTATTTAGTACAGTAACCTGTAACACAGTGAGGGTTTGTATGAAGCTTAGCTTACGTCAGCTAGCTAGACATCAAACAGCACTATTACCAGATCATAGCACTATGTAACATCTACCCTTAACCCTAGACACCAGTCAGTAGATACCTGTAAAACTAAGTCCTAAACTGTAATAGCACAAACCTAATACAGACTCAGACAACATGGATAAGCAATTTCCAAATTTCTGTGTGACCAGCTTGGTAGATATGAGCATCCTGACACAATGTAGCAATTGTCTCATGTACTCAGCCTACCACTTAATCCTTAAAGAAACTAACACAGTATGCAAGAGATGCACATACACAACTTCCTTGCAGGCAAAAATCTTGCCTACAAATAAGGTTGTCAAGAACACACACACTACATCCTTCACACTTACCATTCACCACACACACACACATAGACCTTTTTATGCTGAGACTATTAAAAGAAACCTTCCCAAACCTCAATGACCTCCTAAGCCATCAAATGGAAACAACTATCCTCAGAAATCACTAAAGCACACACCACAAGCCACACATAACACCACACATAATCCTAAATCCAATGATCCCCCAAGAACAAAACCCAAAGGGTAAACAAACACTTTACCTAGTACTGCTGTCACACAGGATGCCATTGTTGACACCCAGATGCTGTTCTTACCAGGCTGGACAAGGAAAGGATAATGGTTAGTTGTGGGTTTGGAGCAAGACTCTGCAATATCATGCATGCCCTCAAGTCACTGCACACCAACATGATTCAGTCGCAGTCCATGTGGGTGTAAATGGCCTGAGAGATACCTTGTTGAACTATATTAAAGGGGACATTATGGATCTCTCTGAATATGTGTCACAGATAGGTACGTGCTTTGTATTGAGCAGCATTCTACCATCACCAAAGATGATGCCATGGTATGAACAGAAAATGATTGATTTTAATAATTGGCTTACTTATTGGTTACACTCCTGGGGGATCCAATATCTATCAGTTTGGGAGGACATGGTTAGTACAGCATATTACTTTGCCAAAGATAGTCTGCACCCACCTCTCCCACATCGGCTTTTGGATATTGGCTAAAACTTTATCCATCTCCTTAGAGCTTTTTTTAGGCAATGCCAAAATGGCAAAACTACCAACATAGCAAAAAAAAAAAAAAAACTCAAAGCAACCTTAAGGTGAAACTACACATCCTACAAGCTGTCCTCACTGTAGAGGATGCAGACATCTATGCTGTTATCAAGACATGGTTTAAAGCCACAGAAAGTACTCCAGCAGTGCAATGCTACAGTGTCTTTCAAAATTTAGATCAACAGCAGTACAGGCAGCAACCAAGGTGGAGGTGTCTCAATCTATGTTAGCAACAAATACATCTCCAGGTTGGTTAAACAATACAATAACCTGGAAGTCATACATGTCTGAGTCACCACAGACAAAGTCCTTACCATATACTAGCTAGCTATAAGACACCTTCTATAAACCAAGAATCTCCCAACTCATACCTAGACCTACCATCCAACCTAATAGCCTATTCATGAGTAACTCTAACTACCGCTCTGTAGAATGGGAAGCTTACACTGCCTGAAATTCACAGGCACAATAGTTCCTAGAATTTATCAACATGAATACCCTCGTGCAGATAGTGCACACTCCAAGCAGAGTATCTGAAATCCTAGACCTATTGCTCACCAACATGGGAAAGCCTTGCAACCCCACCCCATGTCACATCTTCACTGATGAGGTCAGATCACAAAGCTGTTTCTTTCAAAATAAAAATTAACTTAAAAACCCAACTAAACTCATAACAGTTAACAACTATTATGAAGCAAGCATTATCCAATTAGTCAAATTAATCAACAGATTGTCAAAAGTCAAGTCTCCCTCAAACCTACAGGACACAGCTTGCTGTGCAGAATCACTCAAAGAAACACTGTATAAACATGTAGATGCCTGCATTGTGGCTGCCATACCTACCACAAGTAAGCCCAAAGCTAACACCATAAACAAACCCCGCTGAGAGAATCCTTACCTCATCGGGGTTTATAACAAAAGTAAAAAAGTTAACAATGGAAAAACGGGGGAAAAAAACACAAAAACTGGTAAAACACAAATTCCCCAGTAGTACAGGATCCAATAAAGGCTGTCCCACAAAGGTAATAAGTGCAGTCCACAGATGATCCAAATACGTACAAGGTTTATTAGCGATACAAAAAAGTTAAAAATTCGCTTTCATTTCCAACACAGTATAACAAAAGTAAAAAGTCATGGCCAAAATCAGAAAGATCAACACTCATGAAGACAAAAGCTCTCTGATTCAACTAAGCAGTAAACTATGAGGTTTAATTTAGTCCAGCAAGGCCAATCACAAGGTCAAGATATCCTCTCAGGCTAACGACAGTCAAAGGCCTTCTTCAGCTATGTCGGGAACTTTAAAAGTAACACTCAGCAGTGCGCTGAACTGGTGGTAAATGGCATCACCTAAAAAAACAGGGAGACATAGCAAATCTAATGGCTGATAAATTCACCTCTAACTTCACTGCTGCTACCACCTCTGAAATCCTTCCTAGAATATCCCCACAGTAATCAGCAAGGAGCAGGTCGCTAACTGAGGCCAAAACCACTGCTTCAGTGGTTCCTGAAAATATCCATAGTTGCCTCCTAAATACTTTAAAACATGACCTATCAGGAACACTTGAGGAACTCTTCAAATGCAGTCTCAAAACAGACTATGTATCAAGTGAATGGAGGACTGCAACGGTCATCCCTCTTCATAAAGGTGGACCATCAACCGACCTCAGGAATTACAGATCCATCAGTCTGACAAGTCTAATATGCAAAGCCATAGAACAAATTATCATGGAAATAATCAGCAAGATATTGACAAACTACAGGCACTCATCCCAAATTGGCTTTGTTAAGACATTGCCTACTTAACTTGGTAGACTTCTTTAGAGGGTCACCAAGGCAATGTATGAGGGGACAATGGTGCATGACCATGACCTACCTTGACATGGCCAAGATGTTTGATACAATACCTCACTCAGAAATTATTGACAGACTCTCTGAGCTAGGCTTAAATCCCTGTTTAACTTGTTGGATTGCTGTCTGGCTCACAGATAGGGCCCAAGAAGTCAAGATTGGTGAGACCACTTCCACTAATAGACTGATCACCACCGGCGTTCCTTAGCGCTCCATGTTGGGCCCACTTTGGGTTGGCATTTGCTTCTCAGAAGTCAAGGCTAATGTCAAAGACCTCTGGTTCACCAAGTTCATAAATGACTTTAAATTGGGAGCTATCATAGATTCCCCCCATGACACTGCCCTCTTACAGGAACATCAAATACAGATAAATGGCTGTTGCCAAAGCCATAAATTAAAACTCAGTGCTAAGAAATGTGTTATAGTGCTCTTTTGGAAATTGTCCACCCAAGTTAATTACTCCATTGATAAAACACAACTAAAAGTTTACCCGGTAGTCAGGGATCTGGAAACATTTATAGACAGTAATCTCTCCTTCAACCAATATGTAGTCAAGATAGAAAGAAAATCATTCTATTTCACCTAACTTACAAGCAAAGATATGACATTCAGGTCAAAGACAGTCATAGTACCACTCTACTCAGCTCTTATCAGAGCCATCATTGAGTACAATGCCCCCTTTGCCATGTACATAACCAGACATTTGTAACCCCTGTAAAGGTCCCTCACCAGGATAATCCAGGGTTTGAAAACCTTGTCCTATACAAAATGCCTTAAGGCCCTATCTATGTACTCAGTGTCCTATAGGTTACTGAGAGATGACCTATGCCTGGCATATAAGGCATCTTCAGTATACCTCTCAACCTCATAAATTAAGAAATCTGGCAAAGCCTAAAATTTTTTTTGGGGGGGGGGGGCAAAGGCCCAAAAATAGGGGTAGATTTAAAAAAAATGCTTGTATAAACTTAGAAAGATTCTAGAATAACAAGATTAACACATATTTTCCCAAGGATATAAAGTCTGAAACTCAAATGTACGTTATTATTTAGTGACTTCAATCCTCAGTGATTTGTCAGAAATCCAGAAATTTTATGAGGAACAGACTAAAAATATGAGGCAAAAACCTGGACATTCTGTGAAAATCTGGACAGTTGAGAGGTATGATCCTCAGATCCAGCTTTGATGGATCTCTTGCACGTCTGCAAAACTAAAGCTAAAGTAAGGAAAATGATAACAATGCTGATGTATTTTAACTACTTACTTTCAGAAACATGTACTGCCCCTTGTCAAGTCACACCACATGTGTGGTGGTCCCCTACCATAAACAAACTCTACAACAGAAGGAAGAAACTGATGTAGAGAAAGGTAAAGTCACAAGACTGGAAAAACTCCCTTGTTAGCCTCAGCAAAAAACTGAGATCCTTCATCAAATCCTCTAAAGCTAACTATGAAAACAAAATTGCAGCTGATACTAAAGACAACCACAAGGCATTTTATAGTTATGTCAAGAACCTACATGGCAATACTCAGATCTGCTCTGAGCTATAGCACAATGGCAACACATATACCGAGCTAACTGATATTGCCAATATACTGGCCGATAGGTTCAGTGCAAACTTTACCCCCTTTCACCCACTAAAGGCAGTGGCGGCTGGTGACTTCAAATCAAAGGGGGGCTGCAGGAGATAGCTGAATGGGTGGGGTCAATGGGAAGGGGGTGCAGACAGGTAGAAAGGGGAGGAGCTATGCTCAAAACCACAAAAACTAAACTTTAATTAAATATGCTGCCCTGGATGCCAAACCCTCATTATGAGAGTCCAGTCAAGACAAATGAAGTATAAAAGAATAAAAATATTTCAATGCATTGGCAGCTTGACAGCTTACTTAATATCTAGATGGAAGCAAAAAGGTTGAGAGGCATGAAAAAATAAATTACTTTTTAAATACATTACTGGAATGCCAGTCAAAATCAAGTATAAGAAAGACAAACAGCACTCAACTCAAACTGCTTCTCCTTGCACTGCAGTTCTAATTATAATTTATATTCAGCTTTATTAAATTACCAAGTAACATGCTGAAAGTGGCAATCTCTGTGATGCCCCCACTTGTAAAAATGTTTCTTATCCAAAAAAGACCTGCTGCCTGACAACTATCTACTTGTTTCATGGGGAAAGCATGATCAAAGTAAAAAATGAAAAGCAAACAAGCTCAAGATACATTACTTAAAGGATTACTGTACAGGTTATGGACCACACATGAATGGCATTCTGTTTAGTTTATGGGTAAAGCTCTCAGAGATCACTGGAAGTCTCCAACAAGTGTAATGAGCTTCTTAAAATAATGTAATCCTGTCCTTTATTACAAATACTGTCATATGCATTTCAATACCCAACGCTTATACATTATCTAGTTAAGTATTCTCTGCATGGCAACAACAGAAAGGCTTCAATGTTGGCAGGATTATTAAAGCTTACTTGCATATTATGATCTCAGACAAGCTTACCTGATGGTCATTAAAGCATTGCTACTTAAAACACAGAGCAACAGGCACTTTCTGAGTAATAAGCATAAATCAACATAATATGACAGAAACCAGACCATTCTGCAAAATCAAGAACAGATGAAAAGCCACTGTAGTACTCTACCTTGGATGGGGGGATACCCTGCACATTTACACTGCATAACTGCTCCTTGCCTTGCTTTGACACATCCAGAGTCACTACATGGGGGAGTGGGGTGCAACAAGTATGTCACAATTTGAAATGTCTCTGACTGTGATGGCCCTGACACATTTGTCATACCTCTCACCCTCAGAGCAAAGCCATACATAGAAGTGGGACAAAGGCCCAAAAATAAGGACAATTTTTAAATATTGCTCTTATAAACTTAGAAAGATAATAGAATAGTAGGTCTTGCATCGGTATGGATTTTCTGAAGGATATGAAATCTGAAACTCAAATGTCTGTCATTATTTTCTAACTTCAGTCTTTAATGATTTACCACTAATTTGCCAAAAAAAAAATTTTATGAAAAATGGACCAAAAATGTGATGCAAAAATATAAAATAGCCACACAATACAGCTGGGAACCTGTCAAAGAAGGGATACTTTTTTAATAATAGTACTACTAACTTGAGCAGCTGACAAAATAAAAGAATCTACATGCATTTCTGAAATAAAAGTAATCTATAACTCTGATTATTACAGTTATTTCTTAATTGTAAACCCTCCATGTTTTCTTCCAAAATTGCCATTTTGCGGAGGGATTATTAGGGGAAGAGCAACATTTTGAGCCAAATTCGGGGACAGTTGAGAGGTTTGGCTATGACTAATTCTATAAAGCAATTTATTTGCATGTACCTCTCAACCTGTTAATGCAATAAATCTGGACAAGGCCAAATATATTGGGGGAACATATAAACAGTACTAAAAATTGCTCTTGTATAAACTGAGACAGTTGATAGAACAGGTCTTACTTTAGCATGCATTTTTCTGAAGGTTATGAAGTCTGAAACTCAGTGTGTCATTATTTAGTGACTTAATTCCCAAATGAGAAAACCACAAATATTATGAGGAACAAACCAAAAATAAGAAGCAAAAATCTATTCATTCTGTGAAAATCTGGACATTTGGGAGATATAGTTCAGCTGGGGCTGTCTTTGAGTTTGCTGCCCTTCCCCCTCACAAAATCGTGGTCGAATGGAGCCCTTCCAATGATCCATTACTTGGCTATTTCACTCCATTTACCATAAACACTAATGTGCATACTGCTTTACTTCTATAATGATTTGGATTTCATTTGAAAGTTTTATTTTGCATTTTACAGAACAAACAGTAAGACATCTGCCAAACAAAGCAATGCAGTCTCACAATGAAAACAGGCTTAGCATTAAAAACTTCTCTGCCCTTGAAACTCACATTCAATGAAACAGCATTGAAACCCACATTCAAAGAAAATACATGTTGCCAGTGGTAGATAAAGATTAACTTTGGGCTGTTTTCAAATCATAGGCCCCTTGCACATGAAACATACATGTGCTCTTTGATACACCTTCCTGATTCTACTAAATTATATTCCTTGTACAATATAGTGCAGTTGTTAGACGGCATTTTTAATTTATTGTTTTGAACATTTTTCCAGTAAACAATGAAACAAAATGCATGCACCAATGACAAAACTACCCAATTCAGAACATTTCCATCATAAAAGTCTACTCAACCTTCTACAGTCCACCAGTATCAGTAAATATGCACAATCTCTAAAGTAGTAAAAGTCATCTAAATAATTCCACATTAAAGAAATCTTTAACAATGAAGAGGTTGCTGCTAGCAAACAACTTTATATGTCACTGTTTATTCATCTACAAATAAAGTGCCTGTTGCCCTTGAGGAATAAATTGCCTATGTTGCATGCATTAAAAAAAAATGATAAGCTAGTAATATAGCAATAGGGACTGTATGGCAAACTGATAACAGGTTAAGGTTCATAGTTACTACTCTAGGTATCTTTGCCAAAAAGGACTGCAGCATCCACCCACTTTACAATACAGTACAGTATCAGCATTGCATCTATTTACTGTGGGAGTAGAACCCACAGCCTTCTGCATCAAAAGCAAGTACACTACCTGTTGTGCTATTAATGCAAGCAGACTTGTTGTTCCCCTGCAGCTCTCAGCTCCTTGTAAAATCTACTTGACACGCAGTTGTATCTCTGAACTTTGCAGCACAAGAAATCTGGAAAAAGCCGAAATTTATTGGGGTGGGGACAAAAGCCCAAAAACCAGGGACACATTTTAAACATTGCTTGTATAATGTTGGAAAGTTGCTAGAATAAAATGCTGTGTTACCACCATACATTTCACTGCCACATCTTTAACCCAGGGGAACCTGTGCAAAACAGTCAGAGAAACATACCACTATGCCAAATCAGCTGTTTTGTAAAAGAGAGGAAGACAAACTTAAATGGCTACCATTTAGTGAATTCAGTTCTCAGCATAGCTGTCAACCTCTTGGCACAAAACACCTGAACAAAGCCAATAATGGGGGGAATACAGCCCCCAAACATATTCAGTGAATTCAGTTCTCACTATAGCTCTCAACCTCTTAGCAAAAAACATGTGGACAAAGCCAGTAATGGGGGGGGGGGGGTACAGCCCCCAAACATTCAATGAATACAGTTCCCACCATAGATAACTCAACATTAGCACAAAATACCTGGGCAAAGCCAATAATGGGGGAATACAGTCCCAAAAATAGGGACAAATTTCAAATATCCGTGTTATAAACTTAGACAACTGCTAGAACAATTTCACACAGAAGGCACCCCAAGAATCAAACCAGAGATCCTGTAGCTGTTAGGCAGCAATGCTACCAGTACACCACTACACTACAGACTTCGCAAGGAAAAATGTAGATACAGAAACCACAGATTTTATGAGGAACAGAACAAATATGAGGCAAAAATCTGCAAATTTTTTTTAGAAATGGTGGTGGAGAGGGAATTCAGGTCCTTGCCACCTGCATCCAAGGTACAGGGTTCAAGCCTGAGTATCTCTATCCACCACCATTTGCTCTCTCTAGCCACCAGTATATAGTAACTGGGGCATTACACACACACACACATACCTACACCTGAATGAATCCAGCCAGCGACCAAACCCGCCTGTGAAATGGAGCAATCCAGCCTGTGCAATATGTCCTGTGAGAGCAGCTCACCTCTCTCAGTTCTCATTGGGTCTTCCAGCTCACCTCTCTCCTCATTGGGTCTGCCTGCAGCTGAAGCAGTCTGACTGCGGTCGTCACTGCACTGATTCCTGGGTGCACTTGCAGCAATGATTGCTGGGTACCTGTGTTTCTCTATCTGGACTGCTGATAAAGGCAGTCTGAAGTATTCAAATGCCTCTGTGCATACACAGAGGAGTCGGGACTCGTGCTTTGTTTTTATTTTTTTCCAGTTTTGTTTTTTAGTTTTGAAGATTTTTTTTTGTGTTTTTCTAGGTGGGAGGGCTGCAGTCCGGCAGTCCGATATATACCAGAGGAATGCCAAGTTCCTAATATCACTGCTGCACAGGTTAAAACCGGACTGTCCAAAGCCAAGAATACAGTTTCCATGGGACCTGCCAATATCCCTGGCTGTGTTCTACATGAATTACAAAGTGAACTGGTATGGCACATGACTGCCCTGTTCAATCACAACCTCACTTCAGGCAATGTTCCTACTGAATGGTGCACTGCTACGGTCATCCCACTCCACAAAGGGGGAAGGACTACAGAACCTGGGAACTACCGCCCCATTAGCCTGGCTAGTCTGACATGTAAGGCTATGGAGTGCATCATCATGGACCTTATAAATAGGGACTTAGAGAATCTCCAAACTCTGGACTCCATGCAGTTTGGATTTGTGAAAGGTAGATCATGCCTGCTCAACTTGATAGACTTCTTTGAGTCTGTCACCAGAGCTGTGGATGAAGGCAAAGGTAGTTCACACAGCCTACCTCAATCTTGCCAAGGCCTTCGACACCATCCCTCACACAGGAATCATAAATAGACTCACTAAACTAGGCATAAACCCTTATGTCACAAGGTGGGTCACAAACTGGCTCAGTGATAGAACACACACTGTGAAAGTAGCGGATTCCAAATCTGATTACTGACCAGTTACATGTGGAGTCCCACAAGGATCAATCCTGGGTCCCCTCCTGTTTGGCATCTATGTCTCTGAAGTTCAAGCCAATATAAAGGGACTTTGGCTGACCAAGTTTGCAGATGATTACAAACTAGGAGCCGTTATTGACTCTCCGACTGATGTAGACATTCTTCAAAAAGGCCTCACTGTGACTAATGACTGGTGCCAGAACCATGACCTTAAGCTCAATGCCAAAAAATGCAGCATCATTCCCTGTGGGAAAAACTCGTTGCCCATGAACTACCACATTGATGGCAGTCCACTAAACATCAAAGGTGTGATGAGAGATCTGAGGACACAGGTTGACAGCAACCTCTCCCCTGACAACCACATTTCCACTGTGGTCAGAAACTCATTCTGTGTGGCACGTCTCAGTACAAAGGATTTTTCATCCAGGAAGAAAGAGGTCATAGTCCCTCTCTACTCGTCCTTCATTAGATCTATTATAGAATACAATGCCCCATTTGGCATGTACCAAACTAGACACCTACAACTGGAAAGGCCACAAAAATACCTCACTAAGAGGATCCTGGGCCTTAAACACATGCACTACATGGACAGACTCAAAAAGCTCCAGCTATACTCTGTCTCATATTGCCTACTTAGAGGCAATCTCTGCTTGACTTACAAAGCCATGTTTGACACAGAGCTGTTAGATATGCTACATCTGAAGAAATCCCAGTCCCTCCGTGGCACATGTTCCAGGGACCTCAACCTCATTACCACAATAAACAGAACATGCTGGAGGGACAGGTTCCTAACCCAGAGACTACCCATGCTCTGGAACAGACTTCCCATTCACGACAAGCAGAGCACCTCACTAGCCCTCTTCAAGAGAAATCTTGATGAGTGGATGGGCAATAGAAAATTCACCCTGGGGATCACTTCAGTGGCCTTGTTTGATAGGGGCACTGAAAACTAACATCGGGCAGCAAGATGCCAGGGAATCTTTTTGGGCTAGGCTTACATAGACTCCAGGGCCAATAGCCTAGTACACACCTATGAACCTATGAACCTATGTATTGTCCTTCTCAAGCAAGGAACATCAATGATCACTTAAACGTGAACAAGTAGATGCATTGTTCCTTACTTTCAGTCAACCAGTATGCCTTTCCATTCAAAGATAGTCAATTTCTGACTATGTAGAGATGCTTAATGATGTCTAAAGTAAAACAAATATAGTCGCTTTCTAATTGTGTAGCCCTCTGATGTTTGACCGTGATAAAATTGAAGAAATAATAATGGCCAGAATGATGTAACTGAAGTTGTTGTTCTCACACACATGAATTGCTTGCTCTGGAAATCTTTCAGTGACAATTTCTGATCACAGTATGCCTCCTAACCCAAAAAAACTAACAATATTCTGACTGTTTACCCTTGAATATTTAGCCACGAACAAAGTGAAAGAAATCACTGTCACTTTGGCATGATTGCAGCTAATTGCTCATAGACACACAGTCCCTATAAACCATACTGGTGATTGTTTAATAGTGATCTAGTAAGATAGTTTTGCTTTTACAATCTGCCTCCCTACCTCCCACCCCAGGAATTTAATAAACCATGGTTTAAACAAGCAATTCCAACTTGAATCCTGTTTTCTTATTTTTAATAAGAATGCAATGTGATCTCTGACATAGATCTTACATGACAAGTTGTGATAAAGGTCTATTTTAGTAATTCATATGCCAGAATCAAGAGCAGCTATTCCTGTACAACTAGTTTTCCCTTTTTGTTCCTTTGCCTTACTAAAGGAAAGTATACACTACCCTTAAAAACTACATTTCCTCTGTACTAGGTTACTTTGGTTGATAATGGGTTCTTCTCTGTCAAATCAGGCAAACTTCCAAGTACAAGGATTGGCTCACTGGCTTCATATGCAGGAACTGGAGGAACTTTCTTGTTCCTGGACTATTGAACCTGGTTAATACCTGGACTTTCAACAGAACCCTTTTCCAGAACAAAGGCGATCGTTACATCTTGACAAAAAATATGGACGACACTCCTGTAGATCTTCATGAGACTATTTTTGACCTACTCTAAGCTCCGAGTTCCAAAGTAAATTTATAAAATGGCAACACCATACCCCTGGATTCCTCTCAGAAATGAACAGTTAGAAATAAGGAAAGCACTGGTGAGACATTTGAAAAAGTAAAGAACCTCCAACTGGAGGAAGCATACCTAAGAACAAATCTTGACAATAAACTAGTTCCTATTGGGCTTAGAAGACCCATGTGGAATAATGTGGATCCTGATCTCAACAACAAATGTATAATATACAGGTAGAAACAGGACTGAAGCTAGCTGAAACCATACTAGTGAACAACAAAAGGCAACAATCCATACTCAAAGCATCCATTATGTAAGTGGAAATGAAATTTAGACATACATTTCAAAATGTTCTCACATCAGAAACATTAAAATTCATGAAAGAAAGTATGCCCAGATTTGAGCAGAACATCAAAACCAGGAACTTTAGTAAGATTGCAAGAGACAGAAATTACTGCAGCCACAAAAAAACCAACACAGAGAGAAAATCAACAAGGAATGTCTTCTGCCTTCCCAACCACCCTGGCATCCAATATGATGCAGACTTAGGAGACTCAAAAACTAGTCCTAGTAAGACTCACACTGACACAGACTACCTGCCTTATCTGTGTTACTCTCTGTCAGACACACAAATGAACTTAG